>NC_056739.1:417842790-418142790 GCF_019279795.1 Protopterus annectens
TCGAACTTGTAATAACCACGCAGGAAAACATGTCAGTTGGCCACAGGAAAAAAAATTCACTTTATACCCAAACTAAGGGGGGTTCAACAGTTGTCATGAAAACTGCCAACTATGAGCAAGCAATGTTTGCTTTATTAGACAAAGACAAATGTTATAAGGTGGTTGATAGTGACTACATCAAAGATTGTTTTTTGATGTTTGATACAACGTTATTTGATTTATTTTGTGAAGAGAGTTTTGATTTTGATACGTATGAATATCTACAAGTTGAATATCCTAAGATGGCTGTGCTTTTTGGGTATACCAAAGGTACATAAAAACCGAACCAACCCCTCTTTTAGACCTACTGTGTCTGCTGCTTATTCTAAGACAGAGCCTATTTCCATTTGGCTAGATAGCTTGTTAAATCCAGTTGTACAACACTCCAAATTTTATTTACGTGACTCTTGGCACTTATTAGAACTGTTAAGTCAAATTGAAACATCTGGTAATTTTGTATTTGCAAGTCTTGATGTTACTTCATTGTACACCAGTATTGATCAAGAAATTGGACTAGAATATCTAAGGCAATACTTGACGCAACACACAGTTTTTGAGAATAACAAAATTAACACTGTTTGTACTTTGATGGAACTAATTTTAACCAACAATTTTTTCAAGTTTGGTAACTTTTTTTCAACAGACATCTGGGGTTGCAATGGGGTCAAGAGTAGTCCCTTCTTTTGCCAAGTTGGTCATGGCCCAGTGGGAATTGGAACATCTTTACATTCCCCCTTATTTAGACAACATTTTGTTTTATAGGCGTTACATCGATGACTTGATCCTTCTTTGGAAAGGTGACCGGGTTAGCTTTACAGCATTTGTTGAACATTTAAATCACACTACTTACTTTCTCAGATTTACAGTTGGTGGACTTGGTGATTTCATAGATTTTTTGGATATACACCTAACATTTGATGTTTCTTCCAAAAGTTTTATAAGTCAAACTTTTTAGGAAGCCTACATTTGTAAATCAATATTTACATAAAGAAAGTTTACATCCCTGTCACATGAAAAGTAGGGTTGTTAAGGGTCAATTTATATGCCTTAGTAGGCTGACCAGTGAACAGTATGTCTTTATTGCTAAGGTTCAAAATCTCAAGCAGTTTTTCGTACAAAGGGGTTATGATTTAAGTTGGCTTGACCAAATATTTAAAGAAGTTTTAAAGCTAAGAGACACCTCAGCTTGTCCAATTTTGAAAATTAATGACAGAGATGGAGAGATTTCTTTAGTTGGTACCAACACAAACTCTAACCATTTTTCCCTTGCCTTCCCTATTCCTATTTGCAATGAGATGCCAAGTATTAGGAACATTATTTTAGACTATTGGAAGGTTATGATGGGAAATATAGAACTTGTTAAATGTGTAGGGGACAGGCCTTTTTTTTACCTATAAGAGGAATATTAACATCAAGTCTATACTCGACAGCCACAAGAAGGTAGTTCCATTTGTAAGATCTTCCATTATTTTGGGTAGCTTTTCATGTGGACATTGCAAACAGTGCAGGTTTATAAGTAATGCCTCGAGTATTGAATTTAAACACACTGATAGGACTTTCTGGGCCAGAGAACGTTACACATGTAATACTACTAATGTTGTTTATTGTGCCAAGTGTGATTCATGTGACAGTTTTTATATTGGCAAGACTATCAGAGCACTCAATAAAAGGATTTATGAACACTGTTTGGCCATAAAAAAGAAGGACATTGCCAATGCTTTGGCTGTTCATGCTTGCACTTGTCCTTACTTTAAAAAGTTTTCTTTTTCTGTGTTAGAAAAGGTCAATTCTGAAATTTTCACTGGTGATTACAAGACTTTGCTTGAATGCCGTGAAAGTTTATGGGAGGTATCTTTAATTGCTGACCAACACCAGGTCTCAATGGCACTATCAATATTAAATGCTTTTTACAACTAGCAAAGCTTAGATAGTTTCCTTTGAGACAAAGTTACCATGGTTTTCAAGTTTAAAATGGTTTAAAAAATTGGTTATGTGTGTGTGTGTGTGTGTATATATATATATATATATATATATATATATATATATATATATATATATATATATATATATATATATATATATATATATATATATATATATATATATATTTATATATATTTATATATATATATTTAATATATATATATTATGTTTAAATGTGTATAGACATCACAATACATTATATAGACATCTATTGATATGTATTCATATTATTTATTCATTTATTTATAATCAAGTAATTATTCAATTTGCTTGATTTAAATTATGGGTCATGTGACTCAGTGACATAACAGTATTTAAGTGATTGTAGTGAGTGAGGTATTTTTTCTGAAGGTCAGTTTTAATAAAGTGAGTGAAAGCGCTCAAAACAGTCTTGAGTTTGGATTCTATTGCTTCCTTTCCTGGTGGATTTCCTTATATATATATATATATATATATATACACACACACACACACACACACACACACACACACACACACACACACACACACACACACACACACACACACACACACACACACACACACACACACATATATTACAACACACACTTTCGTTTTTGGAGGATCCTCTCATTTCTGAACCTCCCTATCACTGCTTTCTGAAACTGCTTGCTTGTGCCTTGCTGGTATTTTTTATTCAACTTCCTATGGAAAAAAACTGAAGCGGAAGGAAGTTTCAATTGCATTTTGGAATGGAAGGGTAAAAGACTCCACTAACCATTTCAATTAAGCTTCCATTTTCATTAAGTCACTTAAGGACTTCAGCTGACTTCTTTATTCAGAGGGGAATTCAGCAGCTCAGTTTTGACGCCTACTAGTAGATTCTGGGAATGTAGCCAGTCAAGTCTTTTCATCACTGAACAGATGGTCAGCTACACTAAAAACAGCATCAGCAGTGTCGCAACATGTTAACAAGTGTGTTTGGTTTCCTGATACGGAACATATAAAAGAACTCAAAGCCTCTAAAGTATGGTCAGCATCAACCTTTCCCATACTCTCAAAGGAAGCCTGCAGGAACTTGGACATGAGCCTGACAATTCACCATTCTGAGTGCTGGTTGTGGTGGTAGTATAAATTTTCTTCCCATGTTTATCATAGGCTATTCTACCTTTGTCACAATACACTGGGTTAGCTGACAAAAGACGTCTGGCAGAAAATATCACTGCAGGGTCTGCTTTGTGGTTAATAAAAGAAATCTGTGGGTCTAAGGAACTTTGTATAACTTAGACTTTCTAGGGACAGGTACCAGACAGCCAGTCAAACAACTGGCCTCATAGAAAGCACCTTCTAATGCTGGCAAAACAGGAGGAACAGCTTCATTTTGATAAAAATCCACTGGTAACAAATATTGTTGCTGAGATTTTGGCAAATGCGTTCCCACTGAAATAACTCATTCACCCTGGCAACAGTACTAAAAAGGATAACTCTTATGGCGGAGATCTGAAGATCAATCTCAGTTATATTCCCCATTATGTGGAGTAGTAACTTGAGAAATCAATAAAGTCGAATTCCTGTTCCTCAGACTTCAGAATCAGTCTTAAAAGACAAAATAATTTATTTTTTAAACTGTGGGAATACTCGGACAGAAATGGTTCAAATAAACCACTGGCAAAACTCAGCCAATGATCCTTGTCTGTCCTATGTGCTATGGCCCAAGTTTCCTTTTCTTGCGAGCCCCCCCCCCCCAACCACCAGAAGAGCAGCCCTGTTCCTTTCCCTGGGAATCAAGCTACTTAGAGTACCTTCGTGAAAGAACACCTGCACCCTCCTCCGATACAGGCAAGACTGGATCTCCCTTGAGGAACTGCTGTAGAGGGCATGCCTGTCTCAGTCCTAAGTGACTTCCTGAAGAGCAAAACTAGGGAAAACAAGGACAAAGGGATCAGTGGTCCAAGGTAGCCAGAATAGCCAAAGCACTCAATTTGACAGAGTGAAGTGTTTGTTGTGAGCACTCACAATAAGGTGCTGCAGATGGAGTAGGAAGGCATTGATAATCATCAATGGAATTACCTTTCTGGTGGCTGCCAACACCACCAGACAGTCCCACAGCAGGGCCCTTGCTCTAGTAGGGACTATGCTTTGGTGACAAGAAATTTGTCAGGCTTACGAGGAATAGCCCCAAATATGTCCAGTCCCTTCCATGCCCATTTAGAAATTAGGTATAACATCCTGTATGTGAGAGGAACAAAGCAGAGGGGCCAGCCCCAAAGCCTCACGCAGCACCGATTCCTTTTGGGAATATTCTTCAATGGACCACACCCCCTTCTGTCTGGGCAGTTCTAAAATTTCTCTGTATGACATCCTCAAGGGGAGATTTAGGGGAGCCTTCCCCTTCACCTAGGTCAGTATCTTGTGTAAGTGATTCCTCAGGGGAATCAATGTGCCTCCTTTTACACTTGCTTATGGTGCACCTCTTTGGTGGGATGTTCAGGACAAGACTCAGAAGCTGATGGCGATTCCGCAATAAGAATAAGATAAAGACTTTTGGGAGATGGCTGTCCCAGGAGGAGGCTCAATACTCAGAGAAATCCTGCAGGGGAGGAAAGGATCAGGGCTTGAAAGTGAAGTCTGCTCCTCGAGTTTAGAAAAAAAATTTCAAAAGCCTCAAAGGACAAGCACAAAGCGGACTCTAGGAGCTTCACTGAAGGAGCACAGACCTGTAGGGAAGGGCCATCTTGAGAAACCGCTCTACGTCAAAGCTGAAGGAGCCAAGCTATCCAATGCTGAAGCTCCAAACGATAGGAAAAGATCTGAAGATCTTAGCCACAAACACCCCCCCAGCCACTGACTACACGGCTCAGATTCAGAAGGCTCCAAAACAGTTGCAGCTGACTGAATGAAGGTATCTGAACTGAAGATCACATTTGTGGCTCTGATGAGAGCATACCCTGGAGAGCTCTGATTGGACGGCAGACTGGGGAAGAAGCTAGAGCTTGGTGAGGTGAAGAAATGAGCCTCCCAGATCAAAAGTGGGTTGGAGGCAGGAGAAAGTACAGTTGTGCACACTTACCATAAATGTAGATGTTAGAGTGTATTCACTGTTGCAGTCATTACACTTGGGTTATCTGCTTGCAGTAGCCCTCAGACGGCCTGATTAAAGTCTTGGGTCCTGTGTCGGTTGCTGTCCCTTCTTCCATGACATCAGGTCGTCAGGGGTATAAAACATGCAGCAGATGCCACTACATCAGTTTTTCTTGCACCAGATGTTAGGTGCCCCCCTAATGGGAAGCAATTAAATCTATAATACAAGGATATATCTCCAACAAAAAAGCAAAGCTTTTTGAGCATAGTAAGTGAGAGTAGAGGTATAGCCAATAAAGGGGGCTGGAGGGAGGGTAACCGGGACTGCAACAGTGAATACACTCGAACATCTACATTTATGGTAAGTGTACACAACTGTACTATGTTCTTCATGTTTCACTGTTGCAGTCATTACATTTGGGTAGATTCCCAAAGCTACGGTTGGGAGGAGGAATTTAAATAGAATTAGGACCATCTATAAGGTCCTGCAAGACTGCAGTGGAAAAGCCAGCTCTGGATTTAGAGAAAATTGGCAAATGATAATGCTTGGTGAAAGTATGTACAAAACTCCAGGTAGCAGCTTTTAGGATGTCCCCTGTAGGGACGCGCCTGAGAAAGGCTGTAGAGGTAGATGCAGCCCTGGTTGAATGGGGTCTGATGCCCTGTGGGATAGGTTTTCCATGGTGCTTATAGCAGAAATTAATTCAGTGGCCTATCCATTTTGAAATGGTTTGCTTTGAAATAGCTTTCCTCTCTGTCCCTGCAGCAAATGCCACCGGTAGTTGTTCAGATTTCCTTTGAGGTTTAGTCCTGCCCAAGTAGCATCTAAGTTGTCTGTGCACATCTAAGGAGTGCAGTATCCGTTTCCCTTTGTTCTGTGGGTTAGGAAAGAAGGTAGGCAAATGAATGGACTGATTAAGAACCATACTGGATACCACCTTGGGAATGGTTCTGAGGGGCACCCTGTCTGCATGAAAGATGAAAGGCTCCACTGCCATAAGGGCCTGTAACTCAGATACCCTTCTTGCAAAAGTGATTGCTAAAAGGAAAGCTGTTTTCCAGGAAAGGAATTTTAAATCTGCAGTAGCAGCTGGCTCGAAAGGAGGAAGAGTGAGTTTCTCCAAGACAAAGTTAAGGTCCCAGGCTGGAGTTGGAGCTCTCCTATGTGGCCTTAAATTTTTGGCCCCTCTGAGGAACTGCTTGAGCAGTGGGTGAGAGAAGAGAAGAGGCTCTGTGCTATAATGAGCTGAAATGACTGAGGCATGAATTTTGATGGAGAAGGACAAGCCCTTATGAAGCATCTTAGTCAAATATTTAAGAATCTGAGGTAAATTAGGCACTGCTGCGCTCATCCCTTGAGACTGGTTCCAGGTACAAAATCTTTTCCATTCTGCAGCATACGATTTTCTAGTACTAGGCCTCCTAGCCTCTAAAATGATATCCATCACTGATTTACTGAGGGGTGGTAAAGGAGAGATTAGGTAATTAGCCAGGCTGCTAGGTTCAGGGTTTGCAGCTGAGGGTGCAGAATCTGGTTCTCCTGCTGAGACAACAGGGAAGGAGTCTGAGGCAGTTGCCATGGTGCCAAGCGTGAGACTGCATAGGAGGGGGTACCAGTGTCAGCATGGCCAGTCTGGTGCAATTAAAATCACCCTTGGCTTGTCCTGTTTGATCTTTAGTAGTACCTTGGAGAGCAGAGGCAGAGGAGGAAAGGCATAAACTGATAGGTTTTTCCAGGTGAAAGATAGAGCATCCACTTTCCAAGCTAGTTTGTGGGGAACCCTTGTGCAAAATTTGTCCAACCGATGGTTCTGGGGGGAGGCAAACAAGTCTATATCTGGACTCCTCCATTTGCTTGTCAACATGTTGAAAATCCTTGGTTCCAGCTTTCACTCTTGTGGGTCCATGAGGTTTCTGCTTAGTCCATCTGCCAGTGTATTTAGTTTTCCTGACAGGAATTGAGCTTGTAGATTCACTTGGTAGCTCAAGGCTGTGTTCCACAATGCCATGGCTAGTCTGCAGAGGGGGTAAGAGTGTGTACCCCCCCTGCTTTTTTATGTACCACATGACAGTGGTGTTGTCCATCTTTACCATTAGTTGTCCTGGAAGAATGTGGTCCTTGAAGGCTGTCAGAGCATTCTGTACAGCTAACATTTCCTTTTGATTTATGTGTAGGTGCATTTGACTTGGGTTCCACTTGCCCTGAATGCACTTCCCTGCCAGGTGAGCCCCCCATGCATAGTCTGATGCGCCTCTTAAGGTTTGGGCGGCAGGGGGTAGTGTGAGTGGTAGTCTCTTGTTTTGGTGGCAGGCCTCTGCCCACCAAAGGAACTCTAGGCGTAGGCAAGATATGATAGGAATCATAGCTTCTAGATCCTGTGAATGTTGACACCATAGGCCTTTCAGATACCAATGCAGTTTCCTCATATGCAGCCTTGCATATGGAATTAGAAGACTGCAGGAGGCCATGAACCCCAAGGCTTGCAGTACTTGCCTTGCAGATAACTGGGTTTTTGTGGCCACTTGTTTGAAGTAGGTTGTCAAATGAGTCAGTTTCTCTGGCGTGAGGAAAGCCATCTGGGAAGTTGTATTCAAGCTTGCTCCCAGGAATATAATTTGTTGACAGGGTACCAGGTGTGATTTATTTTCGTTTAAGGTGTACCCCAGACAAGTCAGTACCCTTTGAACAAAGACCAGACGATTCAAAAGTATGTCCTGGCTTTCTGCCTGAATTAGACAATCGTCCAGGTATGAATATATTTGAATATTTCCTTGCCTGCAGAATGCAATGACTGGAGTTAGGCACTGTGTGAATATCATGGGCACAGTAGATAAGCCAAAGGGCAGTGCAGAGACCTGATAGTGCATGTAGCCTGCCTTGAAGCGTAGTTATCTTCTGCAAGACTCCCTGATAGGGATATGCAGGTATGCTTCTTTTAAGTCTAGTGTTGCCAACCATGCATCTTTGCCTAGCATAGGAAGCAGCTGGTGAAGGAGTCAGCATTTTGAATTTTGGAATCACCAGAAAGGTATTTAGAGTAGAAAGGTCCAGGATAGGACACCATGCATTGCTTTTCTGGGTATCAGAAAGCGTCTCAAATAGAAACCTTGTCCCTTTTCCTCTTCTGGTACCAAATGAATAGCCCCCATGCTTAAGATAGAGAGTACTTGATTTTGGGCCTCTGCCCACTGATTTTGGGGGTAGATCTGGCCACCTGCTTGGTGTTGTAAGGTGTGGAAGTGAAATCTGTATCCTTGGGACACTATCTTTAATACCCAATTTGTCCTGGGTAACGAGTTCCCAGTTTTTGGTCTGCAGACCAATCTTTCCGCCTAAAGGAGCATTCAGTTGGGAAGTGCTTGGAAGTTTTAAAAGCAAGTCATTGAGACAGTTTTCTTTAGGGGGGAGTCTTACTACTCCCTGATTTGGGTGCGGAAACCCTCCACTGCTTAGTCTTGTGTGCCCCCTGGGGTTTCTGCTGCATTGGGGTTTGGCTTGAGAAGACCTGGAAGGGGCTGGAAAGGACCAATTCTTAGAGGGCCAGTGCCTACTAAATCTAGGAGGCTGAACTTGTAAGAAATCTTTAACAGTTTGCATAGATTTAGCTTTATCTTCCATCTTTTTACGAACTTCCTCAGCCTTGTTGCCAAACAGGTGGTCCTGATTTAAGGGAGCATCCAACAATTTCACTTTAACATGATCAGGCAAAGATTGCTCCTTAAGCCAAGCATGCCTTCTGAGCACAGACCCAGTAACAGCAGCCCTGCAAGAGGCCTCTAATGAATCAAATCCACATTGCAAAGTATGCTTTCCAACCTGTTCAGCAGAATGCATTAAATCCTGTAATTCTTTATTTTCCGCAAAGTCGGGAATCAACATAATTTTCTCTTTAAGCAATCCAACAACATGTTGCTGATGCTTTAACATAAAACTGACAGTTTAAAGCCCTAATGGCCAAGGTCGCAGAAATGTAAACCTTCTTACCCCATCTATCCAGCACCCTGGAGCCTCTATCAGAAGGGGTAGGATTTTTAGCAATAGAAGCCTTAATGCCCTTGGGTCCATGTGAAATAGTCTCTGGATCTGCAATAGGATTTTTAAAAAGGAACTTGTGTGAATCAGGAACCCTGTAATATCAGTCAGGTTTTTTAGGAGCAGGAGGCAAAGAATCAGGGGCCAAACTAGATTCCAAAAAAGCATCAACAATGTCTAGTACAGGAGGAATAGCTAAAGCCTTATGCTGAGGCAGGAGTAAGAAATCCCTAGGCCTCTTTTATGAATCAGAAAAATCCTGGCTTTCCCAGTGGAAATGCTCCCTTATGTAAGGTTTCACCAAAAGAAAAATCCTCTGGAGGGGAAGCAGAGGGAATAGAGTCCTCTGCATCAGAATCCTAATAAGTAGATAAGGGTAAATCCAGATCATCAGAAAAATCAGAATCCTGGTCAGAAGATTCATAAACAACTTCAGTCCTAGGTCTCTAAAAAGGGGGAGGTTGGCTTCCCCTGATTAGAGTTATAATATCTTCAGCCATTCTTATTTGTTTTTCAGGCATAGAGGCATGAGCATGTGGCCTGGGCGATGTTTTTTTAGGCATGGTTCGAGATTTAGGCCTAAATGAAGAAGGAGGCGTTGGTTTAATATGCAAGTCCGTAGGCCTGAATACACCCTCAGAAGCTGTGACTGCACAGAAGCTCCGGACTCATCCAAGATAGAGACATCCGCGGGTTCCATAGTTGAAGCATCTCGTGACATACCGGACTCTGAATGGGTCTCAGTAGAGGCCTGCGAATCAGAAGTAGCAGGTATCAGTGGCTGCGAAAGTGCCTCACTGAGTACCAGCGAACTGGCGACTGGCTTAGGGGAAGCGTCGTTGGCAGTTTTGGACCTCGGCGGCCTGTCTCTATCTTTATCTTTGCGTTTTTTCGAAATTCCGGTAGTCGGATGGCTAACCGACATTTCTGGATAATTAAACGAGAACCAAAATATTTAGAGGCAAATATATACAGATGACTGACAGTGCACTGATGAAATAAAGCACAAAACAGACAGCAAGGTATGTCGTGGTCAGGGCCTAGGCAAGGAATACAGTACGAATTAAAATCTTTATGAGGTATTTGCTTTCCACAAGTATGCAATTATTAACTTTTACTGACATCGATAAGGAGCAAGAAAAAGTTTCCCCAATGGGGTACTTAGCTTTAGTTGAAGACTTTGGTTCTGAAACTTGAAAACGAAAATTTCAGGAGTCTGCTGACCGGCACTTGCGAACTGTTTCTGCTTCAGGCACCGCACGGCAAGGAAAGACTGGTGTAATGGCGTCGGCTGCATGTTTTATACCCCTGACGACCTTACGTCATGGAAGAAGGGACAGCAACTGACACAGGACCCAAGACTTTATTAATCAGGCCGACTGAGGGCTACTGCAAGCAGATAACCCAAATGTAATGACTGCAACAGTGAAACATGAAGAACATTCAGGACTGCAACAGTGAATACACTCTAACATCTACATTTATGGTAAGTGTACACAACTGTACCATGTTCTTCGTGTTTCACTGTTGCAGTCATCAGATTTGGGTTGATTCCCAAAGCTATGGAAGGGAGTAGGTAGTTAAAAAGCATTAGTGTCAGCTATTAAGCCCTGCAAGACTGCTGTGGCAAATCCAGCTCTGGATTTAGAGAAGATAGGCAGGTGATGATGCTTAGTGAAGGTATGTACAGAGCCCCAAGGCAGCAGCTTCCAAGATTATCCCTGGTAGGGACTCCTCTGAGAAATGCAGTAGAGGTAGATGCAGCCCTGGTGGAATGTGATCTTATCCCCTGTGGGGTAGGTTTTCCATGGTGCTTGTATTAGAAATTAATGCAATGGGTTATCCATTTGGAAATGGTTTGCTTTGAAATGGCCTTCCCCCCTCTGCCCCTGCAGCAAAGCCAACTAGCAGCTGGTCAGATTTTCTGAGAGGCTTAGTCTTGTCCAGAATGCAGTATCCGTTCCCCTTTGTTTTGTGGATTAAGGAAAAAGAAGGCAAATGAATGGACTGGTTTAGGGTCACACTAGACACCACCTTGGGCATAAAGGAAGGATTAGTCCTGACGGAAACCCTGTCCGCATGGAAGATAATGAAGGGTTCCACTGCCATGATGGCCTGTAATTCACTCTTCTTGCTGAAGTGATGGCTAGAGGTAAGGCTGTTTTCCAAGAAAGGAATTTCAACTCTGCTGTTGCAGCTGGCTCAAGGGGGGGGGGGGAGCTTTTCCAATACAAAGTTAAGGTCCCAGGCTGGATTGGGAGCTCTCCTGGGGGGGGGGGGTGTCTTAAATTTTTGGCCCCTCTAAGGAATTGTTTTAGCAAGGGGTGAGAGAAGAGGGGTGGCTCAGTACTATAATGTGCTGAAATAGCAGGGGCATGTATCTTAATGGACGAGAAGGATAGGCCCCTGTGGAGCATTTCTGTTAAGTACTCTAGAATATGAGGTAAGCTGGGCACCGTTGTGGCCATCCCCTAAGCCTGGCTCCAGGAACACTATCTTTTCCACTTTTCAGCAGAGGATTCTCTGGTACTAGGCCTCCTTGCCTCCAGAATGACATCCCGCACCTGCTTACTGAGGGATGCTAGAGGAGAGATCATGGAATTAGCCAGGCTGCAAGGTTCAGGGTTTGAAGCTGAGGGTGCAGAATCTGGCCCGCCTGCTGGGACAGCAGGGAAGGGGTCTGAGATAAGTGCCATGGTGGTAGCAGTGTCAGACTGCGCAAGAGGGCGTACCAGTGCTGGCGTGGCCAGTCTGGTGCAATCAGTATTGTCCTTGGCTTGTCCGGTTTGATCATTAGTAGAACCTTTGAGAGGAGAGGCAGAGGGGAAAAGGCATGAACCGAGAGGCTTTCTCAGGTAAAGGGCAGGGCATCCACTTTCCAAGCTTGACTGTGGGGAATTCTGGTGCAGAATTTGTTCAATTGGTAGTTCTGAGGGGAGGCAAACAGGTCTACCTCTGGCGTCCCCATTTGTCCCTCAAGAGGTTGAATATTTTGGGATCTAGTTTCCATTTGTGTGGGTCCATGACATTTCCATTTAAGTCGTCTGCCAGTGAATTTAGTTTGCCTGGCAGGAAATGAGCTTGTAGGTGCACTTGGTAGCTCAAGGCTGTGCTCCACAGAGCCATGGCTAGAGAGGGTAGGAGTGGGTTCCCCCATCTTGTTTACATACCACATAACTGTGGAGTTGTCTGTCTTTACCAACTTAAAAAAGAACTTTTATTAAACAAATAAATAAATAATTAAATCCAGTAAATCAAGTGCTTTCGTCTCCAACCACTGGAGACATTAGATAAAGTCTCCAATGGTTGGAGACGAAAGTGCTTGATTTACTGGATTCATTTTTGTTTAATAAAAGTTCCTTTTTAAGCACTTATAAGTTGTTTGTTTTAAATTTTCATTTAACTTCATCTCTTTGCAACCGAGGCCTTTTTTGGATTGTGGTCTGTGTTTGGACTTTACAAAGTTTGCAGAAGGATTAAGGTTAAGTCACTGTGCCATTTTTCCGAAGGGCGGTGGCTTACTACTCCCTGCTTTGGAAGTGGGAGACCCCCACTGCTTCGAACTGCGAGTAGCCTGAGACTGAAGTCTTGGTGGTCTTTTGTTCCTGGGTTTGGACTGAGAAGACTGGAAAGGACCAGTTCTTTGAAGACCAATGCCTACTGAATCTGGGAGGCTGTACTTGTAGAAAATCTTTAACAGTTTGCATAGATTCAGCTTTTTCCTCCATCCTTTTGAAGACTTCCTCTGCCTTGTTGCCAAAAAGGCCGCCTTGGTTTACGGGTGCATCCAGTAATTTAGCTTTAACATGATCTGGCAAGTTTTGTTCCTTAAGCCAAGCATGCCTTCTAAGTACAGACCCAGTGACAGCAGCCCTGCAAGATGATTCTAAAGCATCAAAACCACATTGCAAAGTATGTTTACCAACTTGTTCTGCAGAATGCATAAATCTTGCAAGTCTGTGTTCAGCGGAGTCAGGAATCAACATCATTTTCTGTTTAAGTAGTCCCATAATATGTTGCTGATACTTTAACATGTGAAACTGGCAATTTAAAGCCCTAATGGCCAAAGTAGCCGAAGTGTATACCTTCTTACCCCCATCTGTCTAAGGCTCTAGAATCTCTATCAGAAGGGGTAGGATTTTTGGCAGCAGTAGCTTTAATGCCTTTTGGTCCTTGGGAAATGGTCTCTCGATCCGCAGTAGGATTCTTGAAGAGGAACTTTGTGAGAGTCAGGTACTCTGTAGTACCTGTCAGGTTTTCTGGGAGCTGGAGGTAACGTGTCTGGGGTAAGGCTAGATTCCAAGAAAACATCATCTACAACAGCCAGAACAGTAGGGATAGCTAGAGGCCTGTGTTGAGGCAGGAGTAAGAATTCCCTAAGTCTCTTTTTGGACTCAGAATAGTTCTGGCTTTCCCAGAGGAAATGCTCCCTAAGGGTATGCAAGGTTTCACCAAAAGAAAAATCTTCTGGAGGGGAAGCAGAGGGAATGGAATCCTCTGCGTCAGAAGTAGATAAGGGCAAATCCTGGTAATCAGGAGGAGGGGAGATATCAGATTCCTGATCAGAAGAATCAGAAAGAAAATTGGTTCTAGGTCTCTTAGAAGGGGAAGGCTGGCTTCCCCTAATTAAGGTAATAAGGTCTTCAGCCACTCTCAGCATTTGTTTTTGAGGCATATGGGCCTGAGTCAGCGGTTTGGTAGTCGGTTTTCTAGGCGTAGTGCGAGTTTTAGGCCTGAGGAATTCGGTACTTCTAGCTGGAAATGATGCTATCGGTTTAATATGAAAGTCTGTTGGCCTGAACACACCCTCAGAAGCCGGTGCCTGCACAGCAGCTCCGGACCCATCCACGCTAGAGACATCCATGGGTTCCATAGTCGAAGAAGCATCTCGTGGCATACTGGACTCCGAATAGGTCGCAGAAGAGGCCTGCAAATCTGTAGTAGCAGGTATCAGGGGCTGCAAAAGCGCCTCACTGAGTACCGGCGGACTGGCGACTCGCTTAACGGAAGCATCGTTGGCAGTTTTGGACATATGCGGTCTGTCTTTATCCTTATGTTTTTTTCAGAAGATTGGTAGTTGGATGGCTTAACGACGCCATTTCGGAGTACAGAGATCAAGAACGAAAGTATTTAGCTACCAAAATAGCCAGACGGCGAATAGTTCGGGCGTCGAACAAGGCACAAAACCGACAGGGTGGGACGTTGTGGTCTGGGCCTAAACAGGTGACGCAGTAAGAATGAAAATCTCTATGAGGTATTTGCTTTCCACAGGCAAGACAATTGTTAATTTTTTCTGACATCGGTTAGAGCAAGAAAAAAGGATCCCCAACGGGGTACTTATCTTTGTTTTTGAAGACTTTGGGTCTGAAACTTGAAAACGAAAATTTTAGGAGTTGGCCGACTGGCACTTGCGAACTGCTTCTGCTTCGGTTACCACAAGGCAAGAAAGACTGATGTAATGGCGTCGGCTGCATGTTTTATACCCCTGACGTCATGGAAGAAGCGACTGCATCCTACGCAGAAATCCCAGGACTCTGGTATTCAGGCCAGCTGAGGGCTACCTGCAGGCAGACAACACAAATGTGTTGACTGCAACAGTGACACACGATCAACATCCACCAGTTGAGTATTGGATGGAATGGGCATCAGATCAAGGATTACTCATACCAAATTTATTAGTATCTTAGGTAACAGAATTATCAAAACCCGTTTGTTAGCATGCCTTTTTTTTTTTGCGATTACATAGCATTAGCTTGAATTAAACAGCAGCAAGCAACACTTAATATTCTACTGACCTAGAAAATAAAAACATGACTTTTACCATACATTATGACAATATGTGACATTTCCTGTTCTCAAAAAGCTATTAACTCAGTTAAAGTACAACTGTGTAGATGACTCGCCATAATTGTGGGGATGTCAGAGTAAAACAATGCTGCAGCAGAGTCTTGCGACTTCCTGCCATGCAGAAGCCTGAAGCTAGTCTGAATACTAGTCATTCCTCTCTCCCAACAGATGGACGTACCTGGCTCTGTTAGGATATTGGGGTGAAAGGGGTACAATTGGTGCCATCTTCAGGTCCTTCTTGTCAGAGTATCCCCATTCGGGTATTATTGATAAGCTCACCAGCCTGGGCATAAACCCTTACGTCACAAGATGGATTGCAAACTGACTCTCAGACAGATCCCATAAAGTAAGAGTAGTGGGATCTATGTCTGAATCCAGACCAGTAATGAGTGCTGTGTCTCAGGGCTCTGTCCTGGGGCCACTCCTGTTTGGCATACACTTCTCAGAAGTACAGGCAAGCACGGAAGGGCTGTGGCTGACTAAGTTTGCGGACGACTGCAAACTGGGTGCTATAATAGAGTCTCCGGCCGACATGGAGATCCTCCAGAAGGGCCTAAATGAGACTGATGCACGGTGTCAAAGCCATGGTCTCGAGCTAAATGCAAAAAAATGCGTAGTAATTCCCTTTGGAAAAAACAGAGTACCCGCAAACTACAACATAGGAGGTAATCCCCTGAAATCTGAAGAAATAGGGATCTAGGGACCCAAGTAGATAGCCAGCTTTCCTTTGATAACCATGTTGCCAAAGTGGTTAGAAAATCCTTCTATGTGACCCATCTGATCATGAAAGGGTTCGCATCAAGATCTAAGGATGTAATGGTGCCCCTCTACTCTTCCCTCATCAGACCCATTATTGAGTACAATGCACCAATTGGAATGTACCTGGCTAGACATCTCCAGCAGCTGGAGAGACCACAGAGGTACCTAACCAAGAGAATTACTGGCCTCAAACAGTTGCCCTATGCAGCACGATTGAAAAGGCTAAGACTGTTCTCTGTTGCATACCGCTTTCTCAGAGGTGATCTCTGTCTAACATAGAGCCATGTCCAACCCAGAATTGTTGAACATGCTCCATCTTAGCAAAACCAAATCTACTCGAGTTACACGCTCTAGGGATATAAACCTCAACACAACAATGAATAGAACATGCTGGACGGATAGATTCCCTTCGCAGAGACTTCCCTTACTATGGAACAGGGTCCTGATCTACATAAGACAGAGCCCCTCACTATCACTCTTCAAGAGGAACCTTGATGAGTGGATGGGTAACAAAGTTCACACCGGGGATCACACCAACAGCACTACTAGATAGGGGCCAAGAGTACTAGCTGATAGTACAAGGGTCTAGGGAACTACTAAAGGGGCGGTGAATACCGCACGTGGCTGGACTAATATATGCCTTTGGGCAGATAGCTCAGTACCAACCTATAAACCTATGAGTACCTAGGAACCCAATGTTTCTCAGGTGCAGCAAGACATGCTCAACTAACCCTGACAGCCAGAACCCTAGGTTAAAAAAGTAGGAGAGGGAGTGGGGATAAATGGAAACGTGGAAACCCACCCCAGCCCTAGAGTAGAAAAAGGCCAAGAAAGGGAAAGGTGTGTGTGAAAAAGTTTTGCAACTCTGATCTATTCAAACATCTGCAGTTATGGCAAGTCATCTACACCAATGTATTACTTTCATCGTAGCCACCGCTGGAGTACAGAGTCTTTGGCAAGTCAGCTACAAAAATGTACTGGATTCATTGTAGCCACCGCTGCAGTACTGAGTCTTAAGATTCCCAAAGCTTCTTATTGGGGAAAGCTGGAAACAGTTTTGGTCTGAGGACAGCAAGTTATGCACAATGGCAGAGGCAAACCTTGCTCTAACCCTAGAAATGGCCCCAAGATTTTAGTGCTTGGTGAATGTCTGCTTTCCTTGTTTATCTTTTCGCAAAGGCTACATAACGCTGGTTGGATCTGTCTGAAACGTTTTTTTTCTGTGGACGTGGAATCTAAATTTGTTCTGTGGATAAAGAATCTTAGCTGTCTGTGTCTATCCAGAGAATGGAGTATTCTTTATCCCTTGTTTTGTGGGTTTGGAAAGAACATAGGGAGATGGACAGCCTGACTGAAAAATCTCTGACATCACCTTGGTCACGAGAGAGGATGGTGTTGTTCAAGGTAACCTCTGCCCCTTTGAAAGACGAAGTGGTGGCTCCTTGAATATCATGGCTTACAACTCTTTTTGAGATATGCCTTGCTGAGGTCAGTGCTAGCAGCACAGCCACCCTCCCTTTGAGCAGTTTAACGGGATGAAGCTGCTAGCTCAAGAGGGGACAGTGCAAGTTTTTCAAGCACAATTTAGATCCCAGGAGGGTGCTGGTCTGAGCACCCCCTTCAAGAAAGTACAGTGTACACTTACCATAAATGTAGATGTTTGAGTGTATTCACTGTTGCAATCATTACATTTGGGTAATCTGCTTGCAGGTTGCCCTCAGTCAGCCTGATTAACAAAGTCTTGAGTCCTGCGTCTGTTGCTGTCCCTTCTTCCATGATGTCAGGTTGTCAGGGGTATAAAACATGCAGCCGACGTCATTACATCAGTTTTTCTTGCCCCAGATGTCAGGTGTCCCCCTAATGGGGAGCAAAATAAAATTAAAAACACAAAAATATACCTCCAACTAAATGCAAATACACCAAAAAGGCTTTTAAGCCTAGTAAAAGAAAGTAGAGGTATAGTAAGAGAAAAACAGGGGGCTGGAGGGAGGGTAACCAGGACTGCAACAGTGAATACACTCGAACATCTACATTTAAGTGTACACAACTGTATTATGTTCATCGTGTTTCACTGTTGCAGTCATTACATCTGGGTAGATTCCCAAAGCTATGGTTGGGAGGATGGATTTATACAGCAGTAGGACCAGCTATAAGGCCCTGCAAGACAGCAGTGGCAAAGCCAGCTCTGGATTTAGAGAAAATTGGTAAATGAATGGATTCTGCATTCATTGGATGTGCACAGACAACTTAGATTTTGCTTGGACAGGACTAAACCTTGAAGAAAATATGAAAGTATGAACTGAACTCCAGGTAGCAGCTTCTAGAATATCCCTGGTAGGAACACCACTGAGAAAGGCTGCAGAAATAGATGCAGCCCTGGTGGAATGAGATCTGATCCCCTGGGGGATAGGTTTTCCATGGTGCTTATAGCAGAAATGAATGCAATGGCTTATCCATTTAGAAATGGTTTGTTTTGAAATAGACTTTCCCTCTGCCCCTGCAGCAAATGCTACCAGCAGTTGCTCAGATTTCCTTCGAGGTTTAGTCCTGTCCAAGCAGAATCTAAGTTGTCTGTGCACATCCAATGAATGCAGAATCCATTCCCCTTTGTTCTGTGGATTGGAAAAGAAAGTTGGCAAATGAATGGAGTGATTAAGAGCCACACTGGATACCACCTTGGGCATGAAGGATGGATTTGTCCTGAGTGACACCCTGTCTGCATGAAAGATGATGAAAGGCTCCACTGCCATAAGGGCCTGTAACTCAGATATCCTTCTAGCTGAAGTGATTGCTAGAAGGAAGGCTGTTTTCCAAGAAAGAAATTTTAAGTCTGCAGTAGCAGCTGGCTTGAAAGGAGGTAGAGTGAGTTTCTCCAATACAAAGTTAAGGTCCCAGGCAGGGGTTGGAGCTCTCCTGGGTGGTCTCAAGTTTTTGGCTCCTCTGAGGTATTGCTTGAGCAGAGGATGAGAGAAGAGGGGAGGTTCTGTGTTATAATGAGCTGAAATGGCTGAGGCGTGGATTTTAATGGAGGAAAAATAGACAGGCCCCTTGTGAAGCATCTCAGTTAAGTATTGTAAAATCTGAGGTAAAATTGGGTGCTGATGTGCTCATCCCTTGAGATTGATTCCAAACACAGAATCTTTTCATTTGTCAGCATAATACTTTCTAGAACTAGGTCTTCTTGTCTCCAAGATGACATCCATCACAGGTTTGCTGAGGGATGCTAAGGATGAATTTAAGTGGTTAGCCAAGCTGCAAGGTTCAATGTAGGGTGCTGAGGGTGCAGAACTTGGTTCTCCTGCTGAGACAGTAAGGAAGGTGCCTGAGGCAGGTGCCATGGAGAAATTTGTGACACACTGCGCAGGAGTGGGTACCAGTGTTGGCGTGGCCAGTCTGGAGCAATCAAAATCATTCTTGGTTTGTCCTGTTTGACTTTTAGCAGAACTTTGGAGAGCAGAGGCAGAGGGGGAAAGGCGTAGACTGATAGGTTTTTCCACCTAAATGACAGAGCGTCCACTTTCCAGGCTTTTTTGTGAGGAGTCCTTGTGCAAAATTTGTCCAACTGGTAGTTGTGGGGGGAGGCAAATAGATTTATGTCTGGGCTCCCTTGCTTGTCAACATGTTGAAAATCCATGGTTCCAGTTTCCACTTATGTGGGTCCATGAGATTTCTGCTTAGTCCGTCTGCCAGTGTATTCAGTTTTCCTGGCAGGAATTGAGCTTGTAGGTGCACTTGGTAGCTCAAGGCCGTGTTCCACAATGCCATGACTAGTCTGCAGAGGGGGTAGGAATGTGTACCCCCCTGCTTGTTTATGTACCACATAACCATGGTGTTGTCCATCTTTACCATTAGTTGTCCTGGATGAATGTAGTCCTTGAAGGCTGCCAGAGCATTCTGTACAGCTAACATTTCTTTTTGACTGATATGTAGGTGCATTTGATTTGGGTTCCATTTGCCCTGAATGCAATTCCCTGCCAGGTGAGCCTCCATGCATAGTCTGATGTGTCTGTAGTTAGTGTTTGGGTGGCAGAGGGTAGTATGAATGGCAGTCCCTTGTTTTGATGGCAGGCCTCTGCCCACCATAGGAACTCCAGGCATAGGCAAGGTATGATAGGAATCATTGTTTCCAGGCTGTGACAATGTTGACTCCATAGACTTTTTAAGTACCACTGAAGTTTCCTCATATGCAGTCTTGCATATGGAATTAGAAGAATGCAGGAGGCCATGAACCCCAAGGCTTGCAGTATTTGTCTTGCAGACACAGCAGGGTTTTTGTGGCCACTTGTTTGAAGTAAGTTACCGAATGAATTTGCTTTTCTGGCGTAAGGAAAGCCATATGGGCAGTTGTATTCAAGCTTGCACCCAGGAATGTAATCTGTTGAGAGGGTACCAGTTGTGATTTATTTTCTTTTATGGTGTATCCTAGACAAGTTAGAACTCTTTTTACAAATGCCAGATGATTTAGAAGTACGGCCTGGTTTTCTGCCTGAATTAGACAATCGTCCAGGTATGCATATATTTGAATATTTCTATGGGATATATTTGAATATTTCTTTGTCTACAAAATGCAATTACTGGAGCCAGGCACCTTGTGAATACCCTGGGTGCAGTAGACAAGCCAAAGGGCAGTTCAGAGAACTGATAATGCAAATAGCCTGCTTTGAAGCATAGGTATCTTCTGCAAGATTCCCTGATTGGGATATGCAGGTAAGCTTCTTTTAAATCTACAGTTGCCAACCAGGCATCTTTGCCTAGCATAGGAAGTAACTGGTGAAGAAATAGCATCTTGAATTTTGGAATATCCAGAAAGGTGTTTAAAGTAGACAGGTCCAGGATTGGACGCCAAGATTGGTCTTTTCTGGGTACCAGGAAAAGCCTGGAATAGAAACCTTGTCCCTTTTCCTCTTCTGGTACCGGTTGAATATCCCCCATGTTTAAGAGGGAAAGTACTTGTTTCTGAGCCTCTGCTCACTGATTTGGGGGGAGGTCTCGCCACCCGTTTGGTGTTGGCAACGTGTGGAAATGAAATCTGTATCCCTGGGACACTATTTAAAACCCATTAGTCCTGGGTTATGAGTTCCCAGTTTTTTGCATGAAGAGCAATCTTTCCCCCCAAAGGGGCGACTGAAAGGTAAGTTCTTGGCGATGTTAAAGGAAAGTCATTGAGACTGTTTACCATAGGGGGGGTGTCTTATTTCCAGATTTGGAAGTGGATGCCCTCCCATTGCTTAGTTCTGAGCGTCCCTTGGGACTGAAACCTGTTGCTTTTGGTGTGTCTGGGTTTGGTTTAAGTGGCTCTGGAAGGAGCTGGAAAGGATCAATTCTTAATAGGCCAGTGCCTACTAAATCTTGGAGGTTGCACTTGTAAGAAATTGTTTACAGTTTGCATAGATTTAGCTTTATTTTCCATCTTTTTTAGAACTTCTTCAGCCTTATTGTCAAACAGGCGGTCCTGATTTAAAGGAGCATCCAACAATTTTGCTTTAACTTGATCAGGCAGAGATTGCTCCTTAAGCCAAGCAAGCTTTCTAGGCACAGATCCAGTAACCGCAGGCCTGCAGGAGGCCTCTAAAGAATCAAAACCACATTGCAAAATATGTTTTCCAACTTGTTCAGCAGAATGCAATAAATCCTGTAAATCTTTACTTTCCACATAGTCAGAAATCAACATAATTTTCTGTTTAAGCAGTCCCATAATATGCTGTTGATATTTTAGCATATGAAATTGGCAGTTTAAAGCCCTTTATGCCAAGGTTGCAGAAGTATAAACCTTTTTGCACCATCTATCCAGCGCCCTGGAGTCTCTATCAGAAGGGGTAGGATTTTTAGCAATAGAAGCCTTAAAGCCCTTGGGCCCCTGAGAAATGGTTTCTAGATCCGCAACAGGATTTTTGAAAAGGAACTTGTGGGACTCAGGAACCCTGTAGTATCTGTCAGGTTTACTAGGAGCCATACTGGATTCTGAAAATAAATCATCAACAATGTCTATTACAGGAGGTTATAGCCAAAGGCCTATGCTGAGGTAGGAGGAGGAAATCCCTAAGCCTATTTTTAGATTCAGAAAATTCCTGACTTTCCAGTGGGCATGCTCCCTTAAGGTATGTTAAGTTTCCCCAAAAGAAAAATCCTCAAGGTGGGAAGCAGAGGGAATGGAATCCTCTGCATCAGAATCCTCATAAGTAGGCATGGACAAATCCAGGTTATAGGAAGAATTAGAAGAAACAGAGTCCTGATCATAAGATTCATAGACAAGGTCAGTCCTAGGCCTCTTAGAAGGGGAGGGTTGACTACCCCTGATTGGAGTACTAAGAAGGGGGGGTTGACTACCCCTGATTGGAGTAATAAGAAGGGGGGGTTGATTACCCCTGATTGGAGTAATAAGAAGGGGGGGGGGCTGACTACCCCTGATTGGAGTAATAAGATCTTCAGCCATTTTGATCATTTGTTTTTTAGGCATAGGGGCCTGAACATGTGGCCTGTTCGTCGTTTTTTTAGACACAGATCGAGATTTAGGTCTTAGAATAGAAGGTGGAGTTGGTTTAATATGCAAGTCTGTGGGCCTGAAAACACCCTCAGAAGCAGGTGCCTGCACAGCGGCTCCGGACCCATCCAAGGTGGAGACATCCACGGGTTCCATAGGTGAAGCATCTCGTGGCATACCGGACTCCGAATGGATCTCAGTAGAGGCCTGCGAGTTAGAAGTAGTGGGTATCAGGGGCTGTGAAAGTGCCAAACTGAGTACCGGCAAGGTGGCGACTGGCTTAGGAGAAGCGTTGTCGGCAGTTTTGGACCTCAACGGCTTGTCTCTGCTTTTTTCATTGCGTTTTTTCAGAATTCCGGTAGTCGGATGGCTAACCAACGTCATTTCTGGATAATTAAACCGAGAACCGAAATATTTAGAGGGAAAAATGTACTGACGGATAGTGCGCTGATTAAATAAAGCACAAAACTGACAGGAAGGTACGTTGTGGTCACGGCCTAGGCAAGGAATACAGTACAAATGAAAATCTTTATGAGGTATTTGATTCCCACAAGTAATGCAATTATTAACTTTTACTGACATCGGTAAGGAGCAAGAAAAAGTTTCCCCAACGGGGTACTTAGCTTTAAGTTGAAGACTTCGGTTCTGAAACTTGAAAACGAAAATTTTAGGAGTCGGACGACCAGCACTTGCGAAAGTACAGTTTTGTACCTACCATAAATGTAGATGTTCGAGGATTCCATTGCTGCAGTCCTGACTATAGGGTATAGTCCGCGTCCAGTCGGCCCGAATACCAGAGTATAAGGCTGACGTCGGTCAGGGCGCATTAGACTGACGTCAGTACGTCAGGGTACTAATGCACATGACCGACGTCATATCCTCAGTCTTTTCTTGCCCCAGATGTCAGAAGACCCTAGAAAGACAAGTCCCAAAAAACCTGCACCAAAAACATGTACAATATATACAACAATATATACAAAAATATAAGCATGTAAACTCACCTACACAACCACCCCTAAATACAGAGGGGAAGGAGGGAGGGTAAATTGGACTGCAGCAATGGAATCCTCGAACATCTACATTTATGGTAGGTACAAAACTGTACTATGTTCTTCGTCTTCCATTGCTGCAGTCCTGACTATTGGGTAGAATCCCAAAGCAGAGGTAAGGGAGGCTGGCAAATCATAAAGAAGTAAAAGCTGACAACATGCCTTGCAAAACAGCTGTGGCAAAACCAGCCCTAGACTTAGAGTAGATAGGAAGGTGATAATGCTTAGAGAAAGTATGCACTGAACTCCAAGTAGCTGCTTCCAAAATATCCTTAGTTGCCACCCCCCTTAGAAATGCTGTTGAAGTGGCAGTAGCCCTAGTGGAATGAGGCCTAATCCCAGCTGGAATCTCCTTGCCATGATGGGAATAACAAAATGCAATGCAAAAGCCAATCCACCTAGAAATAGTTTGTTTTGACACAGGCTTGCCCTGTGAACTCAAAGCAAAAGAAACAAACAACTGCTGGGACTGCCTAAAATCCTTAGTTCTGCTTAAGTAATAACGCAATTGCCTGTGTACATCTAAAGTGTGCAAAATCTTTTCCCCTTTATTTTGAGGGTCTGCATAAAACGTAGGCAAATGAATAGTTTGGTTTAAAGCCACACTAGAAACCACCTTAGGCATAAATGAAGGATTAGTACGTAATGATACCCTATCCTTATGGAAAATCAAAAAGGGCTCTACTGCCATAAGGGCCTGCAACTCAGACACCCTTCTTGCAGAAGTAATAGCCAACAGAAAAGCAGTCTTCCATGACAAGTATTTCAATTCAGCAGTAGCTGCAGGCTCAAAAGGTTGTAGAGTAAGTTTTTCCAACACAAAATTGAGATCCCAAGCAGGAGTAGGAGCTCTACGTGGGGGTCTTATATTCTTTGCCCCTCTAAGAAACTGCTTGAACAAAGGATGCGAAAACAAAGGTGGGTCACAATCATAGTGAGCTGAAATTGCTGCAGCATGAATCTTAATGGAAGAGAAGGACAAACCTTTGTCCAATAACTCAGTAAGATATTGAAGAGCCACACTCAAATTAGGCTCAGAAATCTCCAAATTCTTTGCTGTACTCCAAAATAAAAATCTCTTCCATTTTTCTGCGTACACTCTCCTTGTACTAGGTCTTCTAGCTTCCATAATCACATTTAAAACTTGTTGAGGAAGTTGAGACCCGTTGTGTTTCAACACAGAATATGCCAGGCTGTTAGATGAAGAGAATGAAGCTTGATATTGAGCAGATGACCGTCCTTCTGAGATAACAGATGAGGAATCAGAGGTAAAGGCCATGGAGGCTTCTGTACCAGACTCCGTAGTAGTGGGTACCAGTGTTGCCGAGGCCAATCTGGAGCTATCAAAATCATCCTTGGCCTGTCTTGTCTGACCTTTAATAGCACCTTTGGAAGAAGAGGCAGAGGTGGAAAGGCATATACATGAAGGTTTTTCCAACTGAAAGACAGAGCATCCACTTTCCAAGCTGTGTGATGAAACCCCTTTGTGCAATACTTTGGCAGCTGGTGGTTTAGTGGAGAAGCGAACAGATCTATGTCTGGAGTTCCCCATGACACTGTCAGTTTCTGAAATACATGAAGATCCAGTTTCCACTCGTGGGGATCCATGATTTGTCTGCTTAACACATCTGCTAAGGAGTTCTGTGCTCCTGGCAGAAACCTTGCCTGAAGAGTTAGTTGCAAGCTTAGCGCAGTCTCCCATAAAATCATTGCTTGCCTGCATAGAGGATAAGAATGTGTTCCCCCTTGCTTGTTGATGTACCACATGACAGTTGTGTTGTCTGTTAGAATCAACACCTGCCCTGGAAGAAGTAACTCCTTGAAAGCCATTAATGCAAACTGGACTGCTAACATCTCCTTCATGTTGATATGTAGATGCTGTAGTCTGGCAGGCCACTTGTCTTGTATCCACTTTCCATTTAGATGAGCTCCCCAAGCTTTGTCTGAGGCATCTGTCGTTAAGATCTGACTTGCCTCTGGCCGGGTCACAGAGAGTCCCTTGTTTAGGTGACATTCCTGAGCCCACCACAAGAATTCTTTTTGAAGGCAAGGTATTATTTGAATGACAGTGTCCAAATCCTGGCAGTGCTGTGTCCATACATTTTTGAGATACCACTGTAGCTTCCTCATATGCAGTTTGGCATTGGGAAGCACCAGAATACAAGATGCCATGAACCCTAATGCTTGAAGGACTGTCCTTGCAGTCAGCACGGACTGATGAGATAGTTGATGGAAGTAAAGTGACAGACTCTTTTGTTTGTCCGGGGTTAAAAAGGCCATCTGGGCTGCTGTATTCAGTCTCACACCCAGAAAGCACATGTCCTGAGAGGGTACTAGACTGGACTTTATTTCGTTCACAGAATACCCTAGGCATCTTAGCACTGCTATAACATATTCCAGATGCTGTAGAAGGTCTTCCTTTTCTTGAGCCAGAATCAGGCAGTCGTCTAAGTAAGGATAGATTTGAATTCCTTGAAGCCTGAAGTAAGCTATCACTGGAGCCAGAACCTTTGTGAATACTCTGGGCAGTAGATAAGCCAAAGGGCAATGCAGAGAACTGATAATGAGAATTTCCAGCTCGAAACCGCAGATACTTCCTGCAACTTAGCCTTATAGGCACATGAAGGTAAGCTTCCTTGAGATCTAAAGTTACCATCCAGTGATCTTTGCCCAGCAGAGGTAAAAGCTGTTGTAACGTCAACATCTTGAACTTGGGAATGTCCAAAACGTGTTGAGGAGAGATAAATCCAAAATTGGTCTCCACGTGTTCCCCTTCTTTGGTACAAGGAACAGGCGAGAATAAAATCCTAGGCCCCTTTCTGATACAGGGACTGGCTGAATGGCCCCTATCTGAAGTAACTGAGAAACTTGCTTGTGAGCCTCTTTTCTTTGTGGAGGAGGAACGTCTGGCATGCCTTTGAAAGGGGGCATTGTATGGAAATAAAATCTGTAACCGTGGTGAATGATATCCAACACCCATTTGTCTTGAGTAATTAAATCCCAATTTTCTTTGAAAAGAGACAGTCTTCCTCCCAAAGGAGCTGCCAGACGGGAATCTGCTGGCAGCCGAAAAGACAGGTCATTGGGTCTGTTTACGAAAGGACTGACCCCTGCCCTCACCAGAAGTCTGAGCAGGTGAACTCCCTTGTCGAGGCCTAAAAGAACCTTGAGCCCTGCCCCTACCACGTCTAGACCTACCCCTAGACTGGGAATCATAAGCAGGATATGTCCACCCCTTAGCAGGCCAATTTCTACTAAACTTTGGTGGCTGCACCTGCAAAAAATCTTTAACAGTTTGCATAGACTTAGCTTTGTCCTCCATTTTCTTTAAAACTGCTTCCACAGGCGATCCAAACAACACATCAGACTGTAAAGGAGCATCCAAAATCCTTGTCTTAACATGCTCAGCTAAATTCTGATCCTTCAACCAGGCATGCCTGCGAAGAACAGAACTGGTAGCAGCCACCCTCGAGGAGGCCTGTACAGCATCAAAACCACATTGCAAAGAATGCTTACCCACTTGTTCAGACACATGAACCAAATCCAGCAACTCTTTACACTCAATACCTTCCGCCAAAGCATCCACCTTAGATTTCAATTGTGAAAGGAGATAATTCTGATATTTTAGCATGTGAAACTGACAATTCAATGCTCTCATGGCTAGAGTGGAAGAAGTATACACTTTCTTTCCCCACCTATCCAAAGCCCTTGCCTCTTTATCAGTGGGAACAGGATTTTTAACCACAGAAGCCTTAACACCTTTAGGCCCTTGAGAAATTTCTGGGTCGCCCTAGGACTCTTAAACAAATATTTATGAGCTTCGGGCACCCTATAATACCTATCAGGCTTAACAGGAGCAGGAGGCAAAGAGTCAGGGTTCAGGGAAGCCTCTGCAAAAACATCTTCCACCACATTCAACACAGGAGGAATAGCTAAAGGCCTATGCTGGGGTAAAACAAGAATTCCCTAAGCCTTTTCCTGGAATCAGAGTAATCCTGGCCTTCCCATTTAAAGTGCTCCCTCATGGAATGCAGAGTCTCTGAAAATGAAAAATCCTCAGGCGGAGAAGCTGTAGGAGTGGAATCATCCACATCAGAATCAGAATAAGTAGGATACTCCTGCATATCTTCCACAGAAGATTCTGAAGCCTCTGAACACTGTTCAAAACTATCAAACTCCGGTTCCACCCTAGGCCTCTTATCAGGCGTGGGCATAGAACCTCTAATCATAGTAATCAAATCCTCTGCCATTTTAAGCATATGCCTCTTAGGTACAGAACCCGAAATGCTAGGACAAGCCCCACTGAAGCTGAACTAGGCCTACCTCTCAAAGAAGTTTTGGCAACAGAAGGAGAGGCTCTAACTACCTTGGGAAGAGAGGGAAGAACAGTCACCTGAGAAGCCCCCTCAGCCTGGCCTACCTCCTGAGAGGGCACATCCTGTAAAAGTATAGTTTCAGCCTGGGACTCCATGGAAACTCCTGGCAAAACCTCCGGCTCCACTGAGCCTTCTAAAGAACCGACGTCCGGGACTGCCGGTTCATCAACCCTAGGCTTCACTGTTTTATCCTTGCGCTTCTTGGGCGGAGAGGGCGTCGGAGCATCCGACGGCATTTTATAATTGCAACGCTTCCCAAACACTAACCTGGCACAATCTAACCTCCTCTTAATAGTGCGTTTGTTAAACCTAGCACAAGAGCGGCAACCAACAACGTCGTGCTCAGGCCCTAAACAAGGTATACACAAGGTATGATAATCCCTATGAGGTATCTGTTTCCCACAAGAAATACAGTTATTCACTTTTTCTGACATCCGTAAAATACTGAGGCAAGAAAAACCAAAATGTTCCCCAACGGGTACTTAGCCAACTCTGTTTCGGTCTGAAACTCCGGTTTCGGAAATATTTCAGAACGCCAACCTGCACTCGCAAAACTGCTTCTGCATCGGACCATGCGGCAAAAAAGACTGAGGATATGACGTCGGTCATGCGCATTAGTACCCTGACGTACTGACGTCAGTCTAATGCGCCCTGACCGACGTCAGCCTTATACTCTGGTATTCGGGCCGACTGGACGCGGACTATACCCTATAGTCAGGACTGCAGCAATGGAAGACGAAGAACATCTGCTTCTGCTTCGGGCACCGCACTCAAGAAAAACAGATGTAATGGCGTCGGCTGCATGTTTTATACCCCTGACGACGTGACGTCATGGAAGAAGGGACAGCAACCGACGCAGGACCCAAGACTTTGTTAATCAGGCTGACTGAGGGCAACCTGCCAGCAGATTACCCAAATTTATGACTACAACAGTGAAACATGAAGAACATCTGCTTCATGTGAGGGTGAGCTTAAATTGGAGAGGACATGGGCAGGCATGCAGAGATGCTAGAAGCATGGATCTTGATGGTAGTATAGGTCCTTCCCTGCTTATATAGAAGGGAGTGGTATTCTGGGACCTGCTGCGAAGGTGGCTGAGTGGGTATAATGCAATTATCCTTGCACCACATAGAGAACCTTTTCCATTAGGCCACATGTGACTTCATTGTGCTTAATCTGCTCGTCTCTTTCAGGACAGGTAGCTAGATAGAACACGCTGAGAAAATAACTGTCTGGATGAAATCAGTAACCAATCATCCAATCAATGTGACACTTTTCAGGTTAAGCTGGATGACAGATCCCTTGATCTGGGTTATTAAGTCCATGATGGGTGGTACAGGCATGTTTCTCCATTTGCTGAATGAGGGAAATAAGTGCTGCTTGGGTCGGTAGAGAACTAAATCATTTTTAGCCTGACACCACCTGCTGCAATACACTGGGGATGAGTGCTATAGGTAAGAAAGGCATAAAGAAAGAGGTCTGTCCAACTGAAGGAGAAGATGTCTGCTTTCCAAGCCCCTCTTTGTGGGGTCCGTTAGCACAACTTCCCGAGTTGCATTTTCTGGGGAAGCAAAAAGGTCTGTTTTTGGCACACTACAATTGTGCTGGGTCTAGAAAAATTTCCATTTTCAACATCCACTCACCTAGGTCTAGGAAAGTTTTGTTCAGTGCCTGCTATCAGATTATCCTGACCTGGTAGGTAGGGGGCTATGGGCTTGACTCCTAGATGCTGCGTCATCAGCAAAGGTTCCACTGCTACCCTCCAATGGGGTTAAGAATTGGTCCACTCCACCCCACCTGGTAAAGTCTTCCAGCATCTTTACAAGTCCAAAGCCATTTTTTTCAAAGGTTTTTAATGTCATAAAACTGCCATTTCCTCTACAGTGATGTGCTGATTCATCAGATGCCTGTTCCAAGCCCTTTGGGCTGTGAACTGCCCAGGTTGAGTTCCCGAAGGACAGATCCAAGCTGCTTGTTAGGGTCTGTGCTGTTTCTGGGAGTCTGAAGGGAAATCTTGGATTGTTTTTGACACTCTCCTCCTACCCCAGGATTTCCTTTTTTTAAAACATGTAAGGAGAGGGATAGTAATTTCTAGGAAGTGCTGGTACTGCAAATAGTTCTTTATGAACCTCTGCAAGCTGGGTGGTGTCATCAATTCTCCTAGTGATGTGGACATCCTCCAAGAGGTTCTCACCCAAACAAATAACTGGTGCCAGAAACATGGCCTCAAACTGAATGCCAAAAAATGCATCATCATCCTTCTTGGGGAAAATGACGTTCCCACAAATTATCACTGATAATAGGGCACTAAACATGCAATCAGTAGTAAGGGACTTGTGAACCCAGGTTGACAGCAAACTGACTTTTGACTAGCATATTGCCTCCATTGTACGGAAATCTTTCTACATGGCCCACCTCATTAGTAAGGGTATCTCATCCAGGGACAAGGTGGTCATAACATCCCTGTAGTCTTCCCTTATAAGACCGATTATTGAATACAATGCCCCTTTTGGCAAGTACCTCACAAAGCACAAGCAGCAGTTGGAGACGACAGAGATTCCTCACCCAGAGAATCCAGGGCCTCAAACATCTACCCTACACAGACTGAGTACTCCTGCATACCCGCAAGTCAAACTCCACTCGAGTAACCCACACGCTAGACCTCAACATGGTCTGTGACATCAACAGGACTTGTTGGCGGGACAGATGTATGCAGAGACTCCGCCTTTTGTGGACTAGACTCCCACTCCACGTAAAGCAGAGTACCTCATTAAACCTTTTTAAGCACAACTTGGTTAACTGGATGGGGAACAGAAAATACACCCCTGGGATTCCACCTATGTCCCTGGTGGACAGTGGCATAGGGTGCTGACTTGTTGGAACATGGGCTAAATTCTTGGCTAGGCTTGTAAGGGTCTCAGGGCCGATAGCCTAGTAACTTTCTATGATCTTATTTGTTACATAGGTTCCTGAGACAGTCAGAGGAGAGAGATCTTATCCTTCGAAGGGATACGTTTCACTGAACTGAGTACATGACTGCCCTCATGAAGGTATGTCTGGGTGCCAGGGGGAGTTGTGACTTCTGAACACAAAGTTAAACCTACCTTCTTGCATAGCTGTATAAGCTCTGAAGATGATCTGGCATGGATCAGGCAATCGATCAAGTAGGGGTAAATGTGGACACCTTATGTTCTGTAAAAGGCAATGACTGGTGGCCAACATTCAGTAAATACCCCGGGTGCTGTAGATAAACAAAATGGTAAGGAACAAATAATTGGTAAAGTAATCCCCTTGCCTGGTAAAACAGGAATCTCCTGTGTTGCTGTAAAATAGGAACATGCAGACAGGCATCCTTCAAGATCAGAGTCACCCATCAATGCCCCTGGGAAGATGAAGGGTAGTAGTACTTGTACAGTCAACATTTTGAATTTTGGTAGTACTAGAAACTTCTCTAGTCTAAGGAATGGGTTTCCAGGTACTTTCCTATTTGAAGACTAAGAGGAGCAGGAGAAAAGCCCCATGCTTGCCTCTCTTGGAGGCATCTTTGAGGGATTCTTGAAGCAACAGGTCCAGTGAAAGGAACGGAATACATTTTCCTTGTTGTTTTTGCATGGGGGGTGTCTAGAAAGGGTACAGTTTTAAAAAGCTGAAAGGAATAACCCTTCTTTATCATCTGCAGGACCCATTTGCCTTGAGTTCCTTTCCAATGAGTGTCTGAGGAAGAAAGCCTTCATCTTGGGCTGGAGTGGAGGGGAAAGGGAGGTGCTGTGCGTAGTCACAGCTGTCCCCTGGAAGTGGCAGGGTCTTCGATTCCTCCCTGGTCTGGAATGGAGCTCTGTGTGATGCCCCTGCACTGGCCCAGTAATCAAGGAGCCTCATTCCCCACCACCGGCAACAGTGGGGAACGTACACAATGGGAGGACGACAAGTACACACACACACAGTTATGTGCAATTTCCGTTAAGAGCACAGAGATCAGTCAGTCTGGGGTTGGTTTCTCCAGATTCCCAAAGACTCCCCACTGGTACAGCTATATGGTTGAGATCTCAGCCGAGTGGCCAAGCCAAAACCTCCAGCACCCTCTGTCGAACCAGTGCTTCGTGTCCCTACCCAAGTAGCTGACACACACACACACAGATTTGATTTACACACACACACACGTGGGGAAGGCTGGCGCAGGTTTACTAGCTACAACCCCTTTTGCCCAGACTATAAGGGAGTTCCAGCTGCCACCAGCCAACTCTATCAGCTACTTAAGGCCCTTAACAAAGGGTGCCCAGTCCTACCATGTAATGTTACTAATAATCCAAATGGTAGTCTGACCAAGCAAGGCTATTGGAGTGGCCTGTACAGTGTCACCAAATAGATATGCAAATACTCTAACAGCTAAGATATGTCTCACAAATGTCAGCCACAAAGATAGTTTTAAATATATTTAATAATAAATGAAAAAATCGCAGAAAGTATTTAAAACATTGCAGGACAGTCTCAAAGAAAACATCTAAACTAATCTTTACTATTTACCTAATTATAGTAGTTATTATGCCCTAAAAAACTTACAGATGATGATGAGTGGATGTTTCCAGGTTAAAGACAAATACAGAATGCAGTCTCTCTCTCTCTCTGAGTTCTTAAATCAATATCAATTACTGCTGGGTTAGCTTGGATTACATCACTTTTTGTCACCTGACTTCAGATCCCAGGCTAAAACAGAAACTAACAGAATTTATCACCTCTGTGTTAAAAATACACATCTCTCAGATGTTTGCTCAGAACTGTGCAGTTGCTAGGAAGTCAAAGCAATAAAACACACTTTAAACTTAGTAATTACTTTGCTTTTAAGACAATACAAAAACTTATAGCTCTAGATATTGTGTCTGATACACTGGAACAGAGAACTTTTATAGCACAATCATAAAGCAACTTATTTTCTTGAAATTTTGCAGTTAACCCTTTTGTGTTCTAGTTTCTACTGTTAAAACATGCATTTGCACAGCTATATAGTTAATATGCATTTCTGTTCTAAGTCAGCAAGGCATGATGTGGTTACATTTTAGCTCAGTACATAACATACAGTTCTGTATAAATCATACCAATATTCACAAATGACGGAACTATTTACAAAATTCCAGATAGCTGGGCTGGCAATATTTCCCTATATCACACTCTGTTTGCCACTTACTTTGAAGTCTTGCCTTCTTCCCCCCTAGGAAGTTTGCTTTTCTCATGATTTGGCAGAAAGGGCCATCACTTGCTAGGATAATTTCTTTTATATCGGGGTGTAGACCACCAGTAAAATTGAGAGATTTCATTTGTTTCCCTTTTTAATCTAGTCTCTCAAAACACTTTCTGCCAGGGGTCCAAAGAAAAACTCCTTATCCAAGGGTGCATCCAAGAGTGCCGCTTTAACTTGGTCTGAAAGAGGCAGAGTACCAAGCCAGGTACTTCACCATGTTACAGACTAGTGGCAACTACCCTGCATGATGAAGCCAATACAGCATAGCCACATTAGAGTGTCTGGCTTCCTACAGTGTAAAATTAAGAGCTCCTGGACATTCCTCTGGAGGATCTTATGTATCCTGCCTACATGGATTTAATTTGTTCCTATACTATCTCAAGGTATTTGAGCATATGGAACAGAAACCCCAGAGGTCTCATAGCCAGAGTAGCTGATGGGTATGTTTCTTGCTAAACTGGTCAAGCATCTTGCTCTCCCTATCATCTGGAGAAGGATTCTTGAATGCTTGCTCATTAGCTCCCAAGACAACTTCCACAGACACCACTGCAGAATTGGATTTTGAGAGAGATGCTTATGGGACACAAGAACTCTGAAGAAGCAATCAGGCTGGAGGGAGTGAGTCTGGCTGCAAGGATATTTCAGTACAAACATAACCCAAAGTGAGGAATGGAGGAATTGCCAGAGGTCTAGGAGCAAGCAAGTTCAGAAACTCTCTACAATGAGCTCGAGTTTCAGAGAAATTCCTAGACTCCAATTAATAGCTTCCCTCATTCTATAAGGAGGGTTTCCAAATGATAAATCCTCAAGGGGTGAAGTTGAATATATGGTGTCTTTAGAGTTACAGCCTTCATAAATTTTAGGAGGAAGGTGCTCTACATATGCAATTTCCTCTTTGTCCTCTAGAGCTGAAGAATCTGAAGCTTTCTGGGAAAACTCTCTTTTTCCAAGAGAAGTTCCTGGTACAGGCTCCTTTTGCAGGGTGGGTTGTCTAGACTCAATGGAAACTATGAAGTCCTGTGCCAGCCTAACCAAGTCCTTTGGAGAGATCTGTGCCAGCCTGACCAAGTCCTTTGGAGAGATCTGGATGGAAGAGGCAGGGGACTCGGACAGCACTGGCTTGGACAAACCTACCTGGCCTCTGATTTGTTTGGGCTTAGTAGGAGACAAGCTCTCAGATCATGGGTGGCCAGTTGTGACCTCAACCCAACTCCCAAATAATTCCTCCCTTCCAATCACCAAGTTGCTACTGCCCTTACACTTGAGCACCACTACGCTGGTGTCGGAAGCTGTGGTCTGCCAAGTTGCTTCAAAATCTGACATCGGTCTGGTGTTGGCATACAAGGAACAGGCATAGTGGCCTCTGGAGGTGTTGTGCCACCAGACTCAGGTTTATGAGGAAATGTACGAAGGGGGGATGCAGAGACCCCTTACCTGTGTTTGCAAACATATCTAGGACGGGAGTCAGATAGACATGTTTTGGCCTCCATGACATCCTGCTCCTTCTTGCGCTTATCCTTTTCCTTCTTGGGGACAATGGCCAGGGAACTGGCACATATCACAACAGGCAAGGCCCAGTTCTATCTGAATCCAAGAACTGCTGGAAGGAATCAGCTTTGCGCTTAATGGTCCTACCACTGAACCCAACACAGAACAAGCAGTTAAGAGTATCGTGCTTAGGCCCTAAGCAAATTGGGCATTACAAATAGAAGCATTTGTGGGTAACTTGTCTCCCCACACAAAAGGCATTTGTTTACTTCTGACTAATTATAACATGCTAAAGATATAAAGAAGGTTCACACTGGGGTACTTCTCTGAGATTTATAAGTACCAGGCTAGCTGACTTTGCAGGCCATACTAAGCCTAGTATATTGCATTCCTTTTAGGGACAACATGGGAATGGTAGCTGCCATGTAACCTAGAAGCCTCAGGAATTGTCTTGTAGTCAGTTCTGTTAATTGCAGAGCAGTAAGAAGGTGGTTTTGGAGGGATGCCACCTTTTCTGCTGGAAGAATGGTCTTAATGTCCTGATCCTGCAACCCAGGAAGACTATCTTGCGTGGGGTTGAGGTGGGATTTTGGGAAGCTGATCATGAACCCTAGAGACTGTAGGATTACCAAAAGGTCCCAAGAGTGGCGAAGAGTTTCTTTGTCTTTTGCCTGGATTAGGTCATCTAGGTAAGAGAATAACTGAATTCTCTTTTCCCTGCAGTAGGCGATGACTGGAGCCAGGCATTATGTAAATATCCTGGGGCAGTAAAAAGCCCAAAGGGCAAGGCACATAACTGAAACTGAGATGAGCCTGCCAGGAATCTCAGGTACTTCCTGAAGGCGGGCTTTATAGGTATGTGTAGGTAAGCATCCTTTATGTCCAGGGCTGCCATGAAACCCTATGGAAGGATGAGTGGGAAGAGAGTAGGTAGGGTGAGCATCCTGAAAGTAGGAACTTTTAGGAAGGGGGTGAGGCGTGAGAGGTCTAGAATCGGCTTCCATGGCCCTTCTTTTCTGGGTACCAAAAAGATTCTGGAGTAGAACCCTTTTCTTTTTGATTGTGTAGGTACTGGTTCTAAGGTGCCTTGTAGCAGCGGGGTTTGCAAAACCTGAAGGAGTGGCAGTTGACTGGGAGGAGGCTGTGGTATGCCCAGTCTCGATGGAGGCATGATCCAAGACATGAAGTAGCCGTCCTGTATGATGGACAGAACTCATTTGTTTGTGGTAATGAGTGACCACGCAGGGAGACAGTGAGAGAAATGAGCAGAAAGGGGAATGGATGGTGGGGGAGGGGGTTGAAATTTTGGCAGGCAGTCAGACACTACTTGCCCCATCAGGAAAAGGGGGCCTTTGGCTGGAAGACTGAGAAGGCCTAGCCTGAGGAGGCTGTATTCTAGACCGGGGAGCTGCAGACCTGGAGGTTTTCCTGATAAACTGGGTCTTTGGCAGACAGTTCCTCTGGAAAGTACAGTTGTGTACCTACCATAAATGTAGATGTTCGAGTGTATTCACTGTTGCAGTCATTACACTTGGGTTATCCTGCTGGCAGGCTACCCGCAGTCGGCCTGAATTCCAAAGTCCTGGTCCGGTGTCTGTTGCTGTCGCCTCTTCTCTGACGTCAGTGCGCCAGGGGGTATAAAACATGCAGCCGACGCCATTTTCTTCAGTTTTTCTTGCCCCAGATGTCAGGTGCCCCCAAAAGGGTAGGCTAAAAATTCTGCTTATAAAAAAGCATGCACTAACATAAACATTACCTTCATCTACAAGCAAATACACCACATAGGTTGTATAGAATACAGAAGTACAGAGAAGTCCCAGCAATGAAAAGGGGGATGGAGGGAGGGTAACCTGGACTGCAACAGTGAATACACTCAAACATCTACATTTATGGTAGGTACACAACTGTACTATGTTCATCGTGTTTCACTGTTGCAGTCATTACACTTGGGTTGAATCCCAAAGCTGAGGTTGGGTGGCTAGGCCTAAACAGAATTAGGAGTGGCTATGAGATCCTGCAGAACTGCAGTGGCAAAGCCTGCTCTGGATTTAGAGTAAAGAGGTAAGTGGTAGTGCTTTGTAAAAGTGTGCACTGAAGTCCAAGTTGCAGCCTCCAAAATATCCTTGGTTGGTACTCCTCTGAGGAAGGCTGCTGAAGTGGCTGCTGCTCTGGTAGAATGTGGCCTAATGCCCTTAGGCAGTGATTTGCCATGTTGTGAACAGCAGAAATGAATGCAGTGACCTACACATTTTGAAATAGTCTGCTTTGAAACAGCCTTTCCTTGTGATCCTGCAGCATATGAAACTAAAAGTTGCTCAGTCTTTCTGAAAGCTTTAGTTTTGTCCAAGTAGAAGCGTAGCTGTCTGTGTATGTCCAAAGAATGCAGAAGTCTCTCCCCTTTATTCTGTGGGTTTGGATAAAAAGTAGGCAAATTAATAGTTTGGTTAAGAGCCACACTGGACACTACCTTAGGCATAAATGTTGGGTTTGTCCTTAGAGAAACCCTGTCCGGATGGAAAATAATAAAATGTTCCACAGCCATTAATCCCTGTAACTCTGAGACTCTTCTTGCTGAAGTTATTGCTAGGAGCAGAGCTGTTTTCCATAATAAGAACTTCATGTCGGCTGTATTGGCTGGCTCAAAAGGAGGCAGTGTGAGCTTTTCCAAGACAAAATTGAGGTCCCATGTAGGTATTGGTGCTCTCCTTGGAGGTCTTATGTTTTTGGCCCCTCTGAGGTACTGCCTCAGCAGTGGATGCGAAAAAATAGGTGGGTCTATATTGTAGTGAGCTGAAATGGCAGAGGCATGGATCTTAATTGATGAGAAGGATAGGCCTTTGTCCAGCATCTCAGTTAGGTATTGTAAAATCTGAGGAATATTTGGTACAAGCGTGTCAATTACTTGTGCCTGGTGCCAATCACAGAATCTCTTCCATTTTTCTGCACAAGATTTTCTGGTGCTGGGCCTTCTGGCCTCCAAAATAACATCCATAACTGCTTTAGAGAGAGGTGTGTCCTGAGTGGTTATAATATCCGCCATCCAGCCAGATTTAGTGTTCTGAGTTGGCTGTGCAGGATCTGATTGTTTTGTTGGGTCAGTAGATGAGGAATTTGAGGTGACGTCCAGGCTGGGCCTTGAGACAAGCTCTTTAGGATTGGATACCAGTGCTAGCGTGGCCAGTCTGGGGAAATCAGTATCATTTTTGGCTTCTCTTGTCTGACCTTTAGGAGTACCTTGGGGAGGAGAGGCAGTGGAGGAAAGGCATAAACTGTAAGGGTTTTCCAGCTGAATGATAAGAGCATCCACTTTCCATGCTCATTTGTGATAAGTCCTTGTGCAGAATCTCTGTAGTTAACAGTTGTGAAGGGAGGCAAATAGATCTATGTCTGGGCATTCCCATTTCCTTGTTATCATGCTGAAGACTTGTGGATCTAGTTTCCACTCGTGAGGGTCCATGAGGTTTCTGCTTAGTTCGTCTGCCAGAGTATTTGTTTTTCCTGGCAGGAATTGTGCTTGCAGGTGCACTTGATAAGTCAATGCTGTGTTCCACAAAGTCATGGCTTGCCTGCAGAGGGGGTAGGAATGTGTGCCTCCTTGCTTATGTACCACATGAATGTAGTATTGTCCGTTTTTATCAGCAGTTGTCCTGGATGGAGTAAATCCTTGAAGGCCGTCAGGGCATTCTGTACAGCTAGCATCTCTTTTTGATTGATATGAAGATGCATTTGGCTTGCTGGCCATGTGTCCTGAATACAGTTTCCTGCCATGTCTGCCCCCCCCAGGCATAATCTGATGCATCTGTTGTTAGTGTCTGCCTGGCTGTGGGCAAGGTGAATTGCTGTCCCTTGTTGTGGTGACAGGCCTGTGCCCACCATCGAAACTCCTGTTGTAGGCAGGGAATGAGAGTAATTAATGCTTCCAGGCTGTGGCAATGTTGAGTCCAAACACTTTTTAGGTAACATTGTAGCTTCCTCATATGCAGTCTTGCATATGGAGTTAGCAGAATGCAGGATGCCATGAAGCCCAAAGCCTGTAGAATTTTTCTTGCAGATAACTGGGTCTTTGTTGCCATGCTTTTGGAGTATGAAGTCAGTTGCCTTTGTTTGTATGGCGTGAGATAAGCCATCTGGGCAGTTGTATTTAAGCTTGCACCCAGGAATATTACCTCTTGAGAGGGTACTAGTTTTGATTTCTTTTCATTTACTGTGTACCCTAGGCAAATTAGTAATCTTTTTACAGACACCAGATGCTTTAGTAGAATGTCTTTGTTCTCTGCTTGAATAAGGCAGTCGTCCAAGTAGGGATATATTTGAATTCCTCTTTGCCTGCAAAATGCAATTATTGGTGCCAGGCATTTTGTGAAGACCCTGGGCGCAGTAGATAAGCCAAAGGGCAGTGCAGAGAATTGGTAGTGCATTGAGCCAGCTATGAATCTGAGATATCTTCTGCAAGATTGTCTGATTGGGACATGCAGGTATGCCTCTGAGATCCAACGTTACAAGCCAAGCCTTCTTGCCCAGCATGGGCAGAAACTGCTGCAGAGTGAACATTTTGAAACGTCCAGAAAAGTGTTTAGAATAGACAGGTCCAGAATTGGTCTCCAGGCTTTGTCCTTTCTTGGTACTAAGAAAAGTCTTGAGTAAAATCCTTGTCCCTGCTCTTGCTGTGGTACTGGCTGAATAGCCCTCATGTCCATGAGAGATGAAACTTGTTTTTGTGCCTCTGCCCATTGATTGTGTGGCAGGTCTGGCATACCTTTTGCCTTTGGAAGGGTGTGAAAGTGGAACCTGTAGTCCTGAGAGACTATGTTTAAGACCCATTTCTCCTGGGTGATCATGTACCAATTTTGTGAAAAAAGTTCTAGCTTTCCTCCTAAGGGTGCTGCCAAAAGATAAGTGCTTGGCATTGGCAGAGGAAAGTCATTGGGACGGTTTCCTATATGGCTGTGATTTGTCTTCTCCGCTTTTGGAGGTAGTGGTACCCCATTGTTTGGGCCTATATGAGCCCTGGGGTTGTTTCTGCCTCTAGGGCGTCTGTATCTGCCTCTTTGTGGCCTGTCTGACATTGGAAAGGACCAATTCTTAGAAGGCCAGTTCCTGCTAAATCTGAGAGGTTGTACCTGTAAGAAATCCTTTACTGTGCATAGATTTTGCTTTATCCTCCATTTTCTTCAACACCTCTTCTGCCTTAACACCAAACAAAGTATCATGCTGTAATGGAGCATCCAATAATTTTGCTTTAACATGATCAGGCAGATTCTGTCCCTTTAACCAAGCATACCTTCTAATAACAGAACTTGTAACAGCGGCCCTACAAGAGGCCTCCAGTGAATCAAAACCACAATGCAAAGTATGCTTTCTCACTTGTTCAGCTGCATGCAATAAATCCTGCATTTCCTTGTTTTCAGAACATTCAGAATTTGTCAACATTTTCTGTTTTAGCAGTGACATTAAGTATTGCTGATATTTAAGCATATGAAACTGACAATTTAAAGCCCTTACAACCAAGATAGCAGAAGTGTAACCCCCCCCATCTGTCCAGTGACCTAGAATCCCTATCCGAGGGAACAGGGTTTTTAGCAGTAGAGGCTTTGACCCCTTTGGGACCCTGAGATATTGTTTCTGGATCAGCAGCAGGGGTTTTATAAAGAAATGTATGAGAGTCTGGAACCCTGTAGTATCTGTCTGGCTTAACAGGTGCAGGAGGCAAAGAGTCAGGTGACAGGCCGGACTCTTGAGAATACATCTACAATGTCTAGAACAGGTGGAATAGCAAGAGGTCTATGCTGGGGTAGTAGAAGAAAGTCTCTGAGCCTTTTCTTTGATTCTGAGTAATCTTGGCTCTCCCAGTGGAAATGCTCCCCCATAGTATGCAGGGTTTCCCCAAAAGAATAATCCTTAGGAGGAGAAGCTGAAGGAATAGATTCTTCAGCATCAGAATCCTCATAGGGAGGCAGACGAAATGGAAACCTGATCAGAAGAATCATATTCTGTGCCTTGCCTAGGCCTCTTATCAGGAGGGGGATGGGAACCCCTAATCAAAGCAATTAGGTCTTTGGCCATTTTAAGCATCTGTTTCTTAGGCATGGAAGTCTGTCCAGGAGAATGCCGTACTTGTTTCTTTGTCTTTAAAGCTGTTTTAGTCTTTGTCTTGGAAGCTGAGGTTGGCTTAACATAGCTGTTTTAGTCTTTGCCTTGGAAGCTGAGGTTGGCTTAACATATAACTGTGTAGGTCTGAAAACACCCTCAAAAGCCGATGCCTGCTCAGCGGCTCCGGACCCATCTGAGGGAATAGTTTCCGAGTGTCCAATACCTTGAGTATCCAGAGGCCTAGCTGTCTCCATGTGGGAGTTGGTAGTGGGAGTCAGGGGCTGCGAAAGCGCCTCTCTGAGAACTGGCGACTGGCCTAGCGGAGGCCTCGTCGTCGGTTTTGGACCTCGGATGCCTGTCCTTTTCAATGCGCTTTTTATAAACTCCGGTTGTCGGCTGTTCCGATGGCATTATATAATTAAACCTTCGGCCAAAGTAATGAAAAGCAAAATCGTACAGACGCCTAATAGTGCGTTGGTTAAATCTAGCACAAAACCGACAGCTAGCAATGTCGTGGTCAGGGCCTAGGCAAGGAATACAGTAAGAATGAAAATCCTTATGAGGTATTTGCTTCCCACAAGAAATACAATTGTTAACTTTTTCTGACATCGCTCTGGAGCAAGAAAAAAGTTTCACCAATGGGGTACTTAGCTTTATTGAAGACTTCGGATCTGAAATTTGTTTTCAAACATCACAGGAGTCGGCCGACCGGCACTTGCGAACTGCTTTTGCTTCGGGCACCGCGCGGCAAGAAATACTGAAGAAAATGGCATCAGCTGCATCTTTTACACTCCTGACGCACTGACATCAGGGAAGAGGCAACAGCAACTGATGCCGGACCAGGACTTTGGAATTCAGGCCGACTGTGGGTACCCTGCCAGCAAGATAAGCCAAGTGTAATGACTGCAACAGTGAAAAATGATGAACATCTTGGGAATAGGCGAGACCAGGATATGTTTTAGGCCCTGTAATTATTTTCCTTTCTGTTGTAAGGATTTGAATAGGTCAGTCACTTTTGCATCAAAAAGGGATGAGTGATCCAAAGGTGCGTCAAGCAATTTGGCCCTGAAGTCATCTGGGAGAGGATGTAGTCGCAGCCATGAGTACCTCCTTAGTACTGAAGCTGATGCAGCTGACCTCGCTGAGGCTTCAACTGCATCATAACTGCATCTCAGGGAGTTCCTATTCACTTGAGAGAGGTGTGCTATCAGTGAAGATAAGGAGGCCTTGGCTGCACCAGTCAGGGATGTCATCTAAATCTTTAGTGGTTTTGTCCAGCAGAGCTAAGGAGTATTTGGTCATATGAGTTTGGTAGTTCAGGCCTCTAAATGAGAGGGTAGCAGAAGTATAAATTTCCTTTCCCAACCTCTCCATAGTCTTGCGGTCTGTATCAGCAGGGAGGACAGCAGTGGTAGGCAGGAGCTTGGAGGCCCTGTCCGTAGAGATGGAAATAGAGGTAGGATCAGCAGGGGGGGGGCACTTAGAGAAATTTCTCCATCTCAGGGACTTTACAGAGTCTGTCTGCTCTATGTGCGGCTGGAGTTTGGGAGTCTGGGCTAATGGACGCTAAGGCAAAAGCATCCAAGAGTGCAGGCTGAATAGGAGGAATGACAGAAGGACTGGGAGAGTCCATTTGAATAAGGTCATAAAACCTTTTTTGTACATCAGACATATCAGAGGACTGCGACTTAAAATGGTCTTTCATTTTATTAATAGTTTCCCCAAAGGTAAGATCCTCTACAGGGGAGTCAGATTCAACAGAGCCCTCCTCAGGAGATCCATATCCGAGGGGGGGGGATGAGATATGGGAGAGTCCTCACAGGAATCAGACAATTCCTCTTCTTCTAGCTGATCTACCCTCCTTTCCTGGGTTGGAGGTCTGGGACTAAGGAGGGGAGGAGCCATGGCAGAGGGTTCTGCAGAAGGCCCAAGGGCCATAAAAGCATTGAACAAACTCTGGCTGAAGGCCTGCCAATCGGCTGAAGGCCTGCCAATCGGGCATGCTTTCAGAGGTTGGAGTGAGGTGTCTTTTTTTGTTTTTTCTTTAAAGGCTTTGGCGGCGTCTGGCTAGGAGTAGGCATAGGGGCAGGCGTCAGAATGGCGGAGGCGTCATCCGATAGGCCCCGAGTGAAAGCTATTCTCCCTCCCCCCGGCGTCTAAGGCAGGTGCCGGTAAACCCTCTGTGGATGTGTTGTCCGCTCGAGATTTTGCGGCTTCCCGAGAGGTACCCGCTTTATCTACACCGGCAGATACTGGATCCTCAGTCAAGCTAACATCGGCTACAGACTGAAGTACGGCAGACAGAGGAGCAGCAGACTAAGTACACAGTGAGGACTTAGCCCTCTTCCTAGGCTGTTCAGATGGGGCGTTGGGTGTGGCCTCCATCCCCAACACTATTTGTTATAAGCGCTGATTCTCTAACTACAAGTGCAAGGCCTGCAAATGACATCGAAAGGTCTTAGGGACAAACAATCGGCAAATGGCGCAGTTCTCGTGGTCGTGTTCCCTGCCTAGACAAGAGAGACACTGGTCATGCGTGTCTTTGTGGGGAATCTGCAGACCACACTTGCACTTACCAGATGACATCAACAGACTAGAATTAACAACAAAGGAGGACTGAAAGAATCCATAATGGGGTACTTGATCTTTTTCGATCCGACATCCGCGAGAAGCAGGAGCACCTGGCATACAACTGGCAGCTGAAAAGTTCTGAGGGCTGGTGCTTGCAGACGGCACTTTTATAGACCACATTCCTGCAGCCATGTCAGATGTCCCATGTACCAAGAGGGACTGAAAATCTTTGGAAACCTGGCCAGACAAACTGGAGAGGAAGAAGGGTAAACCCACAAGTAGAATAGTGCAACACTGGAATAGGACAACATCAAAATGTCCCCAACAAGGTACTTATCTTTAGAGAAGATCCGAAGTGAAGATGGTAGATATGATGACGTTCAACTGGCAGCAGATAAGTTCTGAGGAAAGGTGCATGCAGACGTCACTTTTATGGCCCACGTTCCCTGGGCGTTTAGATGTCCTACGTACCTAGTAGTGACTAGAAGCTTTTGTATACTGGCCGGACGTTTGGGTAACAAGCGAGGAAAACCCAAAAGCAAGAATACTGCAATATGAGAATAGGAGGCCACCTCCCAGTTGTTAACCACACACAATCACGTCATCATCAACCCAACTTCAGATATCACTTTACATTAATGCAGTCCTATTTCTGGGCCCTCTGGTGACCACAGCAAGCAATATTTAGTTCCCATCAAAATTTTTAGTCCCCACTCCCAGATTACTTAATGGGAAAGGATAAAGTTATGACCCCCCCCATTTTTAGTCATAACTGTCAGTATGTTTATTTTTGTATGTCCCCATTTCTTTTCCATCACACTAGCGATAGTAACTAGGCAAAAAGCATAATTTTGGTGTGCACCTCTTTCTTTCACATACTGATTCTGCATATCGTAACTGCACGCAAAGGAACCAAAAGGATACAATTAAGGGAATTCATATTATTAAAGTGGAGCTTGCAGTATCTTGGTATATTCCTGTCACTCAAGAGCACACAGTCTAAAAATTAGTATATATAACAACCAAAGATTGCTGTACAGGCTAAAGGAATTCTGGACATCATTTTTAGAAATTAATCACTTGAATGGAATGTGTGAAAGTTACTCACAAAGACACTAAAGATGAAAGAAAACTGTAGTTCTCCAGTGTTTGCATGCATACAAATATGCACAAGTGTGTGTTATGTGACATTGCGAAAGAGGGCAGTGGTGGAGGGAGAAGGGGACGTCCTAAACCCAATTTTCTGCCTTGCTTAAAGTTATATCCCAAGCATTTACACAGCGGGGATAGGATAATGATTAAACTGTCAAAATAATACCACTGAAGTATGTGTCCCAATAAATAACTACTACATAAGCTAATATTTTAATTAATGCTAGACTTTATAAGCACAACAAGAATTTACAGTGTTTTTTTTTTGCTAGTCACCACGAAAAGCAGACGCCAGCAGCTCCTATCCTTTCTCTTTGGTTACCCACTATCCTCATACTGTTTGTGTATATTCTCCTGTTCTGTACTTTACCCTTCCCTGAATTCATTTCTAGTCTCACTCATAATTGCCTTTCCTAGTGCACCTGCCCTATTTTACTGTCTTCAGACTCTTGCATATTAATGTTTTTTATGTTTTGCCCTGCTTTTAGCTGCTAGTAATACCTCTCTCTATTGTAGCTTATTTTAAGCATAAAGCACTAGGTTTGCTTCAAGTAAATCTACTTGTGTAGCTTGAGGTCAGTGTCCTTTTGTAAGCTTACTTCTGCTCATATTTTATTTCTTTTTTATTTTATTTCTGGTGACTATACCTTTAGAAACTTTATATCCTTGTCTCTCAAGCTAGTTTTTCACTATCTTTTTCTGATTGTTTCTATGACTTCATCTTGCCAGGGTGCTAGCTACGCTCGGGCTCACTTCGCTCCCCTACCCTACCCCCACTACAATTACCTTTATACCCAACTATCCCTCCCCTTCCTGTCCCACTAGCCACTACAATTCCACTTCCTGCATATTGTCACAACCACCTTACTAATCTGTCAATCTTGTCAACACCACTTCCTCTATACCACTGTCTCTCTACCTACTCTATCTGACCATATTTTATTCCAACATGTATTATTTTCTAATATCTTCTACACTACTCCTATTTCTCTCTATCTCCACCTCTTACCACTGCAATCTCTCTGACCCACTCCTATGTTCACCAACTTCTCACTCATACAACATATATCCAACTACTTCATCTTTTACTATCTCCACTAATCTCTTTATTACCTCTACCTCAAGTCTATATAAACTATCCATAATGCAGGTTTTTAAACCTTCACACACAGCTAAGTCAAAACTATACAAACTCCATTTAGCATCTACTACACACTCTCCTCACTAAAAACCTGCTTTGTTCTGGAGACATCCATCCCAACCCTGGTCCATCTTCTCTCCCCAAAACTACCTCTACACTGCCCCCAATCTTACTCCTCTAACAGTCACCAACCTCAGTCACTACAATCATCTCCATCCAAATACTTAACTATTTACTCATTGAATATTCAGAGTCTAGCAAATAAAGTCACTGAGCTGCACTCGTGGATAGCTCTCAATTCCCCTCACATCCTCTCCCTATCTGAAACCTGGCACAAGCCACAAATATCAAATAGTGAAATACTCCCACAAGGTTATAATATCTTCCGATCTGATCCTTGGTGATATCAACATTGATTGGTCCAAACTCTCAACTGACTCCCCCCAACTCAGTATCCACCTACACGGCTTCCACCAACTTATAACATCTCCCACTCACTTCCATAAAAATTCCACTTCCAGCTCCATCATAGACTGGATCCTTACCAATTCCCCCCACCAATACAACAATCCCACCACCTTACCTGACTCCCTCAGTGATCATCTCCCTACCACCCTCTTAAGACACTACTCCCATATTCCTAAACCCCACCTTATCAAAGACTGTCGAAAACTATCAACTTTCAATTCATCCCAATTTAACTCCATTCTCCACAACATATTGGTCCAGCCTAAACCACCTTCCCCTAAACGATGATGTAAGCACTTTCAATAGCATCTTTATGAACACTCTAAACTCCTTAGCTCCCTCTAGGAAGATCAGAGTAAAATCAAACCATGCTCCCTGGCTCTCCAAAGAGACTAGGTCCCTTATGAAACAAAGAGATCATGCTTGGAAAACCTGGACTAAAACTAAACAACCACCTTTTCTTCAAAAATACAGGCAACTGAGAAACCTTGCAAAAAAACATACAACTAATGACAAAAAGTTATACTATAGCTCTGCTCAGCTTAACAAATCCAATCCTCGAAAATTTTGGTCAACTCTCAACAACATCCTCTGTCCTGGAAAGCCCTCTAATCCCTCCCCATACCCTAACTCTTCCTCTCAGGAAACAGCTACTCTCCTCTTCCATTCAAAATCTGGTAACCTCTAAGCCAAACTCTACTTCGACACCCACCTCTCCAAGTCCCACTAACACAACTTTGTTTTCTTTTGAGCCAGTTCCCATTACTTACATCAAATCGCTACTACTCAAGCTAAAACCTTGCTCTCCTTCCACTGACAATCTATCTCCTACATTCCTCAAACTTGCTGCTGACTCAATTGCCTATCCTGTATCTATAATAATTAATCGATCTATTCTGGAATCAACTGTCAACACCCTTTGGAAATCTTTCTTCACTATCCCTCTTCATAAAGGTGGAAACTCCACTGACCCCTCAAATTACCGACCCATTGCCATTCTGCCTCCCCTCTCCAAGATATTAGAAAAATGTATTCATTCACAGCTTCTCAATCACCTCCTCACACAGCACTTTCTTACCCCTACCCAACATGGATTTCGTCCTCACCACAGCACCACCACTGCCCTCCTCTCCTTCACTCATATCATTTCAAAGGCCCTAGACAACAATAAACTTATTTCCTGTCTCTTCCTAGATCTCTCCAAAGCCTTCGATACTGTCTCTCATCCTCTACTACTATCCAAACTCGCAAATCTCCACCTATCCCCCTCCGCGCTTGCCTGGTTTAATAGTTACCTATCTGGCAGGGAACAATCTGTCAAATGGCTTTCATCCTCCTCACCTTTCCTTCCCATCTCCACTGGTGTTCCCCAAGGCTCCATCTTGGGACCTCTTTTGTTTAACATCTTCACCAATGATCTTTACAGCTCATGCAAAGAATCCTCCCTTATTCAGTATGCCGACGACTCCACACTTATATCCATCTCAAATAACATTCCTGAACTACACTCCCTGATCCAACAGGCCCTACTTTCCACTGAACAATGGCTCTCTCACAACCTATTGATCCTAAATCCCAAAAAGACCAAACTCCTACTTTTCCTTCCCCATTCTCTTTCTCATCACAAAACCTCCTTTTTTATTACATCATCTAACAATACAAACATCCAACCTGACACCCGCACAAAACTCCTAGGGGTCATTATCGATGACAAACTCAAGTTCAACCTACACATACTCCAATGTATAAATAAAACAAACCAGAAACTAGGTCTGCTATATCGGAACAAAAAATTCCTAACCCCCCCCGAGTCTAGACTTAACCCTGGGCCAGGCACTCCTCCTCCCCTCCTTCTTATACACCGCCTCAGTTCTTACCAATATCCAGGCCTCCACTCTAAACAAACTGCAATAGACTTACCATAAAATAGCCAGATTCATTACTAACTCCCCATACAACTCACACCACTGCATTTCTTTAAACTCTCTTCAGTGGCTTGAACTTCCCCAGTTTCTGCTATCTTATCAATTTCATATGCTACACTCTATTCTTTATAAACCCTCCTTCTGTCCATCTCTATCTTCCTTAGTCTTAATCTACAGCCCATCCCGAACCCTCCGTACTTCTAACCAACAATTACTTGATATCTACCACCCAAAAAGGTCAGTAGGCAAACTACTCTACAAACACTCCCTTGCCCATACTTGGAACAAACTTCCCCTTGACTTACGTTCAATCTCCCACACCTCACACTTTAAAAATGAACTAAAAGCTTATTTTCTCAATTCCAGAACCTGCCCTTGCCATGACCCTACCTAGTCTTCCTTCCCTTTATGTACCCTCAAAAGGACCATACTTAGTACCTCATTACACCTCTCTCTCCAATGTGTCTACTATACATTTGCACAATTTTACACAAACAAAAAATGTTTATTGCTGACCTATTGTAAATAGTGTGGGAAGAAATAGCCAGGGAATTGTTAAGGCTAGATTTGTACAGGCCCTAGGGCCGATAGCCTAGTACCAACCTATGAACCTATATTGAGAATTAAAAAAAAAAAGAATTCCCGAATTCAGCAATTATTGAGACTTTGATTTACTTTTTTTAGTTGTTTAAGCATGTGTTGTTTATGCATTGCTTGATGCCTTAGTACTTCTGAGACTGCATGATAGAATGACAGCATACCAGTTGTGCACAGCATGCACATATGCATCCCATGGCTCATTTGATTAGACAGAACGGCAGATGCCATTCAAGTACAACCATACAGCCGATGGGTTCTAGGTGGATTTGGTAAAGGAAAACAGTTAACTGTTTGCGGCACATAACAGGAAGGGTCACTGGTTGGTGCAACAATTGTTAGCAGCAGAAATAATGAAAGTGAAAAACGTACTGAAAAGAGGAATGTAGATATCTGCTGATGTTCCTTGGACTGACTATGGTACATAATACATGAAAGTTTAAATTATTGTCCATCTTCCATAAATTTTTTACCGACTGTATCATTTATGGTTTGACTATTTACAGTTTCACAGAAAGGTTTCTAGGCAATATACAAGCCTTGCCACTAAACCATATTCAAAACTTCTATCCAGCTTCAAGAGCAGCAACATGAGCTAGACTGAGGGAAAAGTAGAATCTACTCGCAAACGAAGGAGTTATGGAAGAGTGTTACATTGCTTGGCATTTAGGAAGTTGGTTTCAGAGGTGTGGGATACATCTGAATATAAACTGATTGTGTTTTATCTGTTAATGAAGGTTTGAGTCCTTTAATCTGGTATTTATGGAAGTACAGTTGTGTACACTTACCATAAATGTAGATGTTCGAGTGTATTCACTGTTGCAGTCATCACACTTGGGTTATCTGCCTGCAGGTATAGCCCTCAGTCAGCCCGAATACCAGAGTCTTGGGATTTCTGCGTCAGATGCTGTCGCCTCTTCCATGATGTCAGGTTGTCAGGGGTATAAAACATGCAGCTGACCCCATTACATCCGTTTTTCTTGCCCCAGATGTCAGGAGCCCCCAAAATAGGAAGCAATCAAATGGTGTGGAACACCTCCAGTAAAAAGTAAATACCATTTCCATACGATATGGCCAAAAAAGAGGATAGGTAGAAAGTATAGAAAGACGGGGCTGGGGGGAGGGTAACCAGGACTGCAACAGTGAATACACTCAAACATCTACAATTATGGTAAGTGTACACAGCTGTACTATGTTCTTCGTGTTTCACTGTTGCAGTCATCGCACTTGGGTTGATTCCCAAAGCTGAGGAAGGGTGGAGGCAGTCAAAACTAGTAGGGCTGGCTAGCAGGCCTTGTAAGACTGTTGTGGCAAATCCAGCTCTGGATTTAGAAAAGATAGGCAAGTGGTAATGCTTGGTGAAGGTGTGTACAGAACTCCAGGTTGCAGCTTCCAGGATGTCCCTGGTAGGGACTTTCCTGAGAAAAGCTGTAGAGGTTGGGGTAGCCCTGGTGGAATGAGGCTTGATCCCCTGTGGGGTAGGCTTTCCATGGTATTTGTAGCAGAAATGGATGCCGTGTTCTATCCATTTAGAAATGGCTTGTTTCGAAATGGCCTTGCCCTCTGCCCCTGTAGCAAAGCTAACTAGCAGCTGGTCAGATCTTCTGAAAGGTTTAGTCCTGTTAAGGTAGAACCTGAGCTGTCTGTGCACGTCCAAGGAGTGCAGGATCCTTTCGCCTTTATTCTGAGGATTAGGAAAAAAAGGTTGGCAAATGGATGGACTGGTTTAAAGCCACACTGGACACCACCTTGGGCATAAAAGATGGGTTAGTCTTGAGGGAAACCCTGTCCACATGGAAGATAGTGAAGGGTTCCACAGCCATAAGGACCTGTAACTCAGACACTCTTCTTGCTGAAGTGATGGCTAGCATTAAGGCTGTTTTCCAAGAGAGGAATTTTAACTCTGCTGTAGCAGCAGGCTCAAAAGGAGGAAGTGTGAGCTTCTCTAGTACAAAGTTAAGGTCCCAGGCAGGAGTGGGAGCTCTTCTTGGGGGTCTTAAATTGTTAGCTCCTCTCAGGAACTGTTTGATCAAATGGTGAGAGAAGACGGGTGGGCTCAGTATTGTAATGAACTGAGATAGCAGAGGCATGAATCTTAATTGATGAGAAGGATAGGCCTTTGCGGAGCAGCTCTGCTAGGTAATCTAGGATTTGAGGCAAGGAAGGCACGGCTGCCTCCTTCCCTTGATACTGGCTCCAAGAACAGTACCTATTCCACTTTTCTGAATAGGATTTCCTATGACTGGTCCTCCTGGCCTCAAGGATAACACCCAGCACCTGTTTGCTGAGGGTTGCTGGTGATGTATTCAGGGAATAAGCAAGGATGCCAGGTTCAGGGTTTGCAGCTGAGGATGCAAAATTTGTCCCTCCTGCTGGGTCAGCAGATAGGGGGTCTGATGTAGGTGCCAGAGTGGCACTGTAGTCAGACTGCATAGGAGTGGGTATCAGTGTTGGCGTGGCCAGTCTGGTGCAATAAGGATCGTCCTTGGCCTGTCCTGTTTGATCTTAAGGAGTACTTTTGGAAGGAGGGGCAAAGGGGGAAAGGCATAGATTGAGAGGTTTTCCCCATGTGAAGGATAGGGCATCCACTTTCCAAGCTTAGCTGTGGGGAATTCTGGTACAAAATTTATTTAGTTGGTTTTGGGGGGACACAAAGAGGTCCACCTCTGGTGTCCCACACCTGTGCATTAGAAGTTTGGATGAGTTTGGTTCCAGTTTCCACTCGTGTGGGTCCATTAGATTTCTGAAGTCAACTGCCAGTGAATTTTGTTTGCCTGGCAGGAATTGAGCTTGCAGGTGCACTTGGTTGCTTAAGGCTGTGTTCCACAGAGCCATGGCTAACCTGCAGAGTGGGTAGGAGTGAGTTCCCCCCTGCTTGTTTATGTACCACATAACTGTGGTGGTGTTTGTCTTTATCAGGAGTCGTCCTGGCAGGATAAGGTACTTGAAAACTGTCAGTGCATTCTGTACAGCTAACATTTCTTTTTGGTTGATATGCATGTGAATTTGTCCTGGGCTCCATTTGCCTGCCACGTGAGCCCCCCATGCATAGTCTGTTGTCAGAGTTTGGACGGCGGGGGGGTTGTGAGAAAGGGAGTCTCTTGTTGTGATTGCAAGCCTCTGCCCACCAAAGGAACTCTGTCCTTAGGCAAGCAATGATAGGAATCATGTCCTGGTAATGTTGACTCCAGAGACTTTTTCCTCATATGCAGTCTTGCATATGGAATCAGTAGAATACATGAGGCCATGTACCCTAGGGCATGCAGTATTTTTCCTGCAGACAGCCAGGTTTGGGTGGCTAGTAGTCTGAAATAAGCAGGAATGCCATCTGGGAAGTTGTGTTCAAGCTTGCTCCCTGGAATACAATCTTTTGGCTGGGTACCAGATGTGATTTCTTTTCACTGATGGTATACCCCAGAGAAGTTATGTATCTCTTTACAAACGTCAGGTGCCAAAGTAGCAAATCCTGACTGTCTGCCTGAATCAGGCAATCGTCCAAGTATGGGTAAATTTGAATAGTTCTCTGCCTGCAGTAAGCAATGGCTGGAGCCAGGCACTTTGTGAATATCCCGGGCGTAGTAGATAAGCCAAAGGGAAGTGCAGAGAACTGATAGTGTATAGAGCCTGCCCTGAAACGTAGATATTTCCTGCAAGATTCCCTTATGGGGATGTGCAGGTAAACTTATTTTAAGTCTAGGGTGACATGGCTAGTATAGGAAGGAGCTGCTGGAGTGTAAGCATTTTGAAGTTTGGTACCACCAGAAAGGTGTTTAGGGTTGACAGATCCAGAATAGGGCGCCAAGAGTTCTCTTTCCTGGGCACCAGGAACAGTCTGGAGTAGAAACCCTGTCCCCTTTGCTCTGTTGGCACAGGATGAATAGTACTGATACTGAGAAGATAAAGTACTTGCTTTTGGGCCTCTGTCCACTGATTTGAAGGAAGGTCTGGCAATCCGCTTGGGGTTGGCAGAGAGTGGAAATAAACAGACCCATTGGTCCTGGGTAATATACTCCCAGTTTTTTTGCATGCAGGGTGAGTTTTCCTCCTAGGGGTGCAAGTACTTGGGCATGGCTGGGAAGGATTAAGGACAAGTCATTGTGAACTTTTTCCATGGGGGGTGGCTTACCACTCCCAGTTTTAGAGGAGGGAGCACTGCCATTGTTTAGATCTGTGCATACACCCTGAGACTGTAGTCTTTGTGGTCTGTTGCCCCTGGGTTTGGCCTGAGAAGGTCTGGAAGGGACTGGAAAAGACCATTTTTTTGAAGGCCAATGTCTACTGAATCTAGGTGGCTGTACCTGTAAGAAATCTTTAACAGTTTGCATGGATTTAGCTTTTTCCTCCATCTTTTGAAGAACTTCTGCTTTATAGCCAAACAAACATTCTTGGTTTAATGGAGCATCAAGTAATTTTGCCTTGACATGGTCTGGCAAGATTCGTTCCTTCAGCCAAGCATGCCTTTGCCTTCTCAGAACAGACCCAGTGACCGCAGCCCTGCAAGATGCTTCTAAGGCATCAAAACCACACTGCAAAGTATGTTTACCAACTTGGCTTGCAGTCTTGTAAGTCGATATTTTCAACATTTGTTGTTTACTTAGATCAATAATATGCTGCTGGTACTTCAATATGTGAAAAGTACAGTTTTGTACCTACCATAAATGTAGATGTTCGAGAATCCACATTGCTGCAGTCATAACCTGTGGGTAGTCCGCTGTCCTCGGTCGGCCCGAATACCAAAGTGTTAGGCTGGCGTCGGTCATGGTCGCTCAGATCTGACGTCAGTACGCCGTGGTACTAAAGCGCATGACCGACGCCATATCCTCAGTCTTTCTTGCCCCAGATGTCAGAAGGCCTTAAAAAGAAAGGCCATAGCCAAAAATAGAAAAATACCCAATCACCAAAATAGCAACAATAGATACACCACAAAACACACAGCCACCCCAAACTACAGAGGGGAAGGAGGGAGGGTAAATTGGACTGCAGCAATGTGGATCCTCGAACATCTACATTTATGGTAGGTACAAAACTGTACTATGTTCTTCATCTCACATTGCTGCAGTCATAACCTGTGGGTAGAATCCCAAAGCAAAGGTAAAGGGAGGTTGGTAAAATCAGATAGCATTAGGAGCTGCTAACATGCCCTGTAAAACTGCAGTGGCAAACCCAGCCCTAGATTTGGAATAAAGAGGAAGATGGTAATGTTTAGAAAAAGTGTGCACTGAACTCCAGGTAGCTGCCTCCAAAATATCCTTAGTAGCTACTCCCTTAAAAAAGCAGTAGAAGTGGCAGTAGCCCTAGTGGAATGAGGTCTGATTCCAGCCGGAACCTCCTTACCATGATGAGAATAACAAAAAGCAATGCAATGGCCAATCCACTTAGAAATAGTTTGTTTTGAAACAGGTTTTCCTTGAGATCCCAAGGCAAAAGAAATGAATAACTGTTGGGACTGTCTGAACCCTTTAGTTCTGCTCAAATAATAACGTAACTGCCTGTGAATGTCCAAAGAATGCAAAATTTTTTCCCCCTTATTTTGGGGATCAGCATAAAATGTAGGCAGATGAATAGATTGGTTTAAGGCCACATTAGAAACAACTTTAGGCATAAAAGTAGAATTAGTACGTAGTGAAACCCTATCCTTATGAAATATCAGGAAGGGTTCAACTGCCATTAGAGCCTGTAATTCAGATACCCTTCTAGCAGACGTAATGGCCAACAAAAAAGCAGTCTTCCAAGACAAAAACTTCAACTCTGAAGTAGCTGCAGGTTCAAAAGGAGGTAACGTGAGCTTTTCCAACACAAAATTGAGATTCCATGAAGGAGTAGGAGCTCTACGTGGGGGTCTTATGTTCTTTGCCCCTCTAAGAAATTGCTTGAACAAAGGGTGAGAGAATAATGGTGGGTCACAGTCATAGTGAGTAGAAATGGCTGCAGCATGAACTTTTACAGAGGAGAAAGACAAACCCTTGTCTAATAATTCTGTAAGATACTGAAGTGAAACACTCAAATTAGGCACTGAAACATCAAAGCTCTTTGTTTTGCTCCAAAGAAAAAATCTCCTCCATTTATCAGCATAAACTTTCCTTGTACTAGGCCGTCTGGCCTCCAAAATGACATTCAAAACTTGTTGAGGAAGCTGACCCCCAGGGTCTAAAACAGAATACGCCAGGCTGTCAGATGCAGGGACTGAATCCTGACATTGCGGAAATGATTGCTTGCCTGGGACAAAAGGTGTGGAATTAATGGCAAAGGACACGGAGGCTCCCGTACTAAAGTCCTCAGCAGAGGGTACCAGTGCTGCCGTGGCCAATCTGGAGCTATCAGAATCATGCAAGGCTTGTCCTGCCTGACCTTTAGGAGCACCTTGGGAAGGAGAGGCAGATGAGGAAAGGCATAAACGTGAAGGTTGTTCCAACTGAATGATAGAGCATCCACTTTCCAAGCTTTTGAGTGAAACAGCTTTGTGCAAAACTTTGGCAGTTGGTAATTCAGTGGAGAAGCGAACAGATCTATGTCTGGAGTCCCCCAAGCCACCGTCAACTGTTGAAAAACATGAGGATCCAATTTCCACTCGTGGGGATCCACCATCTGTCTGCTCAAAACATCTGCTAAGGAGTTCTGTGCTCCTGGCAGAAACCTTGCTTGAAGAGTGAGGTGCAAACTGAGAGCAGTCTCCCACAAAATCATAGCTTGTCTGCAAAGAGGGTACGAATGGGTACCCCCCTGCTTGTTGATGTACCACATGACTGTTGTGTTGTCTGTCTGAATCAACACTTGTCCTGGGTGAAGTAGATCCTTGAAAGCCATCAATGCAAATTGGACTGCTAACATCTCCTTCATGTTGATATGCAAATGTTGTAGTCTGGCAGGCCACGTGTCTTGAACCCATTTTCCATTGAAGTGTGCTCCCCAAGCCATGTCTGAGGCATCTGTCGTTAAGATCTGACTCGCCTCTGGTCGGGTCACAGAGAGTCCCTTGTTTAGGTGACATTCCTGAGCCCACCACAAAATTCCTTTGGATGCAAGGTATCATCTGAATGACAGTGTCCAAATCGAGGCAGTGTTGAGTCCATACGCTTTTGAGATACCATTGTAGCTTCCTCATATGCAGTTTGGCATTGGGAAGCACCAGAATACAAGATGCCATGAACCCCAAGGCTTGAAGGACTGTCCTTGCAGTCAGCCTGGACCGTAGAGACAATTGTTGGAAGTAAAGGGTAAGATTTCTTTGTTTGTCCGGGGTCAAAATGCCATCTGAGAGGCTGTATTCAGTCTCACACCCAGAAAGCACATGTCCTGAGAGGGTACTAGACTGGACTTTGTTTCGTTCACAGAATACCCTAGGCACCTTAACACTGCCATAACATACTGTAGATGGTGAAGTAACTTGACTTTGTCTTGAGCCAGAATCAGGCAATCGTCCAAATAAGGATAAATTTGTATTCCCTTAACCTTAAGAAGGCTATCACGGTGCCAGGACCTTTGTGAACACCCTGGGCAGTAGATAAGCCAAAGGGCAATGCAGAGAACTGATAATGTAAAGTCCCAGCCCGAAAACGCAGGAACCTCCTGCAGCTGGGCCTGATAGGAATGTGAAGATAAGCCTCTTTGTGATCCAGAGTTACCATCCAGTGATCTTTGCCTAATAGAGGCAGAAGTTGTTGCAAAGTTAACATCTTGAATTTTGGAATGTCCAGGTATGTGTTGAGAATAGACAAATCCAGAATTGGCCTCCAAGTGTTTCCTTTCTTTGGTACAAGAAACAGGCGAGAATAAAATCCTAGGCCTATTTCTGACGGAGGGACCTCCTGGATAGCCCCCATTTTTAGAAGTAAAGAAATCTGTTTGTGAGCCTCCATCTTTTGCTGAGAAGGAACGTCTGGCATGCCTTTGAAAGGAGGCAAGGTGTGAAAATAAAACTTGTAGCCTCGATCTATAATGTCCAACACCCATTTGTCCTGAGTGACTAAAAGCCAATTTTGCCTGAAAAGTGCCAACTTTCCTCCCAGAGGAGCTGCCAGACAGGAGGGATCTGGCAGCTGGAGATACAGGTCATTGGGTCTGTTTACGAAAGAGCTGGCCCCTGCCCTCACCTGAAGATTGTGCAGGGGAACTCCACGTCCTAGGCCTGAAAGAACCTTGAGCATGAGCTCTGCCCCTACCACGTCTAGATCTTCCCCTAGACTGTAAATCAGAAGAAGGATAAGCCCATCCCTTAGTAGGCCAATTTCTGCTAAACGTAGGGGGCTGCACCTGTAAAAAATCCTTAACTGTTTGCATAGACTTAGCTTTGTCTTCCATTTTCTTCAAAACTGACTCCACAGGAGAACCAAACAGAACTTCAGATTGAAGGGGAGCATCCAAAATTCGAGCTTTAACATGCTCTGACAAGTTCTGATCCTTAAGCCAGGCGTGCCTACGAATAACTGATCCGGTGGCAGCCACCCTGGAAGAGGCCTGAAGAGCATCAAAACCACACTGCAAAGAATGCTTACCCACCTGATCAGAGGCATGAACTAAATCCTGCAATTTCTTACACTCAATGCCCTCTGCCAAAGCATCTACCTTAGATTTCAACTGACTTGGGAGAAAATTCTGGTACTTCAGCATATGAAACTGGCAATTCAAAGCCCTCATTGCTAGAGTGGAAGAGGTATACACTTTTTTACCCCACCTATCCAAAGCTCTAGAATCTTTATCCATAGGAACTGGATTCTTTACAACAGAAGCCCTGACACCCTTAGGTCCCTGGCTAATAGTTTCCGGGTCAGCTCTCGGGCTCTTATACAAATATTTATGAGCCTCAGGCACCCTGTAATACCTGTCTGGCTTGACCGGGGCAGGAGGCAAAGAATCAGGATTAAGGGAAGCTTCAGAGAAAACATCCTGAACAACATCCAAAACAGGGGGTATAGCCAAGGGCCTATAGAGGAAAATCCTGAATGTCTTCAGCCGAAGACTCCAAGTAATCTGAGGAATGCTCCAATCCTTTCACCTCTGGCTCCACCCTAGGCCTCTTATCTGGAGGGGGCAAAGAACTCCTGATTAAGGTAATTAAATCTTCTGCCATTTTCAGCATATGCTTTTTAGGTACAGAACCTGCAGAACTAGGGCTGACGCCAGAGGAAGACAAACCAGGCCTGACCTTGGAAGGTACATTTGAGACAGAAGTAGAAGGCCTAACCACCTTATGCAAAGAAGGGACTACAGAGACCTGAGAGGCCCCCTCAGCCTGACCCGACTCCTGAGAGGCCACATCCTGCAAAACTAAAGGCTCCCCCTGAGACTCAGCTGAAACCTCGGCTGGATCCACAGATTCCACCGTAGTTTCTAAAGAACCGGCGTCCGTAACGGACGACTCATCCTGCTTGGACTTTAACGATTTTTCCTTACGCTTCTTAGCGGTAGCGGGCGTCGGAGGATCCGACAGCATACTGTAATTTCACCGCTTATCAAGACAAGCCTAGCACAATCTAACCTGCGTTTAATGGTGCGCTTATTAAATCTAGCACAAAAGCGACACCCAACTACGTCGTGCTCAGGCCCCAAGCAAGGAATACAAAGAGAGTGGTAATCCCTATGAGGTATCTGTTTCCCACAAGAAATACAATTATTCACTTTTTCTGACATCCAGATTTAACTGAGGCAAGAAAAGACAAAAATATTCCCCAACGGGGTACTTAGCCCAACTTGGTCTTCGGTCTGAAACTCAGAATATGAAAATTTCAGGACGCCGAACGGCACTTGCAAAACGCTGCTTCTGCTTCGGACCATGCGGCAAGAAAGACTGAGGATATGGCGTCGGTCATGCGCTTTAGTACCACGGCGTACTGACGTCAGATCTGAGCGACCATGACCGACGCCAGCCTAACACTTTGGTATTCGGGCCGACCGAGGACAGCGGACTACCCACAGGTTATGACTGCAGCAATGTGAGATGAAGAACATCTGGAAATTTAAAGCCTGATTGCAGAGGTATATACCTTCTTATCCCATCGGTCTAGAGCCTTAGAATCCCTGTCCGAAGGGGTAGGGTTTTTGGCTGTAGAAGCCTTAATACCTTTAGGTCCCTGCGAAATGGTCTCTGGATCCGCAGTGCAATTTTTAAAGAGCAATTTGTGAGAGTCAGGTACTCTGTAGTATCTTGTCAGGCTTTCTAGGAGCAGGTGGTAAAGTAACAGGGGAAAGACTGGATTCCATGAAGATATCTACAGTACCCAGGACAGGAGGAATAGCTAGAGGCCTATGCTGAGGCAAGTCTAAAAATTCCCTGAGTCTCTTTTTGGACTGTGGGTAATCCTGGCATTCCCAGTGGAAATGCTCTCTTAGGGTATGCAAGGTTTCACCGAAAGAAAGGTCCTCGGGGGGGGGGGGGTGCATTGAGTCCTCTGCATCTGAGTCCTCATAGGTAGATAAGGGTATGTACTGGTAATCAAAGGGGTCAGAGACATGGGACTCATGGTCTGTAGAATGAGAAGGAAAATCAACTCTGTCTTTTAGAGGGGGGAGGCTGGCTACCCCTAATTAAAGTAATAAGGTCTTCAGCCATTCTAAGCATTGGTTTCTGTGGCATGGTAGCTTCAGAATGTGCTTTGGTCTTCAGTTTCCTAGGCGTAGTGTGAACCCTGGGCCTGAGAATTTCGGTAGATTTAGTCAAACAAAGGAGTCTGGTTTGATACAAACATCAGAAGGTCTGAATACATCCTCAGAAGCTGGTGCCTGCACAAGGGCTCCGGACCCATCCAAGGTAGGGACATCCACAGGTTCCATAGTCGAAGAAGCATCTCGCAGCATACCAGATTCCGAATGGGTCACAGTAGAGGCCTGTGACTCTGTAGTAGCGGGTAACATGAGCTGCAAATGCACCTCACTAAGTACCGGCAGTCTGGCGACTAGCTTAACGGAAGTGTCGTCGGCAGTTTTGGACCTATGCAGTCTGTCTCTGTCTTTACCTTTGCGTTTTTTTGGAAGATCAGTAGTCGGATGGCTTACCGAAGCCATTTCGGAATACGGAGAACGAGAGCGAAAGAATTTAGAGACAAAAATAGCCCAATGATGAATAGTTCGGGCCTTGAACAAGGCACAAAAACAACAGCGAGGGACATCGTAATCTGGGCCTAAACAGGTGACAGTAAGAATGAAAATCTCTGTGAGGTATTTGCTTTCCACAGGCAAGACAATTGTTAACTTTTTCTGACATTGGTTATAGCAAGAAAAAAGGATCCCCAACGGGGTACTTAGCTTTAGAAGACTTCAGGTTTGAAACTCGATAAACAAAAATTTCAGGTAGCTGCCGACCGGCACTTGCAAACTGCTTCAGGGTCCCGTGCGAAGAGAAAAGCTGATGTAATGGCATCAGCTGCATGTTTTATACCCTTGACGACTTGACATCATGGATGAGATGACAGCATCCAACACAGAAATCCCAAGACTCTGGTTTTCGGGCCGACTGAGGGCTACCTGCAGGTAGATAACCCAAGCGTGATGACTGCAACAGTGAAACATGAACATCCTCTTGCTCTCCGAAGGTAGAATTCAAGGAAGTCATCTTTCATGGCTCAAAAGGTTGGATTTGATGAAGATTAATAAAGGGCAATTAATACTTCACATTCAGAGGGCATACAACTGGAAATAACATGAACCAGACAGAGCCCCCCCCCCCCCCCCCAATTACTAGGTAGATATGGTTGTCAAAAAATAAGAAATTACAAACATGAGTGCCTAGATCCTTTAAGATAGTGTCTGATTGGAGGGGAATGTCAAGTATATGACAATGTGGAAATGCTTTATTTTTTTTTTCATATTATGTTTGAGACCATTATTTTTACATCACGTTCTAGGTGAATTAAAGCTTCATTGTAACCCAATCTCAAGAAGCAAGCCTTATATTATCAGACTGATTATTCTCATATATAATTTTTTATATGTTGCCTATTAGAATTGTTTCGATTTCCGTGAGGCATTAGAAAAATTGTCCTATGACCTTCACTGTTTTCCTCAACAGTACACATATTAGCTACTTTTTGACATACCTTTATTTGCATTTTCATAGAAACTATGCACAATATCTTTTCCCATATCAGAAGTATTTATTAACTGCTTATTATACTAAGCTGATGTCTGTAGAACTTCACACATTTGAAGGTGATGTTTGCCATTTCTTTATAAAGACTACACAGTGTGTTTTCCTGTGCCAAACCTTCTCCCTGTATATTCCATTACTCCACTTGTTTTCTTTGATGGGCTGAATTTTCAAATGTTACCACAACGTGTACACCTCAAGGTAACTTTTTCCAGTTCTGGGACAGTCCCACTGCAGTACTTTTACACAAAGGCATACATCACAGCCATGGTACGTGTGTGTTTGTAGTGTGTACACGTATATAAACTTGTATGTGTATCTGTGTGTGTGTTTATATATATATATATACACACACGTGTGCATACATACGTGTGTGTATATATTTATATATACGTGTGTATCTGTGTATATATTTATATATGTACATATATACATTATATATATGTATATATATATATATATATATATATATATATACACACACACACACACACACACATACACAACCTATATATAGATTATATATATATATATATATATATACATATATATATACATATATATATATATATATATATACACATACATATATACATATATATATATATATATATATACACATACATATATACATATATATATATACATATATACACATACATATATACATACATATATATATATATATATACACATACATATATACATATATATATATATATATATATATATATATATATGGGTTCACTACACATTATCGAAAACCCATAATCCCGACGCACAGAATACCGAGCCTACATGGCCGAATGCCCAGAACACCGATTTATCACAATACCGATGCCCAGAATACCGTAACGGTGGAAAACTATGTAGAAACTGGAAACTATGAAATCTCGCATATATGTATTGAGTTCGTTAGTAAAAGCCAATAAGTGCAGTCAACACACTACTAGCGCATATAGTAAATATGTTATGTACGCGTCAACTTACGTGAAAGTATAAGAATGGGTGTAAAAGACTTTCAGCTGTTCAACGGCTGACGTTACAGAAATGGCAAACACAAACTATGATGCGCCTGGTAGTGTAGGTGAGCTGTATTCCAAGGCTCAGATCACAAAAATCTAAAGAAGTGCTTATTATAGATGGGTACGTTTATCACTTGGAACGTAAGAGCGGTAGTAAGCGTTACTGGTGTTGTAAAGTGAAGAGAAGTAATAGTTGCAAAGGTAGAACGGTAACGGATTCCCTCTCTGAGGGTGAATTGCTCAAGAAAACTTTGCCTCATAATCATGCGGGCGACCCATGTGAAGTAGAACGCTATAGCGTTTGTGGATCACTCCGCGACAAAGCTGATATATGCAGAGATACTCCATGTTTACTAGTGGAAGATGCGTTAGCATCTACATCCCTGGCTTGTGTTCCAAGTCTTCCAAACAGGAAGGCAATGCTGCAGCAAATACGGCGAGTCAAGTCTAAGAGTGCAGCTGTTACTCACATACCTAATTTGACCCTAGACACGCTAGATGTGAGTAAATTCCCTTTACAAAGTGGTGAATTTGTTGTGAAATGGGCTACTGACACCGGCTCAGGTACACAAGTCATTGTGTTTAGTACTGTTAATAATCTGAGAGATCTAAGTGTAGCAACAATATGGATGATGGACGGAACTTACTTTTGTAAAGGCGCTATATGTCGTCAATTATATAGCATTCATGGTATACTGAAGTGTTGTGGCTATAGTAGATCTGTGCCACTTATCTATGCTCTAATGTCTAAAAAGTCACTCCGTGCATATAATATGTTGTGGCACTGTGTTTTAAATTTATTCTCCTGCCAGGAGTTAAACCTGTCACTGCAATTCATTCTCTGTGATTATGAGGTGGCAGCCATTAAAAGTATTAGGCTGAACTTCGCTAATGTTACAGCCAAGGGTTGCCTGTTTCACTTCGGTATGAATGTGTGGCGTAAAGTTCAACAGCTAGGGTTAGGTTCACTTTATAACAAATGCTATGACTTCCAGTTATCCGTGAAGTCTTTGGTTGGACTAGCATTTCTTGATGAGTCGGAGGTAATTCCAACGTTCACTGAGTTGAAAGGGTCATTTCCTGAGGAAGGTAAAGAGTTAATGAGGTATTTTACAGACTGGTATGTGCTCGGTAGGGTTAGGAAGTTCACTACTAGGTCCAGTGCGATTTGTAGGTTTCCACCATTATTCCCTGTTTCATTCTGGAATATATCACAATTGAATAAACTGTTTCTACCGCGAATGCAAAACTCGGTGGAGGCGTGGCATCGAAGATTATGAGATGGCAGCTATTAAAAGTATTAGGCTGAACTTCGCTAATGTTACAGCCAAGGGTTGCCTGTTTCACTTCGGTATGAATGTGTGGCGTAAAGTTCAACAGCTAGGGTTAGGTTCACTTTATAACAAATGCTATGACTTCCAGTTATCCGTGAAGTCTTTGGTTGGACTAGCATTTCTTGATGAGTCGGAGGTAATTCCAACGTTCACTGAGTTGAAAGGGTCATTTCCTGAGGAAGGTAAAGAGTTAATGAGGTATTTTACAGACTGGTATGTGCTCGGTAGGGTTAGGAAGTTCACTACTAGGTCCAGTGCGATTTGTAGGTTTCCACCATTATTCCCTGTTTCATTCTGGAATATATCACAATTGAATAAACTGTTTCTACCGCGAATGCAAAACTCGGTGGAGGCGTGGCATCGAAGATTAAAATGCTTACTTGAGGATAGGGCTACAGATCTTTCTGTCTTAATGTCATGTCTTAGCAGGGAGCAGAACAGAGTAGACAGCCTTCGTGAGCAATTAGCAGCTGGTTGTGCACCTTCCCCTAAACGAAGGCATGCTGTAGAGCGGCAGGAAAGGTTTCAACGCTCATTAGAAAATAAGTCTGAGTACTCGTCGTTAGAGTTTGTCAGATGTATTGCGAGGCTTCTTAAAATGTGACATATCATAGCTGTATATAACTCAGTATGATGCCGTTGTTCCAGTATCACTTTGCACTTTGATTTTACACTTTATATTATTTACATGGCAATGCTACACAGTAGTATATTATGGTGAAGGGATGGTGTTTGGAAGTTATGGTGATGTAGGTGCCTTTCCAGTATCTCTATTCGGTGGTTTGAAATGTGACGGTGTTATTTTGAACATAGGAATGAGATTTTCTGTTGGCTTGTATTTTGCTCTGTACGTCAGTGCTGTTGTGACGTACATTTCGAGATTATGGGCTTTCGATATTGTGAGTGTCGGTATTGTGTAAAATCGGTGTTCTGGGCATTCGGTCATGTAGGCTCGGTATTCTGGGCGTCAGGGTTATGGGTTTTCGATAATGTGTAGTGAACCCATATATATATATATATATATATATATATATATATATATATATATATATATATATATATATATATATATATATATATATACATATATATATATATATATATATCTATATATATATATATATATATATCTATATATACATATATATATATATCTATATATATATATATATATATCTATAAGAAACATACACACAATCTATATAGATTAAATACACACACACACACACATGTATATATTTATAGATATACATGTGTGTCTAGAAGTGTGCTTATAAACATGTGTGTGTATAAATAGATACATATACACAAGTTTACATATTACTTCGAGTTTTCAAAATAAAACTCTGCACCAAAAGTCCCAGCCAAATGTTATTCACAACAGTTTTAGCACTTTTGTTCCAAAACAAAGGAACTTCATCAGAAAGGCACATCAATTCAATGCCCTTTATAAACATTTGTTGTAATGTACTGACTTTAAAAAGTTTTCTTTCACTATTTTGGGGAAAGTAGAACACTTCAAAAGAGGATGCGACTGGGAAACATTTGTTGAAAAGTGTGTCCCCCTGGCAAATTTTAATGAATGCACCCCCCGCAGCAATGATTTATTATCTATTAAGCCTATTTGGAAAATTAATCCTGATTGCCTGTGTTAATGTGGCAAGGTCCAGGACATTGTAATTTTCATTACTTTTATATGTACATTTTATGACATCCACCACCATTTTTCATTTTATTCTTATGAAAGCTTGTAAATACATTTTTTAATAATTATTTGAAGCAACATTTATTGACATATATTTTATGCAAGTGTGTACTTCTAGAGCTACTTAAGTGTGTATTTAAGTGTCTGTTTCTTTAAATACTGCTAGTCCAGGAATTAAGACTGCAGCAGTGACGACACTCAAGACAACTACTACTATGGCAAGTTGCCTACACAACTATAATACGTTCTTCCTGTCGGTCACGGCTGCAATCATAACAGGAACTATTACCAAAGCTGGCTCTGAGAGATAGGGTGGTTGGCACCCAGATTTAGAATGGCAAAGGCAAATACTGCTTTTCCACTGAAGATTGCATCTGACTTTTAATACTTTGAAAATGTGTGGAAAGGGAGCCAAGTGGCTGCTTCTAGGACGTCCTTTGCACTCAACCCTTTAAGGAAATGGTAACTGCTGTGCTAATTGAATGTCATCTGACATTTCCCTGCAAGCTACTGCCATGAGACTTGTGATGCAAATGAATGCAGTGTGATATCCACTTAAACAACTTATTACGGAGAGACCCTGCTCCGTTTCCACAAAGAGAGAGCTTTTCTGAGCTTCTGGTGGCTTTAAGTTCTGTCTAGATCTTCATATCAGTTGTCCATGCACATCTGAAGATTGCAAAATCCTTTCACCCCTTTAAGTTTAGGTCTATGTAAAATACACAGGGGGTAACACAGCTTACTTCAGTGCTACTTCTACATTTTTGTCAAGAAAGAGTAAGGGTCACCCGATATTTAAGGAACATCAGCCACAGCTCTTCATACACCAGAATCTTCCAAAACTTCCCTAGAGGATGTAGCAGCAACAAAGAAAACTGTTTTTCAGGACAGAAACATTAAGGGTATTGTAAGCAGCTGGCTTAAAGGGGAACAATGATTAATTTTTCAAGTAGAGATATCATATCATAGACTGGAGCAAAGTTTATCCTGAGGGGCCCAAGGATGCCCTTAAGGAATTGTCTGACTACAGGTCTACATGCTAGCAATAGTTTTAAGGAGGAGAAAAATTAGAAATGGCTGAAAGATGTATCCTTAAAAAAGCATACACTAAGCCAGTAAAAAAAACAGACATGTTGGAAAAATCATTGGCAAATCCACCTGCTTGGGGTGCTGGCTTCTCCTGTGCCACCACATGGAGAATCTTATCCAATTAGTTATGATCTTCTCGTACCTCGCCTTCCTGATTCCATAACAATTTTTTGCATGCACTGAGAATAAAAGTGCCAAAGAGTAACATAATACTATTGCCCAAACTACCTTTAGTGTGCAAAGACTGGGTCTACACCATGTCAGAAGTTGCACATACTGTGGTAGCAGTATAGGTTTCTCCCTTGCCATATGGAGCAGAAGACAGAAAGTACAGTTGTGTACACTTACCATAAATGTAGATGTTAGAGTGTCTTCACTGTTGCAGTCATGACTGTAGGGTTCTCCCCTGCCGGCAGGCAGTCCTCGGTCGGCCAGAATCCCAAAGTCTGGGTCCGGCGTCGGCTGTTCAGCCATGCTCCCTGACGTCAGAGCGCCAGGAGTACAAAGCTGACAGCCGACGCCATTTTCTCCAGTTTTTCTTGCCCCAGATGTCAGGTGTTTCAAAATGAGAAAGATCCCATACCCTTCGCAAATACACCTCAGAAGAAGGGTGAAGAAGGGAACCACACAAAGGAAAAAATAAGAGGGGACAGGAGGGAGGGTAACCCAGACTGCAACAGTGAAGACACTCGAACATCTACATTTATGGTAAGTGTACACAACTGTACTATGTTCATCGGGTTTCACTGTTGCAGTCATGACTGTAGGGTTGAATCCCAAAGCAGAATAAAAGGGAGGTGGTCATAAAGTAGAGGGGGCGGCTAAAAGGCCCTGCAAGACTGCAGAAGCAAAGCCTGCCCTAGACTTAGAGTAGAGAGGAAGACTGTAGTGCTTGGAAAAAGTATGCACTGAACTCCAAGTTGCAGCTTCCAAAATGTCTTTGGTAGGAACTCCCCTGAGGAAGCAGCTGAAGTGGCAGCAGCTCTGGTAGAGTGAGACCTTATACTTCCTGGGATTTGCTTTCCATGGTGTGAATAGCAAAATCTGATTCCATGAGCAATCCATTTAGAAATGGTCTGTTTTGAAATGGCTTTACCTTGGGAACTAGAAGCATAAGAAACAAACAATTGCTCTGATTTCCTGATGTCCTTGGTTCTGTCCAGGTAAAAACGTAGTTGTCTGTGTACATCCAAGGAATGCAAGATCCTTTCCCCCTTATTTTGAGGAGTGGGGAAAAAAGTTGGCAAGTGAATAGTTTGATTTAGAGCCACTTTGGAAACCACCTTAGGCATGAAAGTAGGATTAGTCCTTAAAGACACCCTGTCTTGATGAAAAATAATAAGGTTCCACAGCCATGAGAGCTTGCAACTCCGATACTCTCCTGGCAGAGGTCAGAGCTAAAAGGATGGCTGTCTTCTAAGATAAAAACTTGATGTCAGATGTCGCAGCAGGCTCAAAGGAGGTAAGGTGAGCTTTTCCAAAACATAGTTGAGATCCCAAGCAGAAATAGCAGAGGCATGTATTTTTATGGAAGAGAAAGAGAGACCCTTATGTAAGAGGTCTGTCAGGTAAAGTAAAATCAGAGGAATGTTAGGAATAAGAGGATCTGAATCCTGAGCCTGCATCCAGGAGCAAAACCTTTTCCATTTTCCTGCATAAGATTTTCTAGTGCTAGGACGTCCGGCTTCTAAAATGACATCCATAACCTGCTTGGGTAGGAGAGAATGAATCATAGACCCTGGATTAACCATGCCGCCAGGCTGAGAGTTTTGACATGGGAGTGCAGAACCTGACCCCGGTGTTGGGACAGAAGGTTCGGAGTCTGTGGTAAAACCCAAGGGGGCTCCGGACAAAGGTTTCTCAGTGTTGGGTACCAAAACTGCCGAGGCCAATTTGGGGCCAGCAAGATTATCATCTTGGGCTTGTCCTGTTTGATCTTTAATAACACCCGTGGAAGAAGAGGTAGAGGCGAAAAGGCATACCCCGAGAGGTTTCTCCAACTGAATGATAGTGCATCCACTTTCCAAGCTAGTTCGTGGAATGTCCTGGTGCAAATAATCTGTAGTTGATGATTGAGGTGGGATGCAAAGAGGTCTATGTGGGGACATCCCCAGACTGCTGTAATCATCTTGAATATTTCGGTGTCCAGCATCCATTCGTGTGGGTCCGACAGGTTTCTGCTCAGACTGTCTGCCAGGAAGTTTTGCTTCCCTGGTAAAAACTGAGCTTGAAGGTCTAGTTTGCAAGCTAGAGCTGTGTTCCATAGATTCATGGCTAGTCTGCAAAGGGGATAGGAATGAGATCCCCCTTGCTTGTTTATGTACCACATAACTGTGGTGTTGTCTATCCGTATCAGTTGTTGTCCTGGATGTAGAAGATTCCTGAAGGCCAATAGAGCCTTCTGAATGGCTAACATTTCCTTTAAATTGATATGCAGGAGCTTCTGATCCTTTATCCAAAGGCCCTGCAGACAGTTGCCCTGAAAATGGGCTCCCCACGCATAATCTGAGGCGTCCGTGGTTAGAATCTGAGTGGCTGGAGGCAGACTGAAGGGTTTTCCTTTGTTTACATGCCTTGGACCACTAAAGGAATTCCTTTTGAAGACAAGGCAGGACGGTAATCTGTACGTCTAAACTGTGGCAATGCTGAGACCATACACTTTTTAGGTACCACTGTACTTTCCTCATATGTAGTCTTGCATATGGTACGAGAAGGATGCAGGAGGCCATGTAACCCAAAGCCTGCAAGAATTTCCTTGCAGATAGCCGAGTTAATGTTGCCAAGGTTTTGAAAGTTGAAGCCAGCTGTAATTGTTTTTCGTATGTCAGAAATGCCATCTGGGTTGTTGTGTTGAGAAAAGCACCCAGAAAAGTTATCTGTTGTGAGGGTGTCAAATTTGACTTTTTTATGTTTACAGTGAATCCCAAGAACCGAGAAGATTCTGAACAAATTCTAGATGCTGGAGTAAAACATCCTTGCTGTCTGCCTGAATAAATCAGTCGTCCAGATAAGGGTAAATTTGAATTCCCTTGAGTCTGCAATAAGCTACTACTGGAGCCAGGCATTTGGTGAAGACCCTGGGCGCAGTAGACGATCCAAAGGGCAGCGCAGAGAATTGATGGTGCTTCGATCCAGCCTTGAACCTGAGGTATTTTCTGCATTCCTGCCTGATGGGAATGTGTAAATATGCCTCCTTTAAATCCAAAGTTACCATCCATGCATTTTTGGTCAGCATTGGAAGTAGCTGCTGTAGAGTAAGCATCTTGAATTTTGGTATCTCGAGAAAAGTGTTCAAGACTGACAGATCCAGAATGGGTCTCCATGAATTTTGCTTTCTGGGGACTAGAAAGAGCCTTGAGTAAAAACCTTGTCTCATCTCTGAAAGTGGAACCAGTTCTATGGCTTTCATAGCCAAGAGAGCTTCCACCTGGTTTAAGGCCACCAACCATTGATGTTTTGGAAGATCCGGCCATCCGCTTGGTCTTGGTAGGGTATGAAAATGGAATTTGTAACCTCTTGAAACCACATCCAGAACCCACTTGTCTTGGGTTATATGAGTCCAATTTAGGTGAAAAAGAGAAAGTTTTCCTCCGAGAGGGGCTTCCAGACGAGAAGTTCCTGCAGTCCAACAGAGGGAGTCATTGAGTCTGTTTTCTATGAGCTTGCGACCTGTCCTCTCCTCCCATAGGAGTGGAAGCAGTCCACTGTCTTGGTCTATAAGAGGCCTGCGTTTGAGGCCTTCCTCGGGAGCGTCTGTATCTACCCCTCTGAGGCCTGTCAGAATTGGGAAAGGACCAATTTTTAGTAGGCCAATTCCTACTAAATCTGGGTGGCTGTACTTGTAAGAAATCTTTAACCGTTTGCATGGATTTTGCCTTGTCCTCCATCTTCATCACCTCTTCAGCTTTAGATCCAAACAAAACATTATGCTGAACAGGAGCATCCAATAATTTAGCTTTTACTTGATCTGGCAAGTTTTGTTCCTTTAACCACGCATGCCTTCTAATGACTGTGCCAGAGGCAGCAGCCCTACAAGAAGCCTCCAAGGCATCAAATCCACAGTGTAAACCATGCTTCCCAACTTGTTCAGTGGCATGCATTAAGTCATGTAATTCCTTATCATCTGCACAGGCGGAAATGGAAGATAACTTAGACAGAAGAAATTTCTGGTATTTCAGCATATGAAACTGACAGTTTAAAGCCCTAATAGATAAAGTAGCAGAAGTGTACACTTTTTTGCCCCATCTTTCTAAAGATCTGGAATCCTTCTCAGTGGGAATGGGGTTTTTAGCAGAAGCGGCCTTAACCCCCTTAGGACCCTGAGAAATGGTTTCAGGATCAGCAGTACGATTCTTGTATAAAAACTGGTGGGAATCAGGAACCCTATAATATCTGTCTGGCTTACAGGAGCAGGAGGAAGAGAGTCAGGAGTTAAGTTAGCCTCCGAAAAAGCATCATCCACAATATCCAAAATAGGAGGAATAGCCAGGGGTCTATGTTGGGAAGAAGAAGAAAATCTCCAAGTCTTTTCTTAGATTCCGAGTACTACTGCCCTTCCCAGTGAAAATGTTCCCTCATTTCATGCAGAGTTTCCCCAAAAGAGAAATCCTCAGGGGGAGAAGCTGAAGGAATGGATTCCTCAGCATCAGAATCCTCATAGGGAGGGAAAGAATACTCCTGGTCAGAAGAAGAAACTGAAGAAACAGAAGCCTGATCAGAGGAGTCATAATACACTTCCTGCCTTGGCCTTTTGTCTGGAGGGGGATGTGAACCCCTAATCATAGTAAGTAAGTCTTCAGCCATCTTGAGTAACTGTTTCTGAGACTTGGGTGCCGGATCAGAAGAGGCCTGGGCTGCAGTCTTTGATTTGGAAGGAGTCTTTGCCTTTGACTTTGCCTTTATTAGAAGCTGAGTAGGCCTGAAAACCCCTTCGGAAGCCGGTACCTGCATAGCGGCTCCGGACCCATCCGAAGGAGCATTGTCCGAAGGTCCTGCAACAGAAATATTCAAAGGCCTAGATGGCTGCTCGTGGGAGTCCGTTTCGGCCATCGGTTCCGAAATGGCAGACAGGGGCTGCAAAAGCGCCTCACTGACGGCCGAACCTGAAGCTGGCTCTGCTTGTACAACATCGTCTGATTTGGACCTCGGAGGCCTGTCTTTATCCTTGCGTTGTGAACTCCGGTAGAAGGAACCGTATCAGACGACATTTTGTAATTAAAACGCTTACCGAAGTAATGAAATGCAAAATTGTACCTTCGTTTAATAGTACGTTGATTGAATCTAGCACAAAACCGACAGCTATGTCACGGTCAGGGCCTAAGCAAGGAATACAGTAAAAATGAAAATCCTTATGAGGTATTTGCTTCCCACATGAAATACAATTATTGACTTCTTCTGACATCGGACTGGAGCAAGAAAAAAGTTTCCCCAACGGGGTACTTAGCTTTGAGTAGGAGAAGAAAGTCTTCGGACGGAAGTACGTTTAGAAAAAATTGTCAGGAGCCAGTCGACCGGCACTTGCGAACTGCTATCACCGCATGGCAAGAAAGACTGGAGAAAATGGCGTCGGCTGTCAGCTTTGTACTCCTGGCGCTCTGACGTCAGGGAGCATGGCTGAACAGCCGACGCCGGACCTAGACTTTGGGATTCTGGCCGACCGAGGACTGCCTGCCGGCAGGGGAGAACCCTACAGTCATGACTGCAACAGTGAAACACGATGAACATTCTGTGTTGTCTTGGCAATAAATGGGCAATAATTTCTGGCCATTCCTCCTCCAGGCTTTGAATTACCCCAGAGAGAAAAGGTATTTGAGGAAAAACAAAAACACACTAGACAAATTCAAGGAAGCTTCACCCACTGCCCAAGCCAATAGTACAAGGTAGTTTTCTTATCATGCATCTACTCATGTGAATCCAATGAAGTTCTGCTCAACTAATCTGTCATGGTCTGCTACAGACATCCCCTGCACTGGTACAAGTGCTTTAAAAGACCTTGCCAGACTCCACTGTCAGCACAAGCATGCATGGCTAATCAACAGACTGGTAAAAGAGTGCTTCCCCATTTGTTTATATACCACAAATGCAATAGTGTCTGCTGTGACATTCCGTTTCAGATTTCCAAATCATCTAAGAGGCTTAAACAGTAGCCATTACTTCTTTGATGTTTTTATGTAATTTCTCCTCCCTGGGACTCCAGGTACACTGCACTTTGATGCCCAAAGTACGTTTAAAGCATCTTCAGTCAGGGACAGTTTGATGGCAAAATCTGAAGGGTGTGCCCTTCTACTGCAGTTGCTACATACACCTTTTCAGCTACCTCCATAGACTGGGCAGAACTGGTATGGTGCACTATACTGCAGTTTCCTCGCATAATAATGCTAAGGTAGCCATCAGAATGATATAATATAACCGGTCCTAGCATGCTCAAAAAAGTACAGTTGTGTACACCTACCATAAATTTAGATGTTCGAGTATATTCACTGTTGCAGTCATCACACTTGGGTTATCTGCCTGCAGATAGCCCTCAGTCGGCCCGAACACCAGAGACTTAGTATTTCTGCATCGGTTGCTGTCGCTCCAGGACCGACGTTAGGGGTATAAACACAGGCAGCAGACGCCATCACTTCAGTTTTTCTTGCCCCAAATGTCAGGAACCCCCCAAATAGGGAGCTAAGTTATGATGGGGAAAACACCACCAGTAAAAAGTAAATACCAATACCCCTGTAAGGGGTGAGTAATAGATAAAGAGAAGAGAGAGAGAAACAAGGGAGCTGGAGGGAGGGAAACCAGGACTGCAACAGTGAATACATTCGAACATCTACATTTATGGTAAGTTCACACAACTGTACTACGTTCGTGTTTCACTGTTGCAGTCATCACACTTGGGTTCATTCCCAAAGCTGAAGAGAGGGTGGAGGCAGTTAAGAAGAGTTGGGGCTGGCTAGTATGCCCTGCAGGACTGCTGTTGCAGAACCCACCCTGGATTTAGAAAAGATAGGCAAGGGGTAGGAAGGTGTGTATAGAACTCCAGGTAGCAGCTTCTAGAATGTCCCTGGTAGGGACTCCCCTGAGGAATGCTGTAGAGGTAGAAGTTGCCCTAGTAGAATGTGTTCTGATCCCCTGAGGGGTTGGTTTCCCATAGTGCTTGTAGCAGAAATGGATACAGTGTGCTATCCATTTGGAAATTTTGTTTGTTTTGAAATGGCCTTGCCCTCTGCCCCGGTGCAAAGCTGAGCAGTAACTGCTCAAATTTCCTGAAGGGCTTAGTCCTGTCAAGGTAGAATCTGAGCTGTGACAAGGAGTGCAGGATCCTTTCCCCTTTATTTTGAGGATTAGGGAAGAAGGTTGGCAAATGTATAGATTGGTTGAGAGCCACACTGGACACCACTTTAGGCATAAAGGAAGGGTTAGGTTCTGGGGGAAACCCGGTCAGCATGGAAAATAATGAAGGGTTCCACAGCCATAAGAGCTTGTAGCTCAGACACTCTTCTAGCTGAAGTGATGGCCAGATACAAGGCTGTTTTCCAAGAGAGGAATTTTAACTCCGCAGGCTCAAAAGGGGGTAGCGTGTGCTTTTCCAGTACAGAATTACGGTCCCAAGCAGGGGTGGGTGCTCTCATTGGTGGCCTTAAGTTGTTTGCCCCTCTCAGGAACTGTTTGATGAGTGGGTGAGAGAAGAGATGTGGCTCAGTGTTGCAATGAACCGAAATGGCAGAGGCATGGATCTTAATGGAGGAAAAGGATAGGCCTCTGTGGAGTAGATCTGTTAGGTAATCCAGGATTAGAGGTTAAGGAGGGCAGTGCTGTGTCCTCTTCTTTAGACTGAACCCAGGAACAATACCTTTTCCACTTATCAGCATAGGATTTCCTTGCAGTGGGTCTTCTGGCTTAAAGAATGATGTCCAGCACCTGCCTGCTTAGGCTGGTCATTGGGGGAGAATTTAAGGAATAAGCCAGGCTGCAAGATTCATGGTTTGCATTTGTGGATGCAAGATCTGTCCCCCCTGCTGAGTGAGGAGGGTTGGGATCTGAGGTAGGTGCCAGGGTGGCACCGGTGACAGGCTTCACAGTAGTAGGTACCAGTGCTGGCGTGGCCAGTCCGGGGCAATCAGGATTGTCCTTGGTCTGTCCTGTCTTATCTTGAGTAATATTTTTGAGAGAAGAGGCAGAACGGGGAATGCATAAATTGAGAGGTTTTCCCACTGGAAGGATAGGACATTCGCTTTCCAGGCCCTGCTGTGAGGTGTCCTGGTGCAGAATTTGCTGAGCTGGTGACTGCAGGGGGAGGCAAAGAGGTCCAGCTCTGGGGTCCCCAATTTCTGGATTAGAAGGCTGAAGGTGCTGGTGTCTATCTGCCACACGTGCGGATCTAGGAGATTTCTGCTTAAGTCGTCTGCCAGAGAGTTCTGTTTGCCTGATAGGAACTGAGCTTGCAGATTAATATGCATGCCCAAGGCTGTGTTCCACAGGGCCATGGCTAGCCTGCAGATTGGGTAAGAGTGGGTTCCCCTCTGCGTGTTGATGTACCACATAACTGTGTTGTCTGTTTTTATTAGCAGGGGGTCCTGGTGAGAGAGTAGGGACCTGAAAGCTGTCAGAGCATGCTGAACAGCTGGCATCTCTTTTTGGTTGATGTGCAGATGAATATGACTTGGGCTCCAGTGGCCCTGAATGCACCCGTCGCCCAGGTGTGCCCCCCAGGGATAGTCTGATGCATCTGTGATTAGGGTATGGGCAGAATGGGGTTGAGTAAAGGGAAGTCCCTTGTTGTGGTTGCATGCTACTGCCCACTAAAAAAACTCTGTCCTTAGACAAGGTATGATAGGGTAAGACGGTTTCCAGGTCCTGCGAATGTTGGCAACAGCTTTTCCTGACTGTCTGCCTGAATCAGGCAATCGTCCAAGTATGGGTAAATTTGAATTTTTCTCTGTCTGCAATAGGGAATGGCTGGAGCCAGGCATTTTGTGAAAACTCTGGGAGCAGTGGATAAGCCAAAGGGAAGTGCAGAGAACTGATAATGCATAGATCCTGCCCTGAAACGTAGGTATTTCCTGCATGAGTCCTTGATAGGGATGTGCAGACAGGCTTCTTTTAGGTCTAGGGTGACTAACCAGGCATCTTTGGACAGCATAGGAAGAAGTTGCTGAAGGGTGAGCATTTTGAATTTTGGTACCACCAGGAAGGTGTTTAGAATGGGAAGATTTGCAATTGGGCTCAGAGTGCCCTCTTTTCTGGGTACCAGGAAAAGTCTGGAATAAAACCCTTGACCTATCTGTTCTGCAGGAACAGGCTGAATTGCCCTTACGGAGAGTAGGGATTGAACTTGGTTTTGTGTCTCTGCCCACTTGTTTGGAGGAAGGTCTGGGAACCCTTTTGGGGTTGGCAGTGACGAAGTAAAATTTGTACCCCTGGGATACAATGTTGAGGACCCATTGGTCTTAGGTGATGAAGGTCCAGTTTTTTGCATGATGGGCAAGTTTTCCTCCTAGGGGCACGAGCAACTGGGCAGAGGTGAGGAGTGTAATAGAGAAGTCATTGTGAATTCTTTCTATAAGGGGATGGCTTAGCACTCCCTGCTTTTGAAGTGGAGGCACTCCATTGCTTAGATCTCTGCATACCCTGAGACTGTAGTCTGGGGGGTCCGTTTCCCCTGGGTCTAGTTTGAGATGGCCTTGAGGGGGCTGGAAAGGACCAGTGTTTCGAGGGGCAATGCCTACTGAATCTAGGAGGCTGCACTTGCAAGAAATCTTTGACTGTCTGCATAGATTTAGCCTTTTCCTCCAACTTTTTTAGAACCTCTTCTGCTCTGGTGCCAGATTGCCCTTGTTCAAAGGGACATCTAGTAATTTAGATTTGACATGGTCTGGCAAGGTCTGCTCCTTAAGCCAAGCATGCCTTCTGAGTACAGAACTGGTGACTGCTGCCCTGCAAGATGCTTTGAGGCAGTCAAAACCACATTGCAAAGTATGCTTGCTGACTTGGCTTGCAGAATGCATAAGCTCTTGTAATTCTTTATTTTCTGCACAGTCTGTAAAAGGTAGCTAATTTTTGCTTAATAAGTTCCATAATATGTTGCTGGTATTTCAGCATATGAAACTGGCAATTCAATGCCCTAATGGCGAGAGCTGCAGAGGTGTATACTTTTTTACCCCATCTGTCTAAAGCTTGGGAATCACTGTCCAAATGGGTGGAATTCTTAGCTACAGTAGCTGCTTTTATACCTTTAGGCCCCTGGGAAATGACCTCTGGGGCAGCAGTAGGATTTTTGAAAAGAAATTTGTGAGAGTCAGGGACTGTGTTGTACCTGTCTGGTTTCATTGCAGCAGGGGATAAAGTATCAGGAGTTACACTGGATTCCATAAAAACATCATCCAGAACTGGAGCTATTGCTAAACGTCTATGTTGTGGCAAATCTAGAAATTCTCCAAGTCTCTTGGCATTCCCAGTGGAAATGCTCTCTTAAAGTATGAAGAGTTTTCACCAAAAGAAAAATCCTCTGGAGGAGAAGCAGAGGGAATGGATTCCTCTGCATATGAATCCTCATAAGCAGATAAAGACATGTCTTCATACTCAGAAACCTCAGAGTCGTCGGACTCTTGGTCTGTTAAAGCTGCTGGGGACAGGTGTCTTTCTCTTAGCAGGAGAAGGCTGGCTTCCCTTAATCAGCATAATCAGGTCTTCTGCCATTTTAAGCATTTGATGTTGGGGCAAGGAAGCAGGTGCTTGAGTTTGGGTCATCTGTTATTTAGGCATAGCTCGTATTCTTGGCCTTAGAAAATTGGTAGTTTTAGACAAAACTGAAGACGTGAAAAAAGTCATTGGTTTGTGTCGAATATCGGTAGTGAGAAGAACTTCCTCGGAAGCCAGTGCCTGCACAGCAGCTCCTGACCCATCCAAGGTAGAGAAATCCGTGGGTTCTGTAGTCACAGAGTCTCACGGCATACTGGACTCTGAACGGGTCTCGGTAGCAGCCTGCGAATCCATCGAAGCAGGCATCGGGGCTGCGAAAGCGCCTCACTGAATACTGGCGAACTGGCGACGACCTTAACGGAAGTATCGGCGGCAGTTTTGGACATGTGCGTTCTGTCTCTGTCTTTATCCTTACTTTTTTTCGGAAGATCGGTAGTCAGATGACTTACAGAAGCCATTTCGGAATACGGAGATTGAGAGCGAAAGTATTTAGCAACAATATGGGCCCGACGACGAATAGTTCAGGCATTGAACAAAGCACAAAACCGACAGTGAGGTAAGTCATGGTCTGGGCCTAAACAGGTGACACATTAAATGGAAATCTCGGTGTGGTATTTGCTTTCCACAGGCGAGCAATTGTTAACTTTTTCTGACACTGGTTAGAGCAAGAAAAAAGGATCCCCAATGGGGTACTTAGCTTTAGAAGACTTCAGGATTATTTAATTTGGAAACAAAAGCTCAGGTAGCGGCCGACCGGCACTCGTGCAAACTTCTTCTGCTTCGGGTTCCTCGGCAAGAAAGACTGATGTAATGGTGTCGGCTGCCATTTTTTTATATCCGACGACCTGACATCAGTCCTGGAGCGACAGCAACTGACGCAGAAATACTAAGTCTCTGGTATTCGGGCCGACTGAGGGCTACCTGCAGGTAGATAACCCAAATGTGATGACTGCAACAGTGAAACACGAAGAACATCTGTCTGGGTCATTATTATGGAATTTTCTGAAATGGAGGGGGTTAGAGAACAGCAGTCGAGGAAGTTTCGTAGCGGTACCCAGTTGTCATTCTGCTCGTCGAGGGAGAAGCCCAGGTTGCTATGTTCAATACTCTCTGCACCTTTGTCAGGAAATCATCCTATTATCTGAACTGCCCTTACACTTGCAGTGTGCCATCACTTAGGCTAGACCACTCTGTAAAAATTCTGTGAGCAGTACTTAACCAAATGGGTAAGGAGGTACATGAGTCTCTTGCCACAAAATCTCAAACACTATCGGCATACTTGAAAATGGGGATACACAGGTAGGCATCTTTGAGGTCTAGTACTGCAAGAAGAGCCTGAGGGTCTAGTAATGGCAGTAGCAGTACTTGGGACTGCAGAAATAGCATCTTGAACTTTAGCTTTAAACGTAATATGGTTCATCAGGATTTGATCTTTCTTGGCAAGAACAGTGATGAATATAGCTCTTCTGCCTTGGCTGAGAGGGCTCAGGTTCTATGGTGCTATATGATGAAATGTCTGCTAGTAATGGGCCAAGTGAGGTGCTCTTGACCTTTTGGAACTGGGGGCAGACTTTTGTGGTCCAACCACAAAATGACACAAGACAAGTTGCAAAATTACAAGTTATGTACTTTACCATAATTAGGTATCGATGTTGACCATTTTCATTTCTTCTCACTATTGGATCCCTGATCCGACTTAGCCACTTTCCAAGACTTTAGGATCAGAGTCTTGAGCTCCTCCCTTCTACCCACAATACACCATACTTTCCTCAACTCCCAGATTGAGTTTGCTGTCCTATAATTGAAAAAAGTTAGCACAACTGCAGAGAAAACGTATCTGAGGCACAAACCTGGAACCCATGGGTTCCAAATTCTTCCAAGCACTTAAAGGCACCAGGCCGGGGATGAATGGGAGGAGGAATGAAAATGGACAACATACCTAGTTATGGTAAGTAAATAACGTCTAAATCTGATGTTGTCTTTTCATTCTTCCTCACTACTGGGTCAGAGTCCCCAGCTACGTAAACCCTGGGTGGCCCTTAAGTTAGGATGTGCCACAGCATGGTTGAGCCAAAAGATGCCTTGCTCCTAGAAACAATATCTAATGTGAAACAAAGGTATGAGCCTTAGACCAAGTGATTGCAACAAACACTTCTCAATAGAGGGTCTGGAAGAGAAAGCAGACGAAGCAGCCATAGTCCTGGTAGTGTGAGCCTTGGGAGATCGGGGCAAGTCTACCTTTCTAGCAATAAATGAAAGGAATGCAGTCTGTTATTCATTTAGCTAAAGTGATTTTCGAAACTACCTGATCTAATCGGTTTGCTGAAGAGGAGACAAACAGATGATCGGACTTCCTAGGAATCTGTTCGGCGGATGTAGAAACATAACTGCCTGTGAACATCTAGATGTTGTTACAAGAATCTGCCGGGTCAAAAAGGCTTCTGGGTAAGGCCTTGCAGTACCACCATGAGATTCCAAGGGGGAGAAGGATCTTTTATTAGAGATCTAAGATGAAAAGCTCCCTTCATGAAGGCCTTGGATAATTTGGAAAAGGAGAGAGACAAGTCTCTCTTCCCAGCATGAAAACTGGATATAGCAGCCAGATGGAGTTGGATGGTGGAGAAAAGTACAGTTTTGTACCTACCACAAATGTAGATGTCCGAGAGGAATGCATCTCTGCAGTCTTTACAAATGGGTTGTCCTGTCGTCAGGCAGCCCTTCGGTCGGCCGGATTCCAAAGTCTGGGTCTGGCTTCGGCTGGTGTCGCACTTCACCCGACATCATTGCGGCAGTCATTCGGGTATAAAGGCATCAGCCGACGCCATTTTCCTCAGTGTTTCTTGCCCCAGATGCCAGGTGCCCTCTTGGATGGCTAATTTTGGATAAATGCCAAAGTTTCCAAATAGTAGAGAGCAAACACACAAAATAAGCACGTATGTACATATATACAAACAAATACACCATAATAGATCCCCCCCAAGCTAGCTGAAGATTGGTAAGTACCCTAGGAGTACCTCAGAGGGGAAGGAGGGTGGGTAATCCTGACTGCAGATGCATTCCTCTCGGACATCTACATTTATGGTAGGTACAAAACTGTACTATGTCCTTCAAGGATGCATCTGCAGTCTTACAAATGGGTAGAATACCATAGCTAAACTAGGGAGGAGGAAATGAGAATAGATTATGGTGTAGTCAGGATCCCTTGCAAAACAGCAGTGGCAAAACCAGCACGGGATCTAGAGTATAGAGGTAAGTTATAATGCTTGGCAAATGTATGCACGGAGGTCCAAGTAGCAGCCTCTATAATGTCCTTGGTAGCCACTCCTCGTATGAAAGCTGTGGTAGTGGCTGTAGCTCTTGTGGAGTGAGGCCTGATGTTCTCTGGAGTTTTCTTTCCATGGTAGGAGTAACAAAATCTAATGCAATTTCCTATCCATTTGGAGATTGTCTGTTTAGAAATTGGTTTTCCTTCCTTTCCTGTTGCATATGCTACCAGAAGCTGGTCAGTTTTTCTATTGTTTTTTTGTCCTGTCCAGGTAGTAGCGTAATTGTCTGTGTACATCCAAGGTATGTAAGAGCTTTTCTCCCCTGTTCTGTGGATTGGGGAAGAATGTAGGAAGGTGGATAGCCTGATTTAAAGAGACTCTGGATACCACCTTAGGCATAAATGTAGGATTTGTTCTCATGGACACTCTATCTTGATGGAAGATCAGGAAGGGTTGTACTGCCATTAATGCCTGTAGTTCAGAGACCCTTCTTGCTGAAGTTATTGCCAGCAGGAAAGCAGTCTTCCAGGATAAGTATTGCAATTCTGCTGAAGCTGCTGGTTCGAAAGTAGGTAGAGTCAGTTTTTCTAGCACAAAGTTCAAGTCCCATGCTGGCAAAGGAGGTTTCCTGGAAGGTTTTACATTTTTAATTCCTCTCAGAAACTGTTTGAGCAGAGGATGCGAGAAGACAGGAGGATCCGAGCTGTATTCTGCTGAAATAGCTGATGCATGTATCTTGATGGAGGAATAGGACAGGCCTGTATGGAAGAGCTCCGCCAAGTACTCCAGGATGTTGGCTATGTTCACCAGTGTCACATCTTGCCCCTTTGCAGTACTCCAGATGAGATATCTTTTCCATTTTGCTGCATAATTCTTTCTTGTTGAAGGTCTACGAGCCTCCAGGATTATGTCTTTAACCCTTTGGGATAAATTTGGGTTAATTGCTGTTATGTAATGTTCCAGGCAGTTAGCTGCAGAGTTTTTAGGTTTGGATGCAGGATGTTGTAGTTGTTCTGTGTCAGCAGTAATGGGATCAGGGGCAGTGCCCATATTTGTTCCCGAGACATGCTCCTCAGCAGTGGATACCAATGTTGTCTTGGCCAGTCTGGGGCTATCAGAATGATCCTCGGACGTTCCTCTTTGATCTTGAGAAGCACCTTGTGCATCAAAGGAAGTGGTGGGAATGCGTATGCTGTCAGGCTTTTCCAACTGAAGGATAGGGAGTCCACCTTCCAAGCAAGTGGGTGGTAAGTCCTTGTGCAGAATTTCTTCAACTGGTGATTGAATGGGGATGCAAACAAGTCTATTTGTGGTAATCCCCATTCTCTTGTGATGGTTTTGAAGATGTCCGGATGCAGCATCCATTCGTGGGCATCTGTTGTAGTTCTGCTTAATATGTCTGCTAGAATGTTTTCCTTCCCTGGTACATAAATTGCCTGTAACTGAATGTTGTAGCTCAGAGCCACATCCCATAGGTCCAGTGCCAGCCGGCATAGAGGGTATGAGTGTGTGCCTCCCTGTTTGTTGATGTACCACATAACTGTGGTGTTGTCTGTCTTTATCATCAACTGGCCTTCTTGGAGAAAAGGTCTGAATGCCTGGATTGCCAATTTTACTGCCATCATTTCTTTTAGATTTATGTGCAGATGCAGCTGGTCTTTGAGTCCATAGGCCTTGAATGCACTTGCCCATCATGTGTGCCCCCCAACCGAGGTCTGAGGCATCTGTCGTGATGGTTTGTCTTGGTTGACTTTTGCAGAAGGGCAATCCTGTGTTTGATTGACAGGCCTGAGCCCACCATAAGAACTCTTGCTTCAGGCATGGGATCATTGGAATTTTGGTTTCTAGGCTGTGCTTGTGCTGAGACCACAAATTCTTTAGGTACCACTGTAGCTTTCTCATATGCAGCCTGGCATGAGGGACCAGTATTATGCAGGATGCCATGAAGCCTAGAGCTTGTAGCACTTTTCTTGCAGTTAGATGGCTCTGCTTTGTTAATGCCAAGAAGTAGAGAGGAAGTTGCTCTTTCTTTTCTGCAGTTAGAAATGAAATTTGTTTTGATGTGTCCAGTTCTGCACCCAGAAAGGTTATTCTTTGGGATGGAATCAGCTTTGACTTTTTTGTATTGACTGTATATCCCAGGGCTTGCAGCAGGTAGATGACTCTTTGTAAGTCTTCTGTTAGTTTGTTTTTGTTGTCCGCTTGTATCAGGCAGTCGTCCAGGTAGGGATAGATTTGAATTCCCTGAAGTCTGCAATGAGCGATTACTGATGCCAGGCATTTCGTGAACACTCTGGGCGCAGTAGATAAGCCAAAGGGCAATGCTGAGAATTGATAATGCTCTGATCCTGCAAGAAATCTGAGGTATCTTCTGCAAATTGGTCTTATGGGGACGTGCAGGTATGCCTCCTTGAGATCTAGAGTTACCAGCCAAGACTCCTTGCCCAGCATGGGAAGAAGCTGCTGTAGGGTCAGCATTTTGAATTTTGGAACAATGAGGAATGTGTTTAAAGAGGACAGGTCTAGAATAGGCCTCCATTTGTTTTCTTTTCTTGGTACCAGGAAGAGCCTGGAGTAAAATCCCTTCCCTTGCTCCATAGATGGTACCTTTTCCACAGCTCTCATTCTTAATAATTGAGATATTTGTTTTAGAGCTTCTGCCCTTTGAGAAGGTGGTAGGTTTGGCATTCCTCTCTTTCCTGGTAGTGTATGGAAATGGAACCTGTAACCTTTGTCTATAGTTTGCAAAATCCATTTTTCTCTTGTAATGCAGTGCCAGTTTCTTGAAAATAATGTTAGCTTTCCGCCTAAGGGTGCTTCTAGTTGTTCCCTGGTAGGCGGTGCCACCGCCAAGTCACTGTGATTGAGTTGTTGTAGTGGTGGTGGCTGTATCCGTGCCTCGTTGGTTGTTACCCTGCCACTGGCGACCCCTGTAGGCACCCATGGATTGGTTTCTGCCTCTAGAGCGCCTATTCCTGCCTCTTTGGGCCTTAGAGGAGTCCGGAAAGGACCAATTCTTGGAGGGCCAGTTCCTGCTAAACCTTGGAGGTTGAACTTGTAAGAAATGTTTGCACAGATTTTGCTTTCTCTTCCATCTTTTTTAGTACCTGCTGTGCGGGGCCACCAAATAAATTGACCTTGTCCATAGGTGCATCCAAAAGCTTAGATTTGACATGGTCTGGTAATGCCTGTTCTTTCAACCATGCATGCCTCCTGATAACTGTGCCAGTCATGGCTGATCTAAAGGAAGCCTCCAGTGCATCATAGCCACATTTTAAAGAATGGTTACTAACCTGTTGTATGTTATGTAACATTTCTTGAACATACTTTTTATCTAAAGATTCTTCAGAGGACAGCTTTTTAGTCAACTGGTCAAGCATAAACTCTTGATATTGAATCATATGAAATTGGCAGTTCAAAGCTCTAGCTGTCAAAGTAGCAGAGGTGTAAACTTTTTTACCCCATCTCTCTAAGGACCTGGATTCCCTTTCAGAGGGGAGGGGGTTTTTAGAAGAAGTAGTGCTACAGCTTTAGGGCCCTGGGAGATAGTCTCTGGATCTGCAAAAGGAGCCTTATATAAGTGGTGATGAGTGTCCGGGACCCTGTAGTACCTATCGGGCTTAGCAGGAGCCGGAGGTAAAGTATCAGGAGCAGTGCAAGCATCATTAAATGCATCATCAACAACAGATAGAACTGGAGGTATAGCTAAAGGCCTATGCTGTGGCAAATGTAGAAAGGTCCTAAGCCTTTTTCTAGAGTCTGAGAAATCTTGGCCCTGCCACGGAAATTGTTCCCTCATAGCATGCAAGGTTTCCCCAAAGGAAAATTCCTCAGGAGGAGAGGCTGAAGGGATGGACTCCTCAGCATCAGAGTCTTCGTAAGGAGAATAAGAAGCCTCAGGAGGGTCTGTATGTTCTGAGTCATCAGAGGAATCATCTGTGGATACTGGTTCAGGGGGCTCTGCTCTAGGCCTCTTTTCTGGAGGAGGGAGAGAGGCCCTGTCTGGATGAGGCTGGGCTCCACGAATTAAAGAGATGAGATCCTCTGCCAAAGAAAGCATATGGGAGCTGGTGCTGGGCCTGTGAGGGGGGGGCTTGGCAGGCACAGGTTTTGATGCTTTGGCTGCTTTAGCCCTGGCAAAGGCCTTAATAGACATAGCTGGAGGAGGCCTAGCAGCTCCACGTGCAGGGGTAGAAATATCTAGGGAATGGTGTCTGATAAATCCTGTGAAATCGCAACAGAAGGTTGGATTTCAGAAGCCGTTTCTACCAGGTTAGAAGAGGCCTCGGTAGAAGGCAAGTTATCGGCTGAAGAAAGAACCGCTTGCTCGGTTTCGGCCGAAACCGAGACACTCGTGGTTTGCTTAACTGCGGTTTCGGCCGAAACCGCGGACCGCGAGTGTCGGTCCTTTTCTTTGCGTTTTTTGGTTATTTGCGTAGTCGGAGGATCCGACGGCATAATGTAGGCAAAATCGGAGCCAAAAATCTGTTCAGCAAAGTCCGAGCGACGTCTAAGTGTCCGTCGGTTAAAAGAAGCACAGGCTAGACAAGCTGCTACGTCGTGGTCTGGGCCTAAACAATGTATGCAATAGGAGTGGAAATCTTTATGAGGTATTTGTTTCCCACAAGATAAACAGCTATTAACTTTCTCTGACATCAGCTGAGGCAAGAAAGAGTCCCCAACGGGGTACTTGGCTTTATAGAAGTCTTCGAAGTAGTATTCGGTAGTAGTAATCTCTGGATCTGACCGACCGGCACTTGCGAACAGCTTCTGCTTCGGGCGTCACGCGGCAAGAAAGACTGAGGAAAATGGCGTCGGCTGATGCCTTTATACCCGAATGACTGCCGCAATGACGTCGGGTGAAGTGCGACACCAGCCGAAGCCAGACCCACACTTTGGAATCCGGCCGACCGAAGGGCTGCCTGACGACAGGACAACCCATTTGTAAAGACTGCAGATGCATCCTTGAAGGACATCTAGCTCCTATTTGAAAGGATGCTGAGATAAAGGAGAATGGACTCTGTGGATTCGGAAAGAGGATCAATATTTTCCTTTGACACCAAAATAGAGAACCTCTTCCACTTGGTATTGTAGGCGTTTTTAGTGGAAGCCTTCATCAGAGGCCAGAATAATGTCGTGGATGGAGTGGGCAAGCCTGGACTTTCTTACAATTACTGGAATTGGAGAAACCATGCATTCAGCTTGACAGCATGAAGACTGGGAAGCTGTCTTTCTGACAGGTGACAAAGGAGATCGTGTATGGGATCCAGAACCTAAGGTAGATACTTGAGGTGAGACCAAAGAAATGGGACCCACACCTGGCGAGGCCAGAAAGGGGGCAATGAGGATTAGGGTGGAAGGAGACAGAGTTGATCAGCCTTGTCTGATGGGCTTGGTTTTATGCAGATAAAACCCGAGTTGTCTGCGAATATCCGGGGAATGAAGTACTGTCTCACTGTCACCCTGTGGGTTAGGGAAGAAGGCAGGTAGGTGGATGGTTTGATTCAGGGACAGGTCATTCACCACCTTGGGCATGAATGAAGGGCTAGTTCTAAGAGTAACCCTATCATTGTGGAAAACTAGGAAAGGTGCAATACCCACGTGGGCTTGCAGCTCTGATACTCTTCTAGCTGAGGTCAAGGCTAACAGTACTACAGTTTTCCATGTACAATACTTTAAGGAAGCTTTGTCTGCTGGCTCAAATGGAGGAAGTGTGAGCTTTTCCAAAATGTAGTTAAGGTCCCATGGGGGTGGAGATGGTTTCCTGGGGGGGGGGGGGGTCTCAGATGAAGAACACCTTTTGAGAAAAAGCTTAGCTGGTAGTCTGGATGTTAGAAGGGAGGAGGGGGTCCAGAGGAAGGCATGCTGAAATAGCAGACAAGTGGGCTTTAATGGAAGAATAGGCCCAATCCTGCCTGCAGTAGTTCACACAGGTTAAGACAGAACTCGCTTGCAAGCAAGTCCAACTGTCTTTTGTGACACCATATAGAAAATCTCTTCCACTTTGAAAGGTAAGATTTTTTTGTACTTGGTTTGCTGGCCTCCTGCATCACAGTGAGCACGTCCTCATTGTAGAGGTGTCTGAAAGGGATCAGAATTCTATCAGTCACAGGGTGAGTGAGGTGCAGTAACTGTCACTGCGGGTGTACTTGGGACCCTTGTGCTGCGTGAGAAGGTTCACTCTGAGGGGTAACGTGGTGATTGCCCTTGGAGAATTGGAAGAGTAGGGGGGAACCAATGATGTCTTTGCTGTAGGGAGTCACCAACAAGACTTTTGGTCTGTTCAGCTGGATTTTCAGCAGGACCTTCTGGACAGATGGGAGGGGGGGGGATGCATAGAGAAACTTCCCCTTCTTACAGAATGAGAAAGCATCTGTTGCCAATGCCTGAGGATGTGGTATCCTGGTGCAGAATCCAGGAAGTTGCCTGTTTGAGGAGGCAAACAGGTCTATTTCAGGTGTACCCCACCGGTGGACCAGATCCAGGAAGACATTGGTTTGAAGCATCCATTTTGGCTGTTTGTGATGGTTCTGCTGAGACAGTCTGCCTGGGAGTTCTGCAGAGAGGGAATGTAGACTGCCTGCAGGGTCACTCCCTGTGAGGTGGCCAATTCCCATACTAGGATAGCTAGTCTGCAAAGTAAGAAAGACTTGGTCCCTCCCTGTTTGTTGAAATACCACAGAACTATGGTATTGTCTGTGAAAATCTTTAGTGGACCTTGCTGTAGAAATGGTTGGAAGGCTCTAGAATTGCCCTCATCTCTCTAACATTGATGTGTTCTTGTCTGTGTGGCTCTGGCCACACACCTGCACTTTTTGATGGCCCAGAGTTGTTCCCCAGCCCAAGTCTGAGGCATCTGTGTGCATGATCTGTGTGGGTAGGGGTGGTTGGAGGGGAAGACCTGGATTAAACGTCACTTGTGTCAACCACCATTGGATTTCTAGTTAGAAGCATGGTAGGAGGGGAACCCTGTACTCCAAGAGATGGGAATGTTGGGTCCAGACTGACTGAAGGTACCATTGCAGCTTTCTCATATGACGTCTTGCTAATGGTAACATGGAGATAGTGGCTGCCATGTAGCCCAGGAGCCTGAGGTACTGCCTTGCTGTCAATATTGTTGAATGAAGGACCAGAAGTAGATGTTCTGTAAAGTTTTTCACCTTTTGGAGGGGAAAGTAGGCTTTTATGACATCTGTCTGAATTCTTCACCCCAAGAAGACAATGTCTTGAGTAGGCTCCAGGTGGGATTTTAGGAAATTTATCTGGAATCTCAGAGACTGTAGGAGGTAAACAACAAGGTGCACATGTTGCAGGAAGGTGTCCTTGCTGCCAACCTGTATCAGCAGGTCATCCAGATAAGGGAATATCTGGATTTCCTTTGTATTGCAGAAGGAAATCACTGGAGCCAAACATTTGGTGAAAACCCTGGGTGCAGTGGAAAGCCCAAAGGGCAAGGCAGAGAAAAAGTGAGACGGGCCCACTAAGAACCTCAGGTATTTTCTGAAAGTGGGCTTTATGGGGTTGTGAAGATAGGCATCCTTTATACCTAAGGTAGCCATAAACCCCTGGGGAATAAGAAGGGGAAAAAGGGTTGGTAGGGTCAACCATCCTGAAGGTTGGAACCTTTAGGAACAGGTTGAGGCATGAGAGATTCAGAATTGGTCGCGAAGGATAGTATTTTCTTGGAACCAGGAAAATCCTGGAGTAGAAACCTCTTCATTTTGCTGCAAGGGGCATTGGTTTGATGGTGCCCTGGGCAAGCACTGCTTGTAGCACTGGCTGCAAAAGGTGTAGCTGTTTTGGAGGTTGTGGAATGCCTTTTCGCTTTGGGGGCATAAGCCAGGTCATGAAATACCATTTTGAAGGATTGAATGGACCCATTTGTCCGAGATGATGGATGTCCACACATGGAGGCAGTGAGAGAGGCATACCGACAGAGGGAGAGCGGGAGGAGGAGGGGGTTGTAAGGTTGGCAGGTAGTCAGATGCTACCTGCCCTGTCTTGAAAGGGTGGCCTCTGACTAGAGGATGGTGTAGCTCTAGCTGGAGGGGGTTGCTTTCTGGTAGGTTTTCTAGACCTTGAGGGAGCAGCAGGGTGAGAAAATTTTCTAATGAACTGTGTTTGAGATGGGTAGTTTCTTTGAAATTTAGGAATACGGGAGACTAGCAGGTGTTGCAAATCTTGCAATTTTCTACTTTTGCTGAAGTGACAAACAAATCCGCCACTTTTACAACAAACAAAGCTGTTGTCCAGGGTGGCATCAGTCAGCTTTGCCCTGAAATCATCTGGAAAGGGCTGGAGGCGTACCCAGGAGTATCTTCTTAAGGCAGCTGTTGATGCTGCTGACCTTGCTGAGGCTTCAGCAGCATCATAACTGCACTTCATTGGGTGCCTGGCAACCTGGGAGGTGAGAGCCAGAAGGGAAGACGGTGAAGCTTTGGCAGCACTATCTGGTGCATCAAACTCCTTGGAGTCTTTCGCCATGAGTGGTGAGGCATATTTAGCTATGTGCGTCTGATAGTTAGTAGCCCTAAAGGACAGGGTGGCAGAGGTACAGATTTTCGTACCTAGACACACCATGGTTTTGCTGTCATTGTCAGCAGGCAGGATAGTGGTGGCGGGTAAAAGTTTTATAGGCATAAAAATGCGGAAATGGAGATGGTGACAGGGTCGGGACTATATTATATGAATGAAAGTTCATATAATTGAACGCTCTAATGAGCGAAAATTCCAAAAATCATCACACAGCATGCATCTCGATGTTCGGAATTTAGCGTTCGATTATATGAACTTTCATTCATATAATACAGAACCGGCAGGGTCTGCTGGTGGACAACAAGGAGATACTTGGCAGTCTCAGACTTTATAAGTCCATCAGATCTGTGTGGAACAGGTGGTTGAGAGTCAGGATTTAAGGATGCTAAGGAGGAGATATCCAGGAAGGCAGGCAAAATTGGGGGAACAGTCGGGCTTGGGGAATCCATCTGAATGAGGTCATAATACCTTTTTTGGACCTCAGTCATTTCAGAGGATTCCCACTTAAAATGCTCTTTCATCTTGGAGATGGCTTCCCCAAAAAAATCAAATCCTCAGCTGGGGAGTCAGGGTCAACAGATTCTTCCTCTGGGGAACCATACCCCAAGGGAGAAGAAAGCTGGGAAATGCAAAAAAGTGATTCTTCAGATGAAGACTCAGAGAGATCTTCCTCTTCGCTCATGGTTGGGTCTGTGGTTTGAGGCCTTGGACTCAGAATTGGAGGTGGAATGTTAGCAGGCCCTGCAGAGGCAGGACTTAAGGCCAGGAAGGCATTAAACAGACTTTGGCTGAAAGCCTGCCAGTCAGGCATGCTTTCAGTAGGAGTAGAGATATGCTTCATTTTCTCCTCCTATTTTAGAGGCCTGGTGGGTGTCTGAAGGGAGGAAGGCCTGGAGTCTGGAGAGTGTAAGGAACCAGAGGGATCATTCAGCCCTATTGAAAGTACTGGTTCCCCCTCATCGTCAGAAACAGACGTTGGTAAAGTCTCTACAGATGTGCCCTCTACATGGGATTGTGCGGGTTCCGTGGAGGTACCTGCTATATCCGAGACAAAAGAGCCCAATTCCTCTACCAGGCCGACATCGGCCACAAGAGGTGCAGTGGTAGTGGTAGGCCGTATACTCTTGGCTTTCTTTTTTTTGGGGTTCAGTAAGTATGGAGGAGGAACTCTCCTTCCCTAAAATTAGAAGTTATGTACCTACCATAACGTTCCATGTTAGTTGTCTTCTCTCGCCTTCTTTCTTGCTGGATGGGTTCGGAGCCGATCCTCGGCTCCGACTCAGCACTTGCTTAGCTTGAGAACTCCTTTTACCAGCTCGAGGCAACCCTATATCCCATGATGCAAGGCGGGACTACCTCAGATCTCGTTTGGTAGCTAAAATACCCTGCTAAGGACTAACCTAGTAGAACTAGGAAAAAACAAGTTTATAACAAAGGACTCTTCTATTGAAGACACAGGAGGAAACCACCTGAGAAGAGGAAACTCTTCAAGATCTGTCCAGGCCAGGGGGAAGGAGGGAGGGACGCAAGAAAGAAGGCGAGAGAAGACAACTAACATGGAACGTTATGGTAGGTACATAACTTCTAAATGTTAAGTTGTCAATCTCGCCTTCATTCTTGCTGGATGGGACCGCGTCCCTAGCACCTGTGTCCCGGGTGGCTCAATGGAACAGACTCTTGAGAACTGTGGAACCAAAACTGGCCCTGTCCCTGGAGGCCAAATCTAATTTGTAATGAGAGACAAAGGTATGAGGAGTGGCCCAAGTAGCTGCTGCACAAATGGTATCAATGGGTAGTCTATCCTGAAAGGCTGCAGAAGTGGATAGACTCCTGGTTGAGTGTGCTTTCGGTTTAGAAGGTAGTTGCTTGCCTCTAAGCGAATACACGTAAGAAATGGTGGAAGACAACCATCTGGATAAGGTCACTTTTGATACTGGGAGACCTTTCCTGTTTTCTGCATAGGAGACAAATAATTGGTCTGATTTCCTGAATTGTTTAGTTCTATGCAAATAGTACCTGAGCTGACGATGGACATCCAAAAAATGAAGCTTTTGTTCAGCTCTGTCGGAATAATTTGGGAAAAAGACTGGTAGATCGATGGATTGATTAATATTAGTTTGAGAAACAACTTTGGGGAGAAAGGACGGATTTGTTCTCAAGGATACCCTGTCCTTGTGAAAAACCAAGTAGGGGGAACGGATGCAGAGAGCTTGAATCTCGGAAACCCTTCTTGGTGAAGTGACAGCCAGTAAGAATATAGTTTTCCAGGTCAATAACTTCAAGGAACATGAAGCAGACTGTTCGAAGGGTGGTAAAATCAAGGATGCGAACATTAAATTCAGATCCCATTGTGGAGGAGGATGTTTTATTGGCGGCGTCAGGAGAAAAACTCCTCTCAGAAAGGCTTTGCATAGTCTATGTGACATAATGTTACGATCTTGCAAGCCAACATGATATTTGGAAATAGCAGCCAGTTGAACTTTGACTGTTGATGAAGATCCTGACTGAAAAACTTCAGCCAGGAAATCTAAAACAGAATGCACAGGAGCAGTAAAGGGATCAATGTGCCTGGAGTTTGCCCAAAGGGAAAAACGTCGCCACTTGCTAGCATAAACGGTTCTGGTGGACGACTTCAAAGAAGCTACTAAGATATCTCTGACAGGATCAGAGATCACAGGAAGCCTGGCTAGGGAAGGAAGTGGAGCAACCAAGCAGTGAGGTTGAGAGAATGAATGGCCCGGTGCTGTTGACCCGACTGGTGGATCAAAAGATCCGGAACTGGGTCCAGATGCCAAGGCTGCACCAGGAGGTGACGATGCAGAGTCGGAAACCAAATTTGTCGAGGCCAGTAAGGGGCAATGAGAATCAACTTGGCCCTCAAAACGGTGGCTTTCTGAATAACTTGTGGAATCAAGGGAAAGGGAGGAAAAGCGTACAGAAGTCCCCGGGGCCAATCCTGGGTTAGAGAGTCTCTCAGGGGTTGGCCTGGTAGGGGAAAGAGGGTGAAGAAGTCGGGGCACTTGTTGTTTTGGGGTGTAGCAAAAAGATCGCAACAAGGTGTGCCCCACTTCAGAAAAATCTGGTCCACTATAGATTGATTGAGAGACCACTCGTGAGGCATGAGAATGGCTCTGCTCAGCCTGTCCGCCAAGAGGTTGGACCTGCCGGGGATATGCGTTGCTATCAGAAACCGATGAGAGGAGATTGCCCATTGCCAAAGTCTGAGAGCTTCTCGACACAACGGATAGGACCTGGTCCCACCCTGCTTGTTGATGTACCAGACCACGGACATGTTGTCCTTGCCCAGAAAGGGCAAAATGGACTGAAGCGTGACCATCCGGAATCTTGCCTTCTTGACAAATCTGTTTAGATTGCTTAGGTCTAATATTGGTCTCCAATCTCCCGTCCTTTTGGGGACCAAAAAGAATCTCGAGTAGACGCCGGATCCTAGTTGGTCTGCCGGAACAGTCTGGACGGCTCTTTTTTCTAGGAGCTTTGTAACCTCCTGTTCTGCCAAATCCCTCTGACCGGGTGAGATGTCTGGAAGGGATTGGTGAGGTACGGGATACCTTTCGAAGGGGATTTTGTAACCCTCGGATATGATCGACTGTACCCACATATCTTGTGAAAGGGAACGCCAGGCTACTGGGTACAGCGAAATCCTTCCCCCGACTGCCTCCAAGGGTGGACAGTCGGGCAACACCTCAGGGATGCTGAAAGGGCTTCTCAGGAAGAGACTCCCTGTTGCCCTGGTTCTGAGGACCCCCTCTGCCCCTAGGGCGGCGTTTATTATTGTTACCCCCTCTGCCTCTGGGGTAAACTGCCCACGTGTGTCCGGGCGCTGCTCCTTGGGCTTTATGAACCACATCTTCCCTCCTTTCTGACCCTTGGGATAGGGTCTAGAAGGAGTGGAAAAATGGACTCCAACGGCAGAAAGCGTTTTGCCATCCTGCTCACACCTGGTCAAGGTTTCCTTCACCTGAGGTCCAAACAAAGCCGAACCGTCAAAGGGGGTATTGGTGAAGGACGCCTTAAAGGGGTCCGCAAAATTACAAAGCCGCATCCAGGCTTGACGTCTAAGAGCCACTCCTGTGCCTGCGGCTCTGCTCGCTCCATCGGCTGCATAGGATATGAGCCGCATGGAGGAGTTGGTTAAGGAATTCAGGATTGCTAGCTGTGAGGCAATCTTTTCTTGAGCCCCAGCAGCAGAAGGATCCTGGACCACTTCACCTAGTTCCTTGAGAATATCTCTTTGAAGCCTGGTGAAGTGACAAAGGTAGTTCAGCGAACGCATAGCAAAGGTCGCTGAATAAAACATCCGCTTTCCATACCTGTCCATGGTCCTAGAATCTTCGTTAGGAGGATGGACAGGTACTGAAGGATCCGCAAGTTCCTTCTTGGTGGCTGCCGCCACCACCATAGCATCCACAGAGACGCCCTTAGAAAGAAACTGCTTGTTTGTAGGGGCCGTAATAAATTTGGATGGTCTCCTAGGGACCGGTTCCACAGAATCTGGAGCTGCCCACGCCTTCTGAGCCACTACCTGCATAAGTGGGTCAAAAGGCGGAGACACCCAAGATGTGGAGGGTCGGGATCCAAAAGCCTCCAGGTATACCGACTCATCCTCGGAGGGGTCAATGGAGGGCCAATTCCCCCTCTGTTTGAGGAGCTCAAGGATGTCTGAAAAGGAGACATCCTCAGAGGGGGACCGTGGGGAACCCTCCGACTCATCTAAGTCGGTATCAGATGTTGTAGACTCAGGGGAGTCTGTGTGTTTCCTCTTACACGTCCTCTTCTGAGGGGGTTCCCCTGCAGGATCAGGAGAAACCTCGGAAGAGGAAGTTATTCCCAATGGGGAAACCTGGGGCGATGGATCCCTGGGCCTGAGAGCAAGAGGCTGGCAAGAGGCGTCTACAGGCACCGAAGAGGGAGGAGCTAAAGGGATGGACCGTTGACCTGGCTCAGGTGCCAGGACACTCCTCATCACCTCAAAGGCTCCCCTCCCCGGGAGGCCGGAATATTCCCGTTCCGAGGAAATAGGAATTCCCGGCTACACTGAGAGGGAAGGCTCTGAGGCCGATGTCGGTGCCGAGCTTACCAATGCCGAAGCCCCGAGAGGGAGAGCGGGGTCGGACAAGGGTCCGATGCCACTAGCCCCCTTGGAGCCGACAAGGGAAACTCGACGACCGGATCCCTCCAAGGAAGGTCTCATGGAAGAGATCGGAGCCGAAGACGACGGAGCCAAAAAAGGATGCACCGGCACCGGCGCCGACACGGTCGCTGTCCCGAGAAGCTCCGGCTCCGAACTCTGGAGGGGAGTCGGAGGAGGAAGTTCAAGGGGTAAAACAATAGCCGAAGTCTGCTGAGACGGGCTATGGAGCATTTGGGCTAGTGCCTGCGACTTCAACAGCCTGCTTACCACCCTCTCTAAATCATGGTCAGACAGCCTGGAAGATCTGGAAGATCGGCTCCGATGACTCCGCTCCGACAAAAGAGGAGACCCCGGAGCCGAGTGGATAGACTCCAAAGAAGGGGACCGAGATCTCTTCTTGGACGAAGCCATCGGAGCCGACGTCCTCTGGGTTCCAGATGGAGCCGAAGGCTTCTCGGCTCCGATACTGAATAATACGTCGGCTCCAGCCTGAGCCGACAAGGCAACAGCAGATTGGGTGTCGGAACCGATCGGAACAGACACTACCACCTGAGAAGAAGAAAGATCGGCTCCGGCCGGAGCCGATCTCGACTCCGAAGGAGTCGGAGCCACCGGGGAAGGCTTAGAAGCTGTAGCCTGAACCTTAGGTGGCTTAGAAGGTTTACTAGACCCAGTTTTAGTGGGTGAAACTTCTGGCTTTAGTAAGCCATGGAGGATCAATTTATTCCTCCTTTCCTGCAGGACTCTCTGGCTAAAAGAGTGACATAAGGCACAGGAGTCCTGCAGGTGTAAAGGCCCCAGGCAGTAAACACAAGAAGTGTGACCGTCTGTCAGAGACATTTTCTGACAGCACGAGTCACACTTCTTGAAGCCTGAGACCTTTCCTTCCTTAGACATAGTCCAAGAAAAAAATAACACTCACACACCCCAAACAGTCACACAATTAATCCCAACAAACACAGATAGGGATTAAGAAAGGAGGCCTAGGCCTAACTGAAAATGTTTTAAACTTTTTATAAAAACTAGAAGTTTTTAACTATATGGGGAAATAGGGTGGGCTGTAGAAACACTACACACTATAAAAAGGAACAAGGGAGAGATAAAACCCTGACTAAGCTGTTTGAAAAATTCAAACTTACCTCAGCTGGCAAAAAGGAGACCTCTTCGCAAAGCGGCAAACGAGATCTGAGGTAGTCCCGCCTTGCATCATGGGATTTAGGGTTGCCTCGAGCTGGTAAAAGGAGTTCTCAAGCTAAGCAAGTGCCGAGTCGGAGACGAGGATCGGCTCCGAACCCATCCAGCAAGAATGAAGGCGAGATTGACAACTTAACATCGATTTGTTTTAACCTTTGATTCTCTAAATACAAGTTAAGCACGTGGAGACAGCTGCGGAATGTTTTGGGCACAAATGCATGACAAATGGAGCAGGCCTTGTAATCGTGTGTCCTGAACACAAGAGGCACTGATGATGGGCGTCCTTGTGAGGTATCTGATGGTCGGCACTTACACTTGCCCTTTCTGCATGACATGAACAGACATTAAATGAAAGAAAAAGACAGAAAGATTCCCCAATGGGGCACTTATCTGATTTCTTGAATCAGATGGCCGTGAAGGCAGGATCACCTGGCGTTCGACTGGTGGCTGAGAAGTTCTGAGGGCTGGTGCTTGCAGATGTCATTTTTATGGGCCCATGTTCCTTGAGCCACATCAGACGTCCCACGCACCATATAGTGACTGAAAACTTTTGTATACTGGCCGGATGTTCGTAAAGCAAGAGGAGTAAACCCATATGTTGAATACTGCAACATGGGAATAGAAGGACATGGCTGGTTACCCTCAGAATGTGTGTTGCAATCAGAAAGTGGTCTGAAAACACTGTCCACTCCCAAAGTCTCATGGCTTCCCTGCACAACTGGTAAGAACAGGTTCCTCCTTGTTTGCTGATGTACCAAACTACTGACATGTCTGTATGAATCTCAATCATCCACAGAGGGAGAACATCCCGGAAGGCTTGCAACGCAAGGACGACTGCTCTCATCTGTAGGACACTGACATTCAGTTTGATCTCTGCAGGCAACCACATGCCTTGGACCATCTTTCTCTAGGAAGTGTCCCCCCCACCCAGACTGGGAAGCGTCAGTGATCACTGTTGCTATGGCGCAGGGAAGGGAGAATGGTCTACCCAGAGAAAGATCATGTGATTGCAGCCACCACTGTAGATGTTTCTTGCAGATCTGAGACAGTTTTATGGGAGAAGATAGGCTGACTAAGAATGGATCACTGAACTGTTATGGCCCACTGGAGAACTCTCATGAAGAACTTGGCTAAGGGGACTGCAGCTGCCATGGACCCTAGAGCCCATAAAACTTTCACCAGTGGTTGCAGGAGCTAGAATAGTTGTGTAAAATCTTACCATAACCATAGATGTCCTTCTCTTCTATAATACTGCAGTATTCATAAAGTACAGTTGTATACACATACCATAAAGGTAGATGTTAGAGTGTATTCACTGTTGCAGTCATTACATTTGGGTTATCTGTTAATCAGGCCGACTGAGGGCTACTGCAAGAAAAGTCTTGGGTCCTGTGTCGGTTGCGGTCCCTTCTTCCATGACATCACGTCGTCAGGGGGTATAAAACATGCAGCCAAATGCCATTACATCAGTTTTTCTTGCCCCAGATGTCAGATGTCAGGTGCCCAATCAAATCTATAAACACAAGATATACCTCCAACAAAAAAGCAAATAGACCAAAAAGCTTTTAGAACATAGAAAGTGAGAGTAGATGTATAACCAAAAGAAGAAAGGGGGCTGGAGGAAGGGTAACCATGACTGCAACAGTGAATACACTCGAACATCTACATTTATGGTAAGTGTACACAAATGTACTATGTTCTTCGTGTTTCACTGTTGCAATCATTACATTTGGGTAGATTCCCAAAGCTAAGGTTGTGAGGAGGAATTTAAATAGAATTAGGACCAGCTATAAGGCCCTGCAAGACTGCAGTGGCAAAACCAGCTCTGGATTTAGAGAAAATTGGCAAATGATAATGCTTGGTGAAAGTATGTACAGAACTCCAGGTAGCAGCTTCTAGGATGTCCCTAGTAGGGATGTCCCTGAGAAAGGCTGTAGAGGTAGATGCAGCCCTAGTTGAATGGGGTCTGATGCCCTGTGGGATAGGTTTTTCATGCTGCTTATAGCAAAAATGAATGCAGTGGCCTATCCATTTAGAAATGGTTTGTTTTGAAATAGCTTTTCCCTCGGTCCCTGCAGCAAATGCCACCAGTAGTTGTTCAGATTTCCTGAGAGGTTTAGTCCTGTCCAAGTAGAATCTAAGCTGTCTGTGCACATCTAGAGAGTGCAGACTTCATTCCCCTTTGTTCTGTGGGTTAGGAAAGAAGGTAGGCAAATGAATGGACTGATGAAGAGCCACACTGGATACCACCTTGGGCATGAAAGAGGGACTGGTTCTGAGGGACACCCTGTCCGCATGAAAGATGATGAAAGGTTCCACTGTCATAAGGGCCTGTAATTCAGATAACCTTCTTGCAGAAGTGATAGCTAAAAGAAAAGCTGCTTTCCAGGAAAGAAATTTTAAATCTGCAGTAGCAGCTGGCTCGAAAGGAGGAAGAGTGAGTTTCTCCAAGACAAAGTTAAGATCCAAGGCTGGAGTTGGAGCTCTCCTGGGTGGCCTTAAACTTTTGGCCTCTCTGAGGAACTGCTTGAGCAGTGGGTGAGAGAAGAGTGGAGGCTCTGTGCTATAATGAGCTGAAATGGCAGAGGCATGAATTTTGATGGAGGAAAAAGACAAGCCCTTATGAAGCATTTCAGTCAAGTATTGTAGAATCTGAGGTAAATTGGGCACTGCTGTGTTCATTCATTGAGAGTGGTTCCAGGCACATAATCTTTTCCATTTTGCAGCATAAGATTTTCTAGTACTAGGCCTCCTTGCCTCTAAAATGATATCCATCACTGATTTACTGAGGGATGGTAAAGAAGAGATTAGGTAATTAGCCAGGCTGCTAGGTTCAGGGTTTGCAGCTGAGGGTGCAGAATCTGGCTCTCCTGCTGAGACAACAGGGAAGGAGAGCCAGAGGCAGGTGCCATGGGGCCAAGCGTGACACACTGTGCAAGAGTAGGTACCAGTGTTGGCGAGGCCCGTCTAGTGCAATTAAAATCGTTCTTGGCTTGTCCTGTTTGATCTTTAGTAGTACCTTGGAGAGCAGAGGCAGAAGAGGAAAGGCATAAACTGATAGGTTTTTCCAGCTGAATGATAGAGCATCCACTTTCCAAGCTAGCTTGTGGGGAATGCTTGTGCAAAATTTGTCCAGTTGATGGTTTTGGGGGGAGGCAAACAGGTCTACATCTGGGCTCCCCCATTTGCTTGTCAACATGTTGAAAATCCTTGGTTCCGTTTCCACTCGTGTGGGTCCATAAGGTTTCTGCTTAGTCATTCTGCCAGGAATTGAGCTTGTAGGTGCACTCGGTAGCTCAAGGCTGTGTCCCACAATGCCACGGCTAGTCTGCAGCGGGGGTAAGAATGCGTACCCCCCTGCTTATGTACCACATAACAGTGGTGTTGTCAGTCTTTACCATTAGTTGTCCTGGAAAAATGTGGTCCTTGAAGGCTGTCAGAGCATTCTGTACAGATAACATTTCTTTTTGATTGATATGCAGGTGCTTTTGACTTGGGTTCCATTTGCCCTGAATGCACTTTCCTGCCAAGTGAGCCCCCCCCATGCATAGTTTGATGCATCGGTTGTTAGGGTTTGGGTGGCAGGGGGAGTTGTACCTGGAAAGGTAGTCCCTCGTTTTGGTGGCAGGCCTCTGCCCACCAAAGGAACTCTAGGCGTAGGCAAGGTATGATAGGAATCATTGTTTCTAGGTTTTGAGAATGTTGACACCATAGGCTTTTTAGATACCACTGTAGTTTCCTCATATGCAGTCTTGCATATGGAATTAGAAGAATGCAGGAGGCCATGAACCCCAAGGCTTGCAGTATTTGTCTTGCAGGCAGGGTTTTTGTGGCCACTTGTTTGAAGTAAGTTGTCAAATGAATTTGCTTTTCTGGCATGAGGTAAGCCATCTGGGAAGTTGTATTCAAGCTTGCTCCCAGGAATATAATTTGTAGACAGGGTACCAGTTGTGATTTCTTTTCGTTTATGGTGTACCCCAGACAAGTTAGAACCCTTTTTACAAAGGCCAAATTATTCAAAAGCATGTCCTGGCTTTCTGACTGAATTAGACAATCGTCCAAGTATGGGTATATTTGAATATTTCTTTGCCTGCAAAATGCAATAACTGGAGCTAGGCACTTTGTGAATACCCTGGGCACAGTAGATAAGCCAAAGAGCAGTGCAGAGAACTGATAGTGTTTATAGCCTGCTTTGAAGCGTAAGTATCTTCTGCAAGATTCCCTGATTGGGATGAGCAGGTATGCTTCTTTTAAATCTAGTGTTGCCAACCAGGCATCTTTGCCTAGCATAGGAAGTACTTGAGTCAGCATCTTGAATTTTGGAATCTCCAAAAAGGTGTTTAAAGTAGACAGGTCCAGGATAGGATGCCATGAATTGTCTTTCCTGGGTACCAGGAAAAGTCTCGAGTAGAAACCTGGTCCCCTTTCCTCTTCTGGTACCAGTTGAATAGCCCTCATGCTTAAGAGAGAAAGTACTTGTTTTTGGGCCTCTGCCCACTGATTTGGGGGTAGGTCCGGCCATCCACTAGGTGTTGGCAATGTGTGGAAGTGAAATCTGTATCCCTGGGACACTATATTTAAAACCCATTTGACCTGGGTAATGAGTTCCCAATTCTTTGCATGAAGAGCAATCTTTCCCTCCAAAAGGGCAGTCAGATAAGTGCTTGGAAATTTTAAAAGGAAGTCATTGAGACAGTTTAAGGCCCCCCACTGCTTAGATCTGTTAGCCCCCTGAGACTGAAAAGTACAGTTTTGTACCTACCATAAATGTAGATGTTCGAGTGTTCACACTGCTGCAGTCATTACACTTGGGTTATCCTGCCGTCAGGTGGTCCCGCAGTCGGCCAGAGTTCCACAGTCTTGGTCTGGCATCGGTTGCTGTCGCTTCTTCCCAGACGTCAGTGCGCCAGGGGTATATAAGATGCATCAGATGCCATTTTCTTCAGTTTTTCTTGCCTCAGATGTCAGGTGCCCCCAAGTAGGTAGGCAATACATATTGCTAAAAAAAATATACATAAAAAATAAAAACAATACTTTCAGTTACAAGCAAATACACCACAAAGGATGTATAGGATAGAAAGATATAGATAAGTCCAGCTAGTTCAGAGGGAATGGAGGGAGGGTAACCTGGACTGCAGCAGTGTGAACACTCGAACATCTACATTTATGGTAGGTACAAAACTGTACTATGTTCATCGTGTTACACTGCTGCAGTCATTACACTTGGGTAGAATCCCAAAGCTAAGGTTGGGTGGCTGGTTTATAGAGAGTTAGGATTGGCTATGAGGCCCTGCAGAAAGTACAGTTTTGTACCTACCATAAATGTAGATGTTCGAGTGCTAATACAGCTGCAGTAATCACAGATGGGTTTTCAGCCGTCAGGCGGTCCCTCGGTCGGCCGAATTCCAAAGTCTTGGTCCGGCGTCGGTTGTCGTCGCTTACTCTTCTGACGTCAGGAAGGCCAGAGTATATAAGACACAGCCGACGCCATGTTCTTCAGTCTTTCTTGCCCCAGATGTCAGGTGCCCCCAAAAGGAAGGCAATACATAAATAAAGCTTATCTACATATGCATGCAGTGCAATGTAATGCAAAAACAGTGCAAGTAAGCAAATAAAACATAGCAGGATAACCCAGTCAAGTGGTATGAAGAGGTTGTTAGGCCCCATGCCTTTACCAAGTGGGGAAGGAGGGAGGGAAACCTGTACTGCAGCTGTATTAGCACTCGAACATCTACATTTATGTTAGGTACAAAACTGTACTATGTTCATCGTGCATACAGCTGCAGTAATCACAGATGGGTAGAGTCCCAAAGCTATGCATGGGGTGGTAGGTACTATGAGGAACTGGGTTGAGCCAGAATGCCCTGCAAAACAGCAGTGGCAAAGCCTGCTCTTGTTCTGGAATATAAGGGCAGGTGGTAGTGTTTTGTGAAGGTATGTACAGAACTCCAAGTGGCTGCCTCCAAAATATCCTTAGTAGGCACACCTCTGAGGAAGGCTGTAGAGGTGGCTGTGGCCCTGGTGGAGTGAGATCTGATACCAGTAGGGACAGATTTCCCATGATAGGAGTAACAAAATCGTATGCAGTGGCCAAGCCACTTGGAAATGGTCTGTTTGGTAACTGGTTTCCCTTGAGCCCCTACGGCATAGGACACAAAAAGTTGTTCTGATTTCCTGAAGGACTTTGTTCTGTCCAAATAGTAACGTAGCTGCCTATGGATGTCTAAAGAGTGAAGCAGCCTTTCCCCTTTGTTTTGAGGGTTAGGATAAAAAGTAGGTAGGTGTATGGCTTGGTTTAAGGCTACCCTGGATACCACTTTTGGCATAAAAGATGGGTTAGTAAGGGAAACCCTATCCTGATGGAAGATGAGGAAGGGCTGCACCGCCATGAGGGCCTGTAGTTCAGAAACCCTACGAGCTGAAGTGATGGCCAGAAGGAAAGCTGTTTTCCAGGACAAATATTGCAGATCTGTTGAGGCAGCAGGTTCAAAGGGAGGCAAAGTTAATTTTTCTAGTATGTAATTAAGGTCCCAGGCTGGTATTGGTTGCTTCCTTGGAGGTCTTATATTCTTAGCCCCTCTGAGGAACTGCCATAAGAGTGGGTGAGAGAATAAAGGAGGATCCGTGTTGAATTCTGCAGAAATGGCTGAGGCATGTATTTTAATGGAAGAAAATGAAAGTCCACTGTTCAGCAGTTCGGCTAGGTACTGTAAAACCTGAGGCAAGTTCAATTTTCTAGGGTCCTGGCCTCTTTTCTCATTCCAACAGCAAAACCGCTTCCATTTCGCTGGAGTAAGCTTTTCTAGTAGATGGTCTTCTGGCCTCCAAAATGACATCCTGCACCTCCTTGGAGAGTAGGGTCTGTTGTGGTGTTAAGGAATTTTCCATGCAGCGAGGTTGAGTGTTTTCAGCTGACTGTGAAGGGTTTTGTAGCTGTTCTGAGTCAGCAGAAGAGGTGTTAGAGGCAGGGACCAGGGAGGAGTATGTGTTAGGCTCCTCAGGAGTGGATACCAGTGTTGCCTTGGCCAATCTGGAGCAATCAGTATCATCCTTGGTTTGTCTGTTCTTGCTTTCAAAAGCACCTTGGGCAGAAGAGGCAGAGGTGGGAATGCATAAACTGTCCATGCTGTCCAACTGAATGAAAGGGCATCCACTTTCCAGGCCTTTGGATGGAAGGTCCTTGAACAAAACATTTTCAATTGATGGTTCCTGTGGGAGGCAAAAAGATCTAAGTCTGGCCTCCCCCACGCTTGTATTATCTCCGTAAACACCTGAGGATGTAACTTCCATTTGTGTGGATCTGTCATATTCCTGCTTAGAGTGTCTGCAAGTGTGTTTTCCAGTCCTGGCAAGTACTGTGCTTGAAGTTCGATTTGTCTTTCCAGAGCCAAGTTCCAAAGAGTCATGGCTAGTCTGCACAAGGGGTATGAATGTGTTCCTCCTTGTTTGTTTATGTACCACATTACTGTGGTGTTGTCTGTTCTTATCAGTAATTGTCCTGGATGCAGGAAGTCCTTGAAAGCTGTAATTGCATTTATCACTGCTAGCATTTCTTTTTGATTGATGTGAAGGTGCTTTTCCTTTTGGGACCATCTGCCCTGAATGCACCTGTCCTTCATGTGCGCCCCCCAGGCGTAATCTGAGGCGTCTGTGGTTATGACTTGTTTTGCTTGGGGCTTGCAGAATGGAAGGCCTGTGTTTACTTGACATGCTTGTGCCCAACATAGAAATTCCTTTTGCAGACATGGAATTATTGCTATAATTGCTTCCAAACTGTGACTGTGTTGAGACCATAGATTTTTTAGGTACCATTGAAGTTTCCTCATATGCAGCTTTGTACATGGGATTAGAAGAATGCAAGATGCCATGAATCCCAGAGCCTGCAGGATTTTCCTTGCAGTAAGCCTGGTACTTTTTGCTAGTGTTTTGAAGTACTGAGATAGTTGCCCTTGTTTTTCTGGCGTAAGATATGCCATCTGGGTGTTTGTGTCCAAGCTGGCACCCAGGAAGGTTATTTTCTGAGATGGTGTTAGCCTTGATTTCTCCTTGTTGATGGTGTATCCCAGAGAAAGCAGTAACTGTGTCACATATGCCAGATGCTCCAGTAGTATGTGTTTGCTGTCCGCTTGGATCAGGCAGTCGTCCAGATAAGGGTAAATATGTATCCCTTGAAGTCTGCAATAGGCAATCACTGATGCCAGGCACTTTGTGAATACTCTGGGCACAGTAGATAAGCCAAAGGGCAATGCAGAGAATTGATAGTGGATTGAACCTGCAAGAAATCTGAGGTATCTTCTGCAGCTTTGTCTGATTGGGACATGCAGGTATGCCTCCTTGAGGTCCAATGTTACCAGCCAAAACTCCTTGCCCAGCATGGGAAGAAGTTGCTGTAATGTGAGCATCTTGAATTTTGGTGCAGTAGAAATGTGTTTAGGATGGATAAGTCCAGAATGGGTCTCCAGTCGGTTCCTTTTCTTGGTACCAGAAAGAGTCTTGAATAAAAACCTTGACCTTGTTGGTGCGTAGGTACCTTGTGTATAGCTCTCATGTTTAGGAGCTTTGAAATTTGCAGTTGTTCCTCTGCCCTTTGATTTTGTGGCAGGTTTGGCATGCCTCTCATTTTTGGAAGAGTGTGAAATTGAAATTTGTAGCCTCTGTTTATAATATCCAGTATCCATTTGTCTGTTGTGACAATATGCCAATTGCTTGCAAATAATGCTAGTTTTCCTCCCAAAGGTGCTGCCAGCTGAGACTTGCTTGGCATGGAAATGAGGGAGTCATTGGGTTTGCTTCCTGTATTGTTGTGCACTGTCTTCACCACCTCTTGGTGCTGGAGATTGCCATTGTCTGCCTCTATATGATCCTTGTGATTGCCCTCTGCCCCTTGTGCATCTGTATCTACCTCTTTGGGGCTTGTCAGTGGCTGGAAAGGACCAGTTTTTTGAAGGCCAGTTCCTGCTAAAACGTGGTGGCTGGACCTGTAAGAAAGCTTTAACAGTTTGCATAGATTTGGCTTTTTCTTCAATTTTTTGTAGTATATCCTCAGCATTAGAACCAAAAAGTACATCCTTTTGTAAAGGAGCATCAAGAAGTTTAGCTTTCACATGATCAGGCAAATTTTGTTCCCTAAGCCAGGCATGTCTGCGAATGACTGATCCTGTAGCCGCCGCTCTACTGGAGGCCTCTAGAGCATCATAGCCACATTGTAAGGTGTGTTTACCCACCTGCTCCGCACTATGCATCATATCCTGTAACTCTTTTAAATCTGGTTGTTCAGGTTGAGACATTTTGTTTTTTAATTGTGATAACAGGAACTGTTGATATTTAATCATATGAAACTGGCAGTTTAAGGCCCTCATGGCTAGGGTGGCTGAGGTATATACCTTCTTACCCCACCTTTCTAGAGATCTAGATTCCCTTTCTGCAGGAAGTGGATTGGATTCTTGGCAGTGGAGGCCTTTAATCCCTTACGGCCTTGTGAAATGGTTTCAGGGTCAGCATTATGGCCTTTGTAGAGAAATTGGTGAGAACTGGGTACTCTGTAATATCTATCAGGCTTTACTGGTGCAGGAGGCAGAGAATCCGGGTTATGACAAGCCTCCGAGTAGACATCATCCAGTACCTCCAAAACAGGGGGTATAGCCAGAGGTCTGTGCTGAGGTAACCAAATAAATTCCCTAAGTCTTTTCTTAGAATCTGAAAAGTCTTGGCCTTCCCAATGGAAGTGTTCCCTCAAGGTGTGCAAGGTTTCCCCAAAGGAAAAATCCTCAGGGGGGGATACAGAAGGAATGGACTGTTCTGCATCCGAATCCTCAAAAGGGGAGTAAGAGTGTTCCTCTGCATCAGAATGTTCTGATAAAATGGATCCCTGATCAGAAGAGGGGGATTCATCCTCCACTCTGGGTCTCTTGTCAGGAGGGGGCTGAGAACCTCTGATAAGAGTTATTAGATCCTCAGCCATTTTAAGCATCTGTTTCTTAGGCATGGGTCCAGGAGATGGGCCTTGTGCAGCAGGCCTAGTGTGATGCCTGGCTGCTTTGGATTTAGTAAAGGCCTTAATAGAAAAAGAAGATGAAGGCCTAAATACACCATGGGTGGAGGTGGACCAGTCCACATTAGTAGGCTCGACATAAGCCGGGGCTTCGGTTGTAGTCTGGGAAAGGGCCGAGGACCCAGCGGTCTCGGGTACAGAAGACACCGCCAAAGGAGTGTCGTCGGTAGTCAGGAACTGCAAAGGCGTCTCGCTGAGAACCGGACCATGTGTAGCCTGTTTCGGCGTGGTGTCGGCAGAGACCGCGGGCCTCGCATGTCGGTCCTTTTCCTTGCGTTTTTTGGATAAAACGGTAGTCTGAGTGTCCGACATTTTATAGTCAAAAGCTTTACCAAAATAGTGTTGGGCGAACTCCGCCTGACGCTTGATAGTGCGTTTATTGAAAGTAGCGCAAAAGCGACAGCCCGAGACGTCGTGGTCTGGACCCAAACAAGGTATGCACAGGGAATGGAAATCCTTATGCGGTATTTGCTTCCCACAAGAAATACAATTATTAACGTTTTCTGACATCGGTCTGAGGCAAGAAAAGTTTCCCCAATGGGGTACTTAGCTTTAATGAAGACTTCGGTTCCAAATATTTTCGTAATTCAGGAGCTGGCCGACCGGCACTTGCGAACTGCTTCTGCTTCGGGCACCGCGCGGCAAAAAAGACTGAAGAACATGGCGTCGGCTGTGTCTTATATACTCTGGCCTTCCTGACGTCAGAAGAGTAAGCGACAACCGACGCCGGACCAAGACTTTGGAATTCGGCCGACCGAGGGACCGCCTGACGGGTGAAAACCCATCTGTGATTACTGCAGCTGTATGCACGATGAACATCTGCAGTGGCAAATCCTGCTCTGGATTTAGAGTAGAGGCAGGTGGTAATGCTTGGTAAAGGTGTGCACTGAACTCCAAGTTGCAGCCTCCAAATCTTCCTTGGTAGGTACTCCTCTGAGAACGGCTGTTGAAGTGGCTGTTGCCCTGGTGGAATGTGGTCTAATGTTATTTGGGACTGATTTTCCATGCTGTGTGTAGCAGTAACGAATACAGTGTCCTATCCATTTGGATATAGTCTGCTTTGAGATAGCCTTGGCCTGTGATCCTGCAGCATATGCTACAAACAGTTGCTCAGTTTTCCTAAAAGCTTTTGTTTTGTCCAAGTAGAAGCGTAGCTGCCTGTGTATGTCCAAAGAATGCAGAAGCTTCTCCCCTTTATTCTGGGGGTTTGGATAAAAAGTTGGCAAATGGATGGTTTGATTAAGAACCGCACTAGATACCACCTTTGGCATAAAGGTAGGGTTTGTCCTTAAAGAAACCCTGTCCTGATGAAAAATTATAAAAGGTTCCACTGCCATTAATGCCTGTAGCGCTGAGACTGTGTGCTGAAGTTACTGCCAGGAGCAGAGCTGTTTTCCATGATAAATTTAGATCGGCTGTATTGGCTGGCTCAAAAGGTGGCAGGGTCAGTTTTTTCAACGAAATTGAGGTCCCAAGTTGGTGTTGGTGCTCTCCGGGGTGGTCTTATGTTTTTAGCCCCTCTGAGGTACTGCTTTAGCAAGGGATGAGAGAATAAAGGAGGATCCGTGTTGTAATGTGCAGAAATGGCAGAGGCGTTTATCTTAATTGATGAGAAGGATAGGCCTCTGTCCAGCATCTCAGTTAAGTATTGTAAAATCTGAGGAATGTTTGGAACAAGAGGGTCAAGGCTTTGAGCCTGGTTCCAGGTGCAGAATCTCTTCCATTTTTCTGAGTAAGCTTTCCTGGTGCTAGGCCTCTTGGCCTCCAAAATGACATCCATAACAGCTTTAGAGAGAGGTGTTGCCTGTTTGACTAATGAATCTGCCATGTAGCCAGGTTTAGGGTTTTGAGCTGACCGTGCAGGATCTGATTGTTTTGTCGAGTCAGGTGGTGTGGAATTTGAGGCAAAATCCATGATGGGCCTTGAGCTAAGTCCCTTAAGATAGGGTACCAGTGCTGGCGTGGCCAGTCTGGAGCAATCAGGATCATCTGTGTTTTTTCTTGTCTGGCTTTTAGGAGTACCTTTGAAAGGAGAGGCAGTGACGGGAAGGCATAAACTTTTAGGTTTTTCCAGCTGAACAAAATAGCATCCACTTTCCATGCTTGTTTGTGATAAGACCTTGTGCAGAATTTTTGTAGTTGGCAATTCAGTGGGGAGGCAAAAAGATCTATGTCTGGGCGTCCCCATTTTTGCCTTACCATGCTGAAGATTTGTGGATTCAATTTCCATTCGTGAGGGTCCATGATATTTCTGCTTAGATAGTCTGCCAGAGTATTTTTCTTTCCTGGCAGGAATTGTGCTTGCAGGTGAACTTGATATGTTAGAGCTGTGTTCCACAAGGTCATGGCTTGCCTGCATAGGGGATAAGAATGAGTGCCCCCTTGCTTGTTTATGTACCACATTACTGTGGTGGTGTCTGTCGTTAATAATTGTCCTGGAAGCAGAAGGTCCTTGAAAGCTGTTAGGGCATTCTGAACAGCCAACATCTCTTTTTGATTGATGTGAAGATGCATCTGGTCTGTGGTCCACTTGCCCTAAATGCATTTTCCTGCCATGTGTACTCCCCAGACGTAATCTGAGGCATCTGTTGTTAGAGTCTGCCTGGCTGTGGGTAGGGTAAAAGGCTGACCCTTGTTTAGGTGACATGCCTGTGCCCACCATCGAAACTCCTGTTGTAGGCAGGGAATCATTGGTATTACTGCTTCTAAACTGTGAGAGTGTTGAGTCCAAACACTACCATTGTAATTTCCTCATATGCAGTCTGGCATATGGTATTAGTAGTATGTAGGATGCCATGAATCCCAGGGCCTGCAGAATTTTTCTTGCAGGGAGATGGGGACTTTTTTGCCAGTAATTGAAAATATTGAGTTTGTTGAACTTGTTTGTCTGGCGTGAGGTAAGCCATCTGGGCCGTTGTATTTAAGCTGGCACCCAGGAATATAATCTGTTGTGAGGGCACTAGTTTTGACTTCTTTTCGTTTACTGTGTACCCTAGAGAAATTAGCAACATTTTCACAAACGCCAGATGCTGTAGAAGAATGTCCTTTGTCTCTGCTTGAATGAGGCAGTCGTCCAGGTATGGATATATTTGAATTCCTTTTTGTCTGCAATATGCAATTACCGGTGCCAGGCACTTTGTGAAGACCCCGGGCGCAGTAGATAAGCCAAAGGGCAGTGCAGAGAATTGGTAGTGCATTGTACCAGCTTTGAATCTGAAGTATCTTCTGCAATTTTGTCTGACAGGGACATGCAGGTATGCCTCTGAGGTCCAGAGTAACAAGCCAAGCCTTCTTGCCCAGCATGGGTAGAAGCTGCTGTAATGTCAACATTTTGAATTTCGGAATATCCAGGTAAGTATTTAGAATTGAAAGGTCTAGTATGGGCCTCCAGGCCTTGTCCTTTCTGGGGACCAGGAAGAGTCTTGAGTAAAATCCTTGTCCTTGTTCCTGTTGTGGTACTTTTTGAATAGCTCTCATGTCCATGAGGGCTGAAATTTGTTTTTGTGCCTCTGCCCATTGATTTTGTGGCAGGTCTGGCATTCCTTTTAGCCTTGGTAAAGTATGAAAGTGGAACCTGTAACCTTGAGACACAATATTCAGAACCCATTTGTCTTTGGTGATTGTTTGCCAATTTTGAGAAAAAAGTGCTAGTTTTCCTCCTAAGGGGGCTTCCAAAAGGGAAGTGCTTGGCTGAAGGGAAAGTCATTGTGACTGTTTCCTGTAAGGTTGAGACTTGTCCTCACCTCCTTTTGGGGTTGAGGTGCCCCACTGTCGTTGTCTGTTTGAGCCTAGGGGTTGAGATCTGCCTCTTGGGCGTCTGTATCTGCCTCTCTGTGGCCTGACACTGGAAAGGACCAATTCTTTGTTGGACAATTTCTGCTAAATCAAGGTGGCTGTACCTGTAAGAAATCCTTGACTGTTTGCATAGATTTAGCTTTATCCTCCATTTTCTTTAACACCTCTTCTGCCTTAACACCAGACAAGGTATCATGCTGTAAAGGAGCATCCAATAATTTTGCCTTAACATGATCAGGTAAACTCTGTTCTTTTAACCAAGCCTGTCTTCAAATCACAGAACCTGTAACTGCGGCTCTACAAGAGGCCTCTAAAGAATCAAAACCACATTGCAGAGAATGTTTTCCCACCTGTTCAACTGCATGCAATAAATCCTGCATTTCTTTACTATCAGGAGTTTCTGAGCTTGCAAGCATTTTCTGTTTTAACTGAGCCATTAAATACTGTTGGTACTTAAGCATGTGAAACTGGCAATTTAAAGCTCTTACTGCTAAAGTTGCAGAAGTGTATACGTTCTTCCCCCATCTATCCAAAGCTCTGGAATCTCTGTCAGAGGGTACTGGATTTTTTGCAATGGAAGCCTTAACCCCTTTTGGACCCTGGGAAATAGTTTCTGGATCAGCAGAAGGATTTTTATAAAGAAACTTGTGAGAGTCAGGAACTCTGTAATACCTATCTGGCTTGGCTGGTGCAGGGGACAAAGAATCAGGAGATAAGCTGGATTCAGAGAACACATCATCCACAATATCTAGCACAGGCAGAATAGCCAGGGGCCTGTGCTGAGGCAATAAAAGGAAATCCCTGAGCCTTTTCTTGGATTCTGAGTAATCCTGACTTTCCCAATGGAAATGCTCCCTCATGGTATGTAAAGTTTCCCCAAAATAATAATCCTCAGGAGGAGAGGCTGAAGGGATAGATTCTTCAGCATCAGAGTCCTCATATGGGGGTAGAGAGTATCCCTGGTCTGAAGAGGAATCAGAGGAAATGGAAACCTGATCAGAGGAATCATAGTCTGTATCCTGCCTAGGCCTTTTCTCAGGAAGGGGATGGGAACCCCTGATTAGAGTAATGAGGTCTTCGGCCATTTTAAGCATCTGTTTCTTACGCATGGAGGACTGTCCAGGAGAATGTTGTACTTGTCTCTTTGTCTTTAATGGTACTTTTGTCTTGGCTGTTGTTTTAATGGTAAGTTGTGAAGGTCTGAAAACACCCTCAGAAGCCGATGCCTGCTCAGCGGCTCCGGACCCATCTGAGGGATTAGTTTCCGTAGGCCCAATACCTTGAGTTTCCAGAGGCCTAGTTGTCTCCACGTGGGAGTCGGAGGCGGCCTGTGGCTCTGAGGTAGTGGGTGTCAGGGGCTGCGAAAACACCTCACTGAGAACCGGCGACTGACCTAGAAGAGGTTTCGTCGGTTTTGGACCTCAGATGCCTGCCTTTATCCTTGTCTTTGTGTTTTTTCGGTATTGCGGTCGTCGGTTGATCCAACGTAATAGTATAATTGAACCTTCGGCCAAAGTAGTGCAAAGCAAAATCAAAACGTCTTTTTATAGTGCGTTTGTTAAATCTAGCACAAAACCGACAACTAGTGACGTTGTGATCAGGGCCTAGGCATGGAATACAGTAAGAGTGGAAGTCCTTATGAGGTATTTACTTCCCACAAGAAATACAACTATTAACTTTTTCTGACATCGGTCTGAGGCAAGAAAAAAGTTTCCCCAACGGGGTACTTAGCTTTATTGAAGACTTCGGATCTGAAATTCAACTTCGAAAATCTCAGGAGTCGGCCGACTGGCACTTGCGAATTGCTTCTGCTTCGGGCACCGCGTGGCAAGAAAGACAGAAGAAAATGGCGTCGGATGCATCTTATATACCCCTGGCGCACTGACGTCAGGGAAGAAGCGACAGCAACAGACACCGGACCAAGACTTTGGAACTCTGGCCGACTGCGGGACCGCCTGACGGCAGGATAACCCAAGTGTAATGACTGCAGCAGTGTAACACTATGAACATCCTGGGGTTTTTGCTGTGTCTGGGTTTGGCTTGAGAAGACCTGGAAGGGGCTGGAAAGGACCAGATTTTACAGGGCCAGTGCCTACTAAATCTAGGAGGCTGAATTTGTAAAAAAAATCTTTAACAGTCTGCATAGATTTAGCTTTATCTTCCATCTTTTTAAGAACTTCCTCAGCCTTATTGCCAAACAGGCGGTTCTGATTTAAAGGAGCATCCAACAATTTAGCTTTAACATGATCAGGCAAAGATTACTCCTTAAACCAAGCATGCCTTCTGAGCACAGACCTAGTAACAGCAGCCCTGCAAGAGGCCTCTAATGAATCAAAAGCACATTGCAAAGTATGTTTTCCAACTTGTTCGTCAGAGTGCATTAAATCCAGTAATTATTTTTCACACAGTCAAGAATCAACATCAATTTCTGTTTAAGCAGTTCAATAACATTTTAACATATGAAACTGGCAGTTTAAAACCCTAATGGCAAAGGTTGCAAGTGTAAACCTTCTTACCCCATCTACCCAGCTCCCTGAAGTCTCTATCAGAAGGAGTAGGATTTTTAGCAGTAGAAGCCTTAATGCCCTTGGGTCCCTGTGAAATAGTCTCTGGATCTGCAATAGGATTTCTGAAAAGGAACTTGTGGGACTCTGGGACCCTGTAGTATCTGTCAGGTTTTCTGGGAGCAGGAGGCAAAGAATCAGGGGCCAAACTAGATTCCGAAAAAGCATCATCAACCATGTCTATCTAGTGCAGGAGGAATAGCTAAAGGCCTATGCTGAGGGAGAAGGAAATCCCTAAGCCTCTTTTTTGAATCAGAATAATCCTGGCTTTCCCAGTGGAAATGCTCCCTTAGAGTATGTAAGGTTTCCCCAAAAGAAAAATCCTCAGGAGGGGAAGCAGAGGGAAAGAGAGTCCTCTGCATCAGAATCCTCATAAGTAGGTAAGGACAAATCCAGATCACCAGAATCCTGATCACAAGATTCATAATTAACCTCAGTCCTAGGCCTCTTAGAGGGGGGGGGGGGGTTGGCTACCCCTGATTAGAGTTATTAGATCTTCAGCTATTCTTATCATTTGTTTTTTAGGCATAGAATCCTGAGCATGTGGCTTGGGCCTCGGTTTTTTAGACATGGATCGAGATTTAGGCCCAAGTAATGAAGGAGGCATCGATTTAATATGCAAGTCCGTAGGCCTGAATACACCCTCAGAAGCAGATGCCTGCACAGCAGCTCCGGACCTATCCAAGGTAAGAAACATTCGCGGGTTCCATAGTTGAATCATCTCGCTGCATACTTGACTCCGAATGGGTCTCAGTAGAGGCCTGCAGATCAGAAGTAGCGGGTATCAGGGGCTGCGAAAGGGCCTGAGTACCGGCGAATTGGTGACTGCCTTATGAGAAGCGTCGTCGGCAGTTTTGGACCTGTCTTTATCTTTGCGGTTTTTCGGAATCCCGGTAGTCGGATGGCTAACAGACGACATTTCTGGATAATTAAATTGAGAACCAAAATATTTTGAAGCGAAAATATACAGACGATGGATAGTGCGCTGATTAAATAAAGCACAAAACTGACAGCAAGGTATGTCGTGGTTAGGGCCTAGGCAAGGAATACAGTACGAATGAAAATCTTTATGAAGTATTTGCTTTCCACAAGTAATGCAATTATTAACTTTTACTGACATCGGTAAGGAGCAAGAAAAAGTTTCCCCAATGGGGTACTTAGCTTTAGTTGAAGACTTTGGTTCTGAAACTCGAAAACAAAAATATCAGGAGTCGGCCGACAGGCACTTGCGAACTGCTTCTGCTTCGGGCACCGCATGGCAAAAAAGACTGATGTAGTGGCATCGGCTGAATGTTTTATACCCGACGACCTGACAGCATCCGACGCAGGACCCAAGACTTTGTTAATCAGGCCGACTGAGGGCTACTGCAAGCAGATAACCCAAATGTAATGACTGCAACAGTGAAACACGAAGAACATCAGGCAGAAGTTGGATAAAGTAATTGAGAGTGTTTTGATTGAGATGCAGACTTAGAACTTCCCGCCTTGGAAGTGGAAGCCTGCCAACGCTAGAGACCTTTGAGGGGTATACGCCTGCCCCCTTGAAGATTTGTAACCTCTAGTCCTTGAACGGTTCTGTCTGCTGGTATCAGGAAACGTCCAACTCTTAGAAGGGTAATTTCTGCTAAAGCGAGGAGGTTGAACTTGCAAAAAATCCTTAACAATTTGCATAGGCTTGGCCTTATCCTCCATCTTTTTGAGCACTTCCTCCGCTTTGCTTTCAAAAAGACTGTCCTTATGCAAAGGTACGTCTAACAGCTTAGCCTTGACAGGCTCTGGAAGGGGCTGTTCCCTGAGCCAAGCGTGCCTTCTAATAACAGTTCCAGTAGCTGTAGCCCTGCAAGAGGATTCTAGAATGTCAAAACCACAATGTAAAGAATGTTTATTGACAAAACTGGCAGAATTCAGCAAATCCTGCATATCCTTACTCTCCGCCAAAAGAGGCACACTTGCTATCCTAGACTTAATAGCCTCCAAGGTGTGCTGCTGAAATTTCAGCATATGAAAAAGACAATTAGTAGACCTAATAGCAAGAGTGGCAGAGGTATAAACTTTTTTACCCCACCTACCTAGGTTCCTAGATTTCCTGTCAGAAGGAACCGGATTTTTAGTAACAGTGGCCTTAACTCCTTTAGCGCCTTGAGAAATAACCTCAGGATCAGCCAACGGATTCCTGAAAAGAAACTGACGAGGATCAGGGACCCTACAGTACCTGCCAGGTTTCCTGGGAGCAGGAGGAACTGAATTTGGAGTTAAGGAATTTTCCAGGAAAACATAGTCAACCACTTCCAACACTGGGGGAATAGCCAGAGGCTTATGCTGAAGTGAATCCAAAAACTCCCTAATCCTTTTCTTAGATTGGGGATAGTCCTGACTTTCCCATTTAAAATGCTCCCTGAGAGAATTTTAAGTATCACCAAAAGAGAAATCCTCTGGGGGTGAAGCAGAAGAGAGATTCCTCTGCATCTGAATCCTCAAAAGGAGATAAAGCCTGAGACACTTCCTCTTCATCAGCAGAAATGCTAGAAGAATCAGAGCCAGAAAAAGACAAAGCCTCAGGAGAAACGTCCCTGCTCCTTTTAGAAAGAGGAGGCTGCAAACCTCTAATAAGGGTCAAAAGATCATTAGCCATTTTAACCATTTGGGATTCCGGATCCAGCTGAAGAGGAGACCGGCGAGAGGTCAGAAGGCAAAATGGAGGTCGGAGGCCTGGGGGACTCTGAAATGGTCTCAACCGAGGTCTGTGGTTGCACATCTGTGGACTGCATGAGCTGCAAAAGCGCCTCTCACTGGCTACCACATGATTGACGACCATCCTATCATCATCTGAGGACTTAACCTTCTGAAGCCTGTCGCGGTCCTTATCCTTACGTTTCTTGGGGATATCCGAAGCCTGAAGACCAGAGGACACCATCCCGACAAATTTAGGCCACACTCCAAAATGTTTAGCTAAAAGCTTAGCACAACGACGAATAGTACGTGGATTAAAGGAGGCACAGAGATCACAATTAGGAATGTCGCGGTCAAGGCCTAGACAAATACAAGGGGAATGAAAATCTCTATGGGAAATCTGCTTTCCACAGGTAAGACAACCTTTTCTGACATTTGTTAAGGCAAGAAAAGAGGATCCCCAATGGGGTACTTGGCTGTAGTAGACTTCAACGTTGTAGTTGGAAACGAAAAAAGGTGAACTGCTGACTGGCACCCATGTAAGAAATGCTTCTGCTTCAGGCTCAGCGGCAAGGAAGACTGAGGAAGTGACGTCGGCTGCCTCCCTTTGTATCCGACATCCTGACGTCCTTTACAACCGACAGCTGACGTCATATTTACCTTTGGTATTCTGGCTGATCGAGGGCTACCGGGAGCCGGATAACCCAATGGTTAGGACTGCAACAGTGAAACACGAACATATGGTCTCTGGATCAACACTCGGATTCTATAAAAGGAATTTGTGGGAGTCAGGTACTCTATAGTACCTGTTAGGTTCCCAGGGAGCTGGAGGGCAAGGTATCAGGGGTAAGGCTGGATTCCAAGAAAACAATCTACAATTTCCAGAACAGGAGAGATAGCTAGAGGCCTGTGCTGAGGCATGTTTAAAAATTCCCAGAGTCTCTTTTTGGACCGAGAGTAGTCCTGGCTCTCCCAGCGGCAATGCATTCTCTGGGTATGCAGGGTTTCACCAAAAAAAAAAAAATCTTCTGGAGGGGAAGCAGAGGGATTGGAATCCTCTATCAGAATCCTCATGGGTAGATAAGGGGACATCCTGGCAATCAGAAGGAAAATCAGTTCTTGGTCTCTGTGAGGGGGAAGGCTGACTTCCCCTAATTAAGGTAATGAGGTCTTCAACCATTCTAAGCATTTGTTATTGTAGCAAGTGGGCCTGAGAATGCGCCTTGGTTGTCGGTTTCCAAGGCATAGTGCAAATTTTAGGCCTGAGGAATTCAGTATTTTTGGTTTGAAATGAAGTAGTCGGTTTAATATGAAAATTGGAAGGCCTGAATACACCTTCAGAAGCCGGTGCCTGCAAAGCGGCTCCAGACCCATCCAAGGTAGAGACATCGGCAGGTTCCATAGTCGAAGAAGCATCTCTAGGCATACCGAACTCCAAATGGGTCTCAGTAGAGGCCTGCAAATCTGCAGAAGCGGGCATCAGGAGCTGCAAAAGCGCCTCACTGAGTACCGGCGGACTGGTGACAAGCTTAACAGTAGCGTTGTCAGCGGTTTTGGACCTATGCAGTCTGTCTCTGTCTTTATTTTTATGCTTTTATGGAAGATCGGTAGTCGGATGGCTTATCAAAGCCATTTCGGAGTACGGAGATCGAGCGCGAAAGAATTTAGCTACAAAAGTTGCCCGATGACTAATAGTTCGGGTGTTGAACAAGGCACAAAACCGACAGCAAGGGACATCGTGGTCTGGGCCTAAACACGTGATGCAGTAAGAATGAAAATCCCTGTGAGGCATTTGCTTTCCACTGGCAAGACAAATAATTTTTTCTGACATCAGTTAGAGCAAGAAAAAAAGGATCCCCAACGGGGTACTTATCTTTTAGAAGACTTAAGGTCTGAAACTCGAAAAACAAGAAGTTATGTACTCACCATAACGTTTGATGTATGTGGTCCATCTCGCCTCACATTCTTACCCGTGGGTTCGGAGCCGAATATCGGCTCCGACTCTGCCGATTTTACTAGCTCGAAGTCTTTCATTGGCTGGGCTAAGCAGGTATCCCAGGGTGCACTGCTCTATATCCCCAGATCTAGTTTACTGCGAAACTCATTTGTACTCCATGCACACATCACATCCAGGTAAAGAATAAGCTAAGCAAGGGAACTCTGCAGATGACAACCTAACCTCCAAATCCTCCAGGAAGGGGGAAGGTGGGAGGGTAAGTAAGAATGTGAGGCGAGATGGACTACAAACATCTAACGTTATGGTGAGTACATAACTTCTTGATGTTATGTAGTCCTATCTCGTCTACATTCTTACCCGTGGGACAGCGTCCCTAGCACCAACATCCTGGGTGGCTCATAGGAAAATACTCCTGAGAACTGTGGAGCCAAAGGAAGACCTGCCCCTGGAAACCACGTCCAATTTGTAATGAGAACCAAATGTGTGAGGAGAAGCCCAAGTAGCTGCAGTACATACATCATCCACTGAAAATCTGGCTTTATAGGCTGTGGATGTGGAAAAAGCCCGAGGAGAGTGAGCCTCGACTGGAAATGGCAGATCTTTACCTCCTGCTTGATAGATGAAAGGGATACAACTAGATATCCATCTAGACAGTATGACCCTGGATACCGGGGAACCCATTCGGTTTTCCGAAAAAGAAACAAAACGTTGGTCCGACTTCCGAATATCTTTTGTTCGGTGTAGATAGAAGCGTAATTGTCTATGTACATCCAACTGGTGAAATCTAAATTCTGCCTGGTTAGAAAAGTGGGGAAAGAAAACAGGCAACTCAATGGCCTGATTTAGGTTAGACACAGAAGCCACTTTAGGAAGGAATGAGGGGTTTGGTCTGAGAGAGACCCTGTCTTTATGGAAGATTAAATATGGAGGTTTGATAGAGAGGGCTTGAATTTCTGAAACTGGCCTTGCTGAAGTGATTGCTGTTAAGAAGGCTGTTTTCCAGGTCAAGAATTTCAATTTGCACGTAGCTGCAGGCTTAAAAGGTGGTAAAGTAAGGATTTGTAGAACAAAATTGAGATCCCAGGGCATGATAGGTTCAGACACCGGGGGACGGAGCAACAGAGTACCTTTCAGGAACGCCTTGCATTGTCTATGCGCCATGAGACCAGGCTCATTCGTTACGTGGAAATTAGAGATCGCCGCCAGTTGAACTTTGATGGTGGCTGATGCGGAACCCTGATGGAAAAGCACAGACAAAAACTCCAGAACTGAAGCTATTGGAGCTGTGTAAGGATCAATGCCTCTGGAATGTGCCCAGATAGAAAACCTTTTCCACTTACTAGAATAAATCTTCCTAGTACATGGTTTATGAGAGGACGATAATATATGAACCACTTCCGGTGAGAAATTATGAAGTCTGACTAACGATGGAAGTGGAGTAGCCAGGCTTGTCAACCGGAGGTTCATCAGGGTGGAACTGTCCCGACATGTGTGTCAGTAAATCTGGTTGAGGGTCCAGAGTCCAAGGAGTGTCCACAGTGAATTGCTGAAGAAAGGGGAACCAAACCTGGCGAGGCCAGTGTGGAGCAATCAGAATCATTCTGCTTCCCAAGGATTGCGCTTTCTGAATCACCTTTGACAGCAAGGGAAATGGAGGGAAAGCATAAAGCAGACCGGAGGGCCAATCGTGAATCACAGCGTCCCTGGGCGACTCCCCCTGTGGGGGGATCAGCGTGAAGTAGTTGCTGCATTTCGCATTGAGGGGGCTGGCAAAAAGGTCGCAGCAAAGCTAACCCCATCTGCTGAAGATTCAGTCTGCAACCAGGCGATTCAGGGACCACTCGTAAGGCATCAGGATAGCTCTGCTTAGTCTGTCCGCAATCACGTTGGACTTCCCCGGAATGTGCGTTGCCACCAGAAACCATTGGGAAGTCACTGCCCAATGCCACACTCGCATAGCCTCTCTGCACAGAGGGTAAGACCTGGTTCCCCCTTGCTTGTTTAGATACCACACTACTGACATGTTGTCTGACTATCGCAATTGTCCCTAGAGGAAGCAACGCAAGAAGCACTGCTCTCATCTCTAGAACGTTTATATGCAGATGTATCTCCTGTTCTTGCCATGTGCCTTGGACTGTCCTGCCAAGATAATGCCCCCCCACCCCATCTGGGAGGCGTCCGTGGTCACCGTGGCAACCGGGATGGGTGGAACGAAGGGCTTCCCCCGTCCAAATTGTTGGTGCACAGCCACCAACCGAGGTCCTGCTTGCATCTGTCCGTGAGTAAGATTGGATGAGACAGTGGAAGACTTTGGAGAGACCATTGAACAAAGAGGAGCCATTGGAGAATTCTCACGTGTAATCTCGCTAGAGGGACCAACATGATTGTTGCTGCCATGGTCCCTAGGAGCTGGAGAACCCATCTTGCCTTCGCTTGTCTCAGGGGCATCAGCATGTGTATCTGTTGTTGTAATATTCTGATCCTTTCCTGTGGTAAAAATGCTTGCATTCGAATGGTGTCTAATTCTGCTCCTATAAAGGTGACATGCTGTGAGGGCAATAAGGCAGATTTTTCCCAATTAATTGTTATACCCAACTGGTGACATAGATTGATGGTAGCGTCCCTGGTTTGAACTAGTTGATGCCTGGTGGGAGCGGTAAACAGCCAGTCGTCCAGATACGGAAACACCTGGAATCCCTGATGTCTCAAGTGAGCCATCACCACCGCCATACACTTGGTGAACACCCTGGGGGCTGTGGTGAGACCAAAGGGCAGGGCTCGAAATTGGAAATGACTGGCTCCCAGCCGGAAGCATAGGTGACTCCTGGATGCTCTGTCCGTTTTCACATGGTAGTAAGCATCCTTGAGGTCGATGGAGCACACCCATACCTCCTCTTCCAACAAGAGAATCGATTGTAGTGTGACCATAAGGAACTTGGACTTGTGTACGTAGTTGTTCAGTTGGCTGAGATCTAGTATGGGTTTCAGGTCCCCTGTTCTTTTCGGTACCAAAAAGAATCTTGAGTAAGTCCCTAATCCGATTTGGTCTGAGGGACACGCTGGATGGCTCCTTTTTCTAGCAGCTGTGAGACCTCTGAGGCTGCTTGATCCCTTTGACTGGGTGGTACGTCTGGGATTTTTCTGATTGGTGGGGGTTCTGATGAAAATGGAATGAGATAACCTCCGGAAATTATCTGTAATACCCATCGGTCCTGGGTAATGCTTTACCAGGCTTCCAGATATAAGGAAATCCGAGCCCCGACTGGCTCTGGATAAGCGCAGTTGAGCACACCCTCAGGAATGATGTCTCCCGAATTGCGGGGGCCCCATCTGCCTCTGGGGTGACGTCTCCCTGAATACCCCCCCCCGCCTCTGGGTGGGGGGGTTCACCTTGTGCGGCAGGAAAAAACCTCTGATTTCTTGAACCCCCCCCCGGCTGGGCCTTGGGATAAGGCCTAGAAGGAAGGGAAAAAACGGACCCTTACGGCAGACAGAGTCTTTCCCTCTTGCTCGCACCTGGTGAGGGTGTCTTTCACTTTGGTCCCAAACAAGGAGGAACCATCAAAGGGGGCGTCAGTGAAGGAAGACTTGAAGGCCTCCGCAAAGTGACACAGGCGCCTTCTAAGGGCGACCCCCGAGCTTGCTCCCCTACTCACTCCCTCGGCTGCATACGAAATGAGCTGCATGGATGAGTTGACAATGGAGGTGAGGGTAGAGACCTGGGTGTTAACCATCTGATCCACCTCCTCAGGAACGTTACCCGCAAGAGTATCTCCTAACTCTCCGAGGAGATCTCTCTGGAGCAGAGTGAAGTGAGACAGGTAATTCAGTGACCGTAATGTAAAGGTTGCTGACGAGAGGGTACGCTTCCCGTACCGATCCATGGTCCTAGACTCCTTTGTCAGGAGGATGGACGGATGAAGACGACTCTGCTACTTCCTTCTGGGTGGCTGCCGCCACCACCATGGCATCTACAGGGACTCCTTTAGACAGAAACTCTTTGCCCTGGGGGGACGCCTGGGCACGGGCTCCACAGAATCCGGGTTCTCCCACACTCTTCAACAAATCAGGTCAAGAAGTTCATCGAAGGGTGGAGACACCCTGGAGGCGGAGGGCTGAGCACCAAAAGCGTCAAGGAATACTGACTCCTCCTCGGAAGGGGCTTTGGAAGGCCAGTCACCTCTTTGTTTCAGTATCTCCAGGATATCGGAGAAGGAAACATCATCAGAGGATGGCTTGGGGGACCCCTCCGATTCCTCAAGGTCAGTATCAGAGGTGAGGGACTCATCTTGGGAGTCTATGTGCTTCCTCTTGCACGTTTTCTTTCTGGGGGGGCTCCTCAGGCACGAACTCTGAGGGGCCCTCAGAAATTTGGGGACCACTAGTGGGGGTATCCCTAGGCCCTGGTGCTCTGCTGTCCATGGATGTGTGGTGATCAGAAGCTCTCACCGGAGTGGTGGGGGACAGAGTGGCCGACCCACCTGATGTAGCTGACGATCTGGCCAGCGAGGTCCACATAGCCTCGAAGGCCGGCCCCCTCAAATCAGAGGAGCGACCAGTCTCCGAGGCCATGACGGGGATCGGAGTTCCCCGAGCCGATGCACCAAGAGGGAGGCTCGGAACCAAAATAAGCCCTGAGATGTCCCCCTCGGGCCCGACCGAAGAATCCCGAGTCCCGAACCCAGAGGACGGAGCAGACGGGGTCGGAGCAGATGCCGGCACCGATGGAGCCGAATGGGGCATCGGAGCTGGCCTAGAAACCACGCGGCGCGGAACACACCGGCTACGAAGACAGAGATGCGCTCGGAGGAGGAATGATCTTAGACGGGGTCGGGACGGGCTCCGGAGCCGAAAATAATTTTGCCAAAACCGGTGACTGGAGGAGCCTCTGAACCACCCTATCAACATCCACATCCGAAAGGGTCCTGGAGGATTTGGAGGACAGGGATGGAGAATGCGATCTCCTCTCAGGAGAAGCTGGTTTGAGACTGGGCGATCGGCTCCTAGGAGGTTCCAATACAATTGGAGCAGACGCCGGTTCCGTCAATACCGATCCTTCCTGCGGCCCCGAGGACAGTGGAGCAGAGGAGGTTGATGCAGTTTTAGACATTTTCTCTGGGGGCTCCGATGAAGCTGACTGAGCCGGAGAGCTCTTCTTTGATTTGCCAGATTTTGACTTACCACTGGAAGCCGAATCCATAGACTCTTCAAAAGAGGGTTTTAATAGTCCCTTTAAGATTAGCTTATTCTTTCTCTCTTGGAGAACTCTAGGGCTACACGCATGACAAAAACTGCAGGATTCCTGCAGATGGATGGCTCCTAAGCAGTAGACACATGGAATGCCCATTTGTAATGGACATTTTGTAACCACATTTCGAGCACTTTTTAAAACCCGAAGGTTTGTGCTCCTTGGTATCCTTAGACATCGTAACTACTGCGCCCACAACGCAAAAGCAAGTCTGTAACAATACACAGGCGTTCACTCTATAAAAGCGGGAACGACGCTAAAAGAAACCAACACTAAAATAGTGATCAAACACACACCAATATCCATCACACACTTGAACAAGGGATTGAAAACCACAAGGAAAGGGTAGCCGAAACCTCTAATTTAAACGGTTTGGACCGAACTTACACAGAAGGCAACAGGAGAGAACTAGGCCTTCTAACTGAAACGGGCCTAGCCCAAGGGAACAGTAAGAGGGATACCACACAACAATCACACAATCACAATTCTTGACCAACTAGACAGACTAAAACAAACTTAGACAAATTTAGACAAATAGCTATGAAAATAGCTTTTGATAGGAATCAAAACTTTTCTTAAGTCAAGAAAAAAAAGAGGGTACTTAGCCACAGCCAAGCGAGACCACGTCCGAGCTACACGAGCGGCAAATGAGATCTGGGGATATAGAGCAGTGCACCATGGGATACCTGCTTAGCCCAGCTAATGAAAGACTTCGGGTAAGAATGTAGGCGAGACAGGACTACATAACATCGAAAATTTCAGGAGGTTGCCGAGGAGCACTTGCTAACTGCTTCTGCTTCGGGCACCGCACGGCAAGAAAGACTATGTAATGGCATCGGCTGCATGTTTTATACCCCTGATGACCTGACATCATGGAAGAAGCAACAGCATCCGACGCAGAAATCCCAAGACACTGGTATTCAGGCCGACTGAGGGCTACCTGAAGGCAGACAACCCAAATGTGATGACTGCAACAGTGAAACACGAAGAACATCATCCGTGTCGGTTCCGAGGGATGGAACTAGTGTCCCATCAGTAAGGAATGAATAAAGATTTACATCATCAGATCAGAAGTTAAATAGCTGATCTTTACGATAAGTTTAATGCACAATCATAGAATGTGCTTTTTAAAGTAGGAGTCAAGTACTTTTCTGTTATTTAACTTTTCCTTAAAATCACCATTTGGGTAGTCTCACTCCGAGCACTTCCTGCCACAGTCTTAATTAGAACTGGATTGGTTAGTGGTTTACAAGTTTAAATTTTCTCTAGGAAGAAATAGCTCCACCTGCACATACAACTAGATCATTTCCTGTAGAACAGTTTTACTACCTTGTTTCTAGCTTGATGGTCTTTGCCTCTTACTTCATTTTTCAACCTCTTCCTATTTTTCAGACCCTTACCTGACTACAGATACATTTCTACAGTGGTTGTACCTAACCCGAGCTATCCCAGTGCTTGGAATTGCTGTGTTATCCATGTTCCTTTAAGACCAACCAGACTTACTATTGCCATTTACTCTTTCAATAGGCCATAATCTTTACTTTTCTCCACTATGCTTGTATTCCTCTGCTTTGAACAGGCCGAGATGTGAAAGGCTACTTAAAACACATAAATCCTGGAATCTTAACTGCTTACCACTGATCCAGCTAACTGGTTCTCTGATTGGTGATGAGAGTTTGTAGATATGCCCCTAACCTTGTCAGGAGAAATGTTATGAATGTTAACTCTAAAGTAAAGCATTCTTTAAAAACAGTACAACCAGTCTGAAGAAATCCTGGTAAATGACAAAACTACTTCTAACTTTTAAGTCAATTTTGTTCACTTAAGTGTGTTTGTTGCGCCCGCGGAGTTTCTTTTGTATAAACACATGCAAACAATTAGGTGATTTTGTTATTTCAGAAGTTTAGAGAGCTGTGCATTTTGATATGCTTGAAATAAGTGATTTCTGTTAACAATTTGTTAGTCAACTGTGATCTAAATACCTTGCCCAGGACCCGGTGGCTGGTTTGGCTTGATCTCTGGCAGTGATGGCCTCTTTGCATCCATAAGAAAGTTGTTGAAGAAAGACACCTCCTTCTTCACTTCCTCGATTTTATCTCCATGCTTGTTGAATATATGTTTCCTCACAAACTCTGGACCCTTTGGAAAAGTCACACAAGCTAAGCATAAATAATTTCTTTTAAGTCTTAAAAAGCTGAAGAGCATGCACTCTTTCTAGTGGACACAGGAGCAAGTTTCAGTGGCATGACTTTAAACAAAACACAGGAACAGTTTGGTGATGATCACCATAAAAAAGTTATGTACTTACCATAATAATGCATCTGTGTTATCTGTTTTCAGCATTCTTCAGCCATTGGCTTTCAAATCTGACCTCTGATCATACTTCGGCCACTTCTCAGACTCCGGATCCTAGTTTAAGCTCCTATCCATAAACCCTCTCCTAAGCCCAAGATCACCTCAGATCAAGTTTGGCCCCTTGATACAGACAGAGAAAATAGTTCTATAAATAGCTAGAAGAATCTAGAGCTTAAGAAGACAGGTCAGGAGGGTAAACCTCCAGGTCATACCAGGAACCCATATAAATGTGTTCTACCAATGGAAGGTGAGTAGGCTGACGAAGGAAGAAAACAGACAACAAGGATGCATCATTATATTAAGTACATAAATTTTGTATATGATGTTGCCTTTTTTCGTCTGTTCCTTAACCATTGGGACAGTCCCCCCAGCTGGTATAATCCAGAGGTGGAAGGATAGTCTGGAGTATGGCAGAGCCAAATGCTGCCCTATTCCTTGAAAAAATATCCAACCTGTAATGAGTTATAAAGGCATGAGCATTGGACCAAGTAGCAGCAGCACAAACGTCATCTAGAAACGTTCAACAGAAATGTAGAAGTGCATACAGACCTTGTGGAATAAGCATGTGGTGATTTGGGCAGTCAACCCTTTGTTTATAAACAAAAGAAACACATTCAATGAGCCACTGTGTTAAAGTAACTTTTGATACTGATTGTCCCAATTTAGCTTTTGAGATAGAAAAGCATTTGGTCCGACTTCCTGAAAGTTTTTGTTCTGTGAAGATGTGTATACACGGTCAACTGAGATTTTAACACATGAAGCATATATCCCCCTTCACTGGAGGATTTCATGAAGAAAACTAGTAAATTAATTGACTAGTTAAGGGCAAATTCAAAAGCTACTTTTGGAAGAAAAGGGTTGGTGCGAAAAGAAATGTTGACTTTATGGAAAATTACATAAGGTGGCAAGACAAAAAGTACAGTTTTGTACCTACCATAAATGTAGATGTTCGAGGATCCACATTGCTGCAGTCCTAACTATTGGGTAGTCCGCTGTCCAGTCGGCCCGAATACCAAAGTATATGGCTGACGTCGGTCAGGGCGCATTAGACTGACGTCAGTACGTCAGGGTACTAATGCGCATGACCGACGTCATATCCTCAGTCTTTTCTTGCCCCAGATGTCAGAAGACCCTGAAAAGCTAAGGCCAAAACCAAAAATTCCAAACATACCTGCACCAAAAATATGTACAATATATACAAAATTACCAGAATATAACCTCACCTACACAACCACCCTTAAACACAGAGGGGAAGGAGGGAGGGTAAATTGGACTGCAGCAATGTGGATCCTCGAACATCTACATTTATGGTAGGTACAAAACTGTACTATGTTCTTCATTCCACATTGCTGCAGTCCTAACTATTGGGTAGAATCCCAAAGCAGAGGTAAGGGAGGCTGGCAAATCATAAGGAAGCAGGAACTGACAACATGCCTTGCAAAATAGCTGTGGCAAAACCAGCCCTAGACTTAGAGTAGAGAGGAAGGTGATAATGCTTAGAGAAAGTATGCACTGAACTCCAAGTAGCTGCCTCCAAAATATCCTTAGTGGCCACCCCTTAGAAATGCTGTAGAAGTGGCAGTAGCCCTAGTGGAATGAGGCCTAATTCCAGCTGGAATCTCCTTGCCATGATGGGAATAACAAAATGCAATGCAAAACCCAATCCACCTAGAAATAGTTTGTTTTGACACAGGCTTGCCCTGCGAACCCAAAGCAAAAGAAACAAACAACTGCTGAGACTGCCTAAAATCCTTAGTCCTGCTCAAATAATAACGCAATTGCCTGTGTACATCTAAAGTGTGCAAAATCTTTTCCCCTTTATTTTGGGGATCTGCATAAAAAGTAGGCAAATGAATAGTTTGGTTTAAAGCCACACTAGAAACCACCTTAGGCATAAAGGAAGGATTAGTGCGTAAAGATACCCTATCCTTATGAAAAATCAAAAAAGGCTCTACCGCCATAAGGGCCTGCAACTCAGAAACCCTTCTTGCAGAAGTAATGGCCAACAAAAAAGCAGTCTTCCATGACAAATATTTCAATTCAGCAGTAGCCAAGAGGCTTAAAAGGTTGTAGAGTAAGTTTCTCCAACACAAAATTGAGATCCCAAGCAGGAGTAGGAGCTCTACGTGGGGGTCTTATATTCTTTGCCCCTCTAAGAAATTGTTTGAACAAAGGATGCGAAAACAATGGTGGGTCACAATCATAGTGAGCTGAAATTGCTGCAGCATGAATCTTAATGGAAGAGAAAGACAAACCTTTGTCCAATAACTCAGTAAGATATTGAAGAGCCACACTCAAATTAGGCTCAGAAATCTCCAAATTGTTTGCTGCACTCCAAAATAAAAATCTCTTCCATTTTTCTGCGTACACTTTCCTTGTACTAGGTCTTCTGGCTTCCATAATCACATTTAAAACTTGTTGAGGAAGTTGAGACCTGCTGTCTTTCAAAACAGAATATGCCAGGCTGTTAGATGAAGAGATTGAAGCTTGACATTGAGCAGGTGACCGTCCCTCTGAGACAACAGGTGTGGAATCAAGGGTAAAGGCCATGGAGGCTTCCTTACCAGACTCCTCAGTAATGGGTACCAGTGCTGCCGAGGCCAATCTGGAGCTATTAAAATCATCCTTGGCTTGTCTTGTCTGACCTTTAGAAGCACCTTTGGGAGAAGAGGCAGAGGTGGAAAAGCATACACATGAAGATTTTTCCAACTGAAAGAAAGAGCATCCACTTTCCAAGCTGTGTGATGAAACGTCTTTGTGCAAAACTTTGGCAGCTGGTGGTTTAGTGGAGAAGCGAACAGATCTATGTCTGGAGTTCCCCATGACACTGTCAATTTTTGAAATACATGAAGATCCAGTTTCCACTCGTGGGGATCCATGATTTGTCTGCTTAACACATCTGCTAAGGAGTTCTGTGCTCCCGGCAGAAACCTTGCCTGAAGAGTTAGTTGCAAGCTGAGCGCAGTCTCCCATAAAATCATTGCTTGCCTGCACAATGGGTAAGAATGTGTTCCCCCTTGTTTGTTGATGTACCACATGACAGTTGTGTTGTCTGTTAGAATCAACACCTGCCCTGGAAGAAGTAACTCCTTGAAAGCCATTAATGCAAACTGGACTGCTAACATCTCTTTCATGTTGATATGTAGATGCTGTAGTCTGGCAGGCCACTTGTCTTGTATCCACTTTCCATTTAGATGAGCTCCCCAAGCAATGTCTGAGGCATCTGTCGTTAGAATCTGACTCGCCTCTGGCGGGTCACAGAGAGTCCCTTGTTTAGGTGACATTCCTGAGCCCACCACAAAAATTCCTTTTGAATGCAAGGTATTATTTGAATGACAGTGTCCAAATCCTGGCAGTGCTGTGTCCATACATTTTGAGATACCATTGCAGCTTCCTCATATGCAGTTTGGCATTGGGAAGCACCAGAATACAAGATGCCATGAACCCTAAGGCTTGAAGGACTGTCCTTGCAGTCAGCCCGGACTGAAGAGATAGTTGATGGAAGTAACTGGAAAGATTCTTTTGTTTGTCCGGGGTTAAAAGGCCATCTGGGCTGCTGTATTCAGTCTCACACCCAGAAAGCACATGTCTTGAGAGGGTACTAGACTGGACTTTATTTCGTTCACAGAATACCCTAGGCATCTTAGCACTGCTATGACATAATCCAAATGCTGTAGAAGGTCTTCCTTTTCTTGAGCTAGAATCAGGCAGTCGTCCAAGTAAGGATAGATTTAAATTCCTTTTAGCCTGAAGTAAGCTATCACTGGAGCCAGAACCTTTGTGAATACTCTGGGCAGTGGATAAGCCAAAGGGCAATGCAGAGAACTGATAATGAGAATTTCCAGCTCGAAACGCAGATACTTCCTGCAACTTAGTCTTATAGGCACATGAAGGTAAGCTTCCTTGAGATCTAAAGTTACCATCCAGTGATCCTTGCCCAGCAGAGGTAAAAGCTGTTGTAACGTCAACATTTTGAACTTGGGAATGTCCAGATAAGTGTTGAGGATAGATAAATCCAAAATTGGCCTCCACGTGTTCCCCTTCTTCGGTACTAGGAACAGGCGAGAATAAAATCCTAGGCCCCTTTCTGGCACAGGAACTGGCTGAATGGCCCCTATGTGGAGCAACAGAGAAATTTGCTTGTGAGCCTCTTGTCTTTGTAGAGGAGGAATGTCTGGCATGCCTTTGAAAGGAGGCATGGTATGGAAATAAAACCTGTAACCGTGGTGAATGATATCCAGAACCCATCTGTCTTGGGTAATTAAATCCCAATTTTCTTTGAAAAGAGACAGCCTTCCTCCCAAAGGTGCTGCCAGGCGAGAATGTACTGGCAGCTGAAAAGGCAGGTCATTGGGTCTGCTTACGAAAGAACTGACCCCTGCCCTCACCAGAAGTCTGAGCAGGGGAACTCCCTGTCCTAGGCCTAAAAGAACCTTGAGCTCTGCCCCTACCACGTCTAGACCTACCCCTAGACTGGGAATCATAAGCAGGATAAGTCCATCCCTTAGTAGGCCAATTTCTACTAAACTTGGAGGCTGCACCTGCAAAAATCCTTAACAGTTTGCATAGACTTAGCCTTGTCCTCCATTTTCTTTAAGACTGCTTCCACAGGCGAACCAAACAACACATCAGACTGCAAAGGAGCATCCAAAATCCTTGTTTTAACATGCTCAGCTAAATTCTGATCTCTCAACCAGGCATGCCTACGAAGAACAGAACCAGTGGCAGCCACCCTCGAGGAGGCCTGCACAGCATCAAAACCACATTGCAAGGAATGTTTACCCACCTGTTCAGACACATGAACTAAATCCTGCAACTCTTTACACTCAATACCTTCTGCCAGAGCATCCACCTTAGATTTCAATTGTGAAAGGAGATAATTCTGATATTTTAACATGTGAAACTGACAATTCAACGCCCTCATGGCTAAAGTGGAAGAAGTATACACTTTCTTTCCCCATCTATCCAAAGCCCTTGCCTCTTTATCCGGAGGAACAGGATTTTTAACAACAGAGGCCTTCACACATTTAGGCCCCTGAGAGACAGTTTCCGGGTCTGCCCTAGGACTCTTAAAAAGATACTTATGAGCTTCAGGCACCCTATAGTACCTATCCGGTTTAACTGGGGCAGGAGGCAAAGAATCAGGATTGAGGGAAGCCTCTGCAAAAACATCTTCCACCACATTCAGAACAGGAGGTATAGCTAAAGGCCTATGCTGGGGTAAAAACAAGAATTCCCTAAGCCTCTTCCTGGAATCAGAGAAATCTTGACCTTCCCATTTAAAATGCTCCCTCATGGAATGCAGAGTCTCTGAAAATGAAAAATCCTCAGGAGGAGAAGCTGAAGGAGTAGAATCATCCACATCAGAATCAGAATAAGGAGGATACTCCTGCAAGTCTTCAGTCGAAGACTCAGAAGCCTCGAACATTGCTCAAAACTCTCAAACTCAGGTTCCACCCTAGGCCTCTTATCAGGAGGGGCATAGAACCTCTAATCATAGTAATCAAATCCTCTGCCATTTTAAGCATATGTTTCTTAGGCAAAGACCCTGAAGCACTAGGAGAAACCCCCACGAAGTTAAACTTGGCCTGCCTCTCAAAGAAGCCTTGGAAACAGAAGGGGAGGCTCTAACCACCTTAGGAAGAGAGGGAAGAACAGCCACCTGAGAAGCCCCTCAGCCTGGCCTACTTCCCCTTGAGGATACATCCTGTAACAGTAAAGTCTCTCCCTGAGACTCCAAAGAAACACCTGGCAAAACCTCCGGCTCCACTGAGCCTTCTAAAGATCCGGCGTCTGGGACTGTCGGTGCTTCCACTCTGGGCTTTGCTGCTTTGTGCTTGCGCTTTTTGGCGAAGCGGCGGAGCCTCCGGCGGCATTTTATAATTACAACGCTTCCCAAAACTAACCTGGCACAGTCTAACCTTCTCTTAATAGTGCGTTTGTTAAATCTAGCACAAGAGCGGCATCCAACAACGTCGTGCTCAGGCCCTAAACAAGGTATACACAAAGTATGGTAATCCCTATGAGGTATCTGTTTCCCACAAGAAATACAGTTATTCACTTTTTCTGACATCCGGTTAAATACTGAGGCAAGAAAAACCAAAATATTCCCCAACGGGTACTTAGCCAACTTTGATTCGGTCTGAAACTCTGACTTCAGAAACTTTCAGAACGCCAACCTGCACTCGCAAAATTGCTTCTGCATCGGACCATGTGGCAAAAAAGACTGAGGATATGACGTCGGTCATGCGCATTAGTACCCTGACGTACTGACGTCAGTCTAATGCGCCCTGACCGACGTCAGCCATATACTTTGGTATTCGGGCCGACTGGACAGCGGACTACCCAATAGTTAGGACTGCAGCAATGTGGAATGAAGAACATCCTGAAGTTCAGAAACTCATTTAGCAGATGTAGTAGCAACTAAGAGTTTTCAGTACAAACAATTTAAAATCAGTGTTTGTGCAGGTTCAAAAACAGAGTTAAAGCTTGGTGAAGAACTGTCAAGTCCTAAGGAGGTGTGGAGTAGTCGATAGTCTGAGCAAAAATGCAACTTTGAGGAAGGCTTTGGGTAACTTAAGGAAGGCAAAGGAAAACTGATCTTTGCTTGTATAGCACTTGGAGATTGCTGCTAGCTCTACCTTGACTTTAGAGTAGTCTGCTCCATTATGGAAAATGGAGGTTAAAAATTCTAAGACTGCAGGAATGGGTGCTGACAAAAGATCTAAATGTCTCTCAAAGACCCAGAGAATTGCTTCAGTTTGCTGTTATACAGCTTCCTAGTTGAGTCCTTTTGAGAAGTAGGGATGTATAAAAACATGGGAAGAATGCCTGGACTGCCTAGTCTAGAAATCACAGGAAATGGAGAAACTATGCGATCAATTTGAGGTCTTGCGGTGAAACACAAGATTAGGGGAAGGATCCAGAAGCCAAGAAGAGTATATCAGAAGAACTCAAAAGAATAAAAGCCAGACTCGGTAAGGCCAGAATGGGGCAACAAGGATCACCTTGCTCTTCCGTTGACACACTTTCTGTAAAAAATTTGATATGACAGGTGTAGGAGGGGTAAGCATAAAGGAGACCGGGGGACCAATTGTGGATTAGAACATCTCTTGCAGACTCCCCATCAAGAGAGATTAGGGCAAAATCCCTGCAGCTTTTGGAATTGTGGGCATAGGTGAAGAAATCTCAGCATGGTTTGCCCACTAGTGAAAAATATTTCTGTCACTAAAGAATTGAGAGAGAACTCGTGAAGCAGAACAACAGATTACCTAGTCTGTCCACTAACATGTTGGACTTGCATGGGTTGCCAAATGAAATGAATGGAAGAGATTGCATACTGCCACACTCGTTGCCTCCCAACACAAGGGTTAAGAGTGGGTTCCCCCCCCATCTGTTGATGTACCCAACTACTGACACGTATCCCATCTGTATGGCAGTTGGTCCTTGAGGAAGGATGTCTTAAAAGGCCTGGAACAGTAAAAGAACTGCTCTTATCTCTAGGATGTTGATGTGAAGGTTGGCCTCTGAGGGAGAACCACGTTGCCTTGGACTGTGTCCCAGGTAATGCCCCGCCCTCCACCCTGCGGTCATAGTCACTGTGGCCTTGGACAAAGGATGACAAAAGACTGAACCTGTAAGACATATGCTGCATGAATCCAACAGGAGACATTCTGTTTGCAAATATTTGTGATACAAAAGGGAGATCTAATGGGATGTCGATTCACAGACAATTGTACTGCTATCCATTACAGCACTCTCATGTAAAATTTTGCTAAAGAAAAAAGAGTTAATGACAGCTGCCATTGAACCAAGAAGCTGAAGGACCGACCAGCCTGGCTGGTGGTGACTGAGGAAATAGAAGTGCTGCCGGCTACAGTAACCTGGACAATTTGGATTGATGGAGTTGAGCCACTTGACACTGTATTTAGAAGAGCCCCTATGAACTACAGGGTCCGAGTGGGAAGGAGATAAGATATGCAGTAGCTGACTGATGCCCAGGTGTACGAATAAATGGAGCAGGTAGTCCCCTGGTGTGAATCAGTAAATGCCTAGTGGAAGAGGTGAGGAGCCAGTCTTTAGGGTAAGGAAACACCTGGAATCCCAGCAATCTCAAGTGCACTGCAACTACTGCTATACACTTGGTAAATACCATTGGGGGGGGGAGGGTGATACTACGCATCCTGAAGATATATTGAGCACATCCAATAGTCTTTCCTCAACAGATGGAGAACAGACTGAACTGTGACCATTCGGAAAGTACAGTTGTGTACACTTACCATAAATGTAGATGTTATGTGTATTCACTGTTGCAGTCATTACAGTTGGGTAATCTGCTGGCAGGTTGCCCTCAGTCGGCCTGATAAACAAAGTCTTGGGTCCTGCGTCAGTTGCTGTCCCTTCTGGGTAACCAGGACTGCAAAGGTGAATACACTCGAACATCTACATTTATGGTAAGTGTACACAACTGTACTATGTTCTTTGTGTTTCACTGTTGCAGTCATTACATTTGGGTAGATTCCCAAAGCTATGGTTGGGAGGATGGATTTATACAGCATTAGGAGCAGCTATAAGGCCCTGCAGGACAGCAGTGGCAAAGCCAGCTCTGGATTTGGAGAAGAGTGGTAAATGGTAATGTTTGGTGAACTATTGAACTGAGATCCAGATAGCAGCTTCTAGAATGTCTCTGGTAGGAACCCCTCTGAGAAAGGCTGCAGATGTAGATGCAGCCCTGGTGGAATGAGATCTGATCCCCTTGGAGATAGATTTACCATGGTGCATATAGCAGAAACTAATACAATGGCTTATCCATTTGGAAATAGTCTGCTTTGAAATAGCCTTTCCCTCTGCCCCTGCAGCAAATGCCAACAATAGTTGTTCAGATTTTCTTAGACAATTTTGTCCTGTTAAGTAGAATCTAAGTTGTCTGTGTATATCCAATGAATGCAGGATCCACTCACCCTTGTTCTGTGGATTGAGAAAGAAAGTTGGCAGATGAATGGTCTGATTAAGAGCCACACTGGATAACACCTTAGGCATGAAAGATGGATTGGTCCTGAGAGCCACCCTGTCCCGATGAAAAATAATGAAAGGCTCCACTGCCATAATAGCCTGTAATTCTGAAATCCTTCTAGCTGAAGTGACTGCTAAAAGAAAAGCTGTTTTCCAGGAGAGGAACTTTAGGTCTGCAGTAGCAGCTGGCTCAAAAGGAGGGAGAGTGAGTTTTTCCAAAACAACACTGAGGCCCCATGCAGGAGTTGGTGCTCTCCTAGGAGGTCTTAAAGTTTTGGCCCCTCTGAGACACTGCTCTAGCAGAGGATGAGAGAAGAAGTGAGGTTCTGTGTTGTAATGAGCTGAAATGGCAGAGGCATGGATTTTTATGGAAGAAAAAGATGGGCCCTTATTGCAGAATCTGAGGAATATTGGGCATTGCTGTACTTATTCCTTGTGATTGGTTCCAGGCACAGAATCTTTTCCATTTGTCAGCATAAGATTTCCTAGTACTAGGCCTTCTAGCCTCCAAAATGACACCCATCACAAGTTTGCTGAGGGATGCCAAGGGTGAAATTAGTTGATTAGCCACACTGCAAGATTCAAAGTTTGGAGCAGTGTGTGCAGAATTTGGTAGTTCTGCTGAGACAGTAGGTAAGGTATCTGAGGCAGGTGTGACACATTGCGCAGGAGTGGGTACCAGTGTTGGCGAGGCCAGTCTGGAGCAATCAGAATCACTTTTGGTTTGCCTTGTCTGACTTTTAGAACTTTGGAGAGCAGAGGCAAAAAGCAAAGACTGATAGGTTTTTCCAACTGAATGATAGAGCATTCACTTTCCAAGCTTTTTTGTAATGAACTCTTGTGCAGAATTTGTCCAACTGATAGTTCTGGGGTGAGGCAAAAAGATCCGAGTCTGGGCTCCCCCAATTCCATGTCAACATGTTGAAAACTTGTGGTTCCAGTTTCCATTCGTGTGGGTCCATAAGTTTTCTGCTTAGTTCGTCTGCCAGAGTATTTAGCTTTCCTGGCAGAATTGAGCTTGTAGTTGTATTCGATAGATCAAGACAGTGTTCCACAATGCCATGGCTAGACTGCAAAGGGGGTAGGAATGTGTACCCCCCCTGTTTATGTACCACATAACTGTGTTGTCTGTCTATCATTAGTTGTCCTGGATGAAGGTAGTCCTTGAAGGCTGTCATTGCATTTTGTACAGCTAGCATCTCCTGATTGATATGTAGGTGCATTTGATTTGGGCTTCATTTGCCCTGAATGCACTTTCCTGCCAGATGAGCCCCCCAAGCATAGTCTGATGCGTCTGTAGTTATGGTTTGGGTGGCAGGGAGTGGAGTGAATAGTAGTCCCTTGTTTTGGTGGCAGGCCTCTGCCCACCATAGGAACTCTAGTTGCAGGCACGGTATGACAGGAATCATTGCTTCTAGGCTGAAAATGCTGACTCCATAAACTTTTTAAGTACCACTGAAGTTTCCTCATATGCAGTCTTGCATATGGAATTAGAAGAATGCAGGAGGCCATGAACCCCAAGGCTTGCAGAATTTGTCTTGCAGATAGCAGGGTTTTTGTGGCCACCTGTTTGACGTAAGTCACCAATTGAATTTGCTTTTCTGGTGTAAGGTAAGTCATCTGGGCAGTTGTATTCAAGCTTGCACCCAGGAATGTAATTTTTTGAGAGGGTACCAGTTGTGATTTATTTTCGTTTATGGGGTACCCTAGACAAGTTACAACCCTTTTTACAAACGCCAGATGCTTTAGAAGAATGTCCTTGTTTTCTGCCTGAATTAGACAATCGTCCAGGTATGGACATATATGAATGTTTCCAGATTTGGAGGTAGAGGCACTCCATTGTTTTGTTCTAAAAGTTCCTTGTGACTGAAACCTGGAGACTTTGGAATGTCCTGATTTGACTTGAGAGGCTCTCGAGGGGACTGGAAAAGACCAGTTCTTAGCAGGCCAGTGCCTACTACATCTTGGAGGTTGCACTTGTAAGAAATCTTTCACAGTTTGCATAGATTTAGCTTTATCTTCCAACTTTAACGCTTCTTCAGCCTTATTACCAAAGAGACTGTCCTGTTGTAAAGGAGCATCCAACAATTTTGCTTTAACATGGTAAGGCAGAGTTTGCTCTTTCAGCCAAGCATGCCTTCTTAGCACAGATCCAGTTACAGCAGCCCTGCAAGAGGCCTCCAAGGAATCAAAACCACATTGCAAAGTATGTTTTCCAACTTGTTCAACTGAATGTAATAAATCCTGTAAATCTTTACTTTCCACACAGTCAGAGATTAACATCATTTTCTGTTTAAGTAGTCCCATGATATGCTGTTGATATTTAAGCATATGAAATTGACAGTTTAAAGCCCTGATTGCAAAGGTTGCAGACGTGTAAACCTTCTTACCCCATCTATCCAGCGCCCTGGAATGTCTATCAGAAGGGGTAGGATTTTTAACAGTAGAGGCCTTTAATGCCCTTAGGACCCTGAGAAATGGTTTCAGGATCAGCAGTAGGATTTTTGAAAAGGAATTTGTGGGAGTCAGGAACCCTGTAGTATCTGTCTGGTTTACTAGGAGCCGGAGACAGAGAATCAGGAGTCATACTAGATTCTGGAAAAAAACATCATCAACAATGTCTAGAACAGGAGGTATAGCCAAAGACCTATGCTGAGGAAGAATAAAATCCCTAAGTCTCTCTTTAGATTCAGAGAAATCCTGACTTTCCCAGTGGAAATGTTCTCTTAAGGTATGTAAAGTTTCTCCAAAAGAGAAATCCTCAGGGGGAGAAGCAGAAGTAATGGAAACTTCTACGTCAGAGTCCTCATAAGTAGGAATAGATAAATCCTGTTCAGTAGAAGAATCAGAAGAAATAGAATCCTGATCAGAAGATTGATAATCAATGTCTTGCCTAGGCCTCTTAGCAGGAGGGGGTTGGCTACCCCTGATCAAGGTAATTAAATCTTCAGCCATTTTGATCATTTGTTTTTTAGACATAGGGGCCTGCACACGTGGCCCAAGCATTGGTTTTTTTAGACACAGAAGTAGATTTTGGCCTTAGTTTTGAAGATGGCGTCGGTTTAATATACAAATCTTTAGGCCTGAAAACACCCTCAGAAGTCGGTGCCTGCACAGCGGCTCCAGATCCATCTAAGGTAGAGACATCCGCGGGTTCAATACTTAAAGCATCTCGCGGCATATCGGACTCAGAATAGGTCTCAGTAGAGGCCTGCGAATCAAAAGTAGCAGGCATCAGTGGCTGCGAAAGTGCCTCACTGAGTACCGGCGAACTAGTGACTGGCTTAGGAAAAGCATAGTCGGCAGTTTTGGACCTCAACGGCCTGTCTCTTTTTCTTTGCGTTTTTTAGGTATTCCGGTAGTCGGATTGCTAACCGACGTCATTGCTGGATAGTTAAATCGTGAGCCAAAATATTTAGAAGCAAAAATGTACCGGCGTTTAATAGTGTGTTGATTAAATCTAGCACAAAACCGACAACAAGGTATGTTATGATCAGGGCCTAGGGCTAAGAATACAGTACAAATGAAAATCCTTATGCAGTATTTGCTTCCCACAAGTAATGCAATTAAGTTTTACTGACATCGGTAAGGAGCATGAAAAAGTTTCCCCAACGGGGTACTTAGCTTTTAGTTGAAGACTTTGGTTTTGAAACTCGTAAATGAAAATTTCAGGGGTCGGCCGACCGGCACTTGCGAACTGCTTCTGCTTTAGGCACCGCAAGGCAAGAAAGACTGATGTAATGGTGTCGGCTGCATGTTTTATACCCCTGACGACCTGACGTCATGGAAGAAGGGACAGCAACAGACGCAGGACCCAAGACCTTGTTAATCAGGCCAACTGAGGGCAGCCTGCCAGGAGATTACCCAAATGTAATGACTGCAACAGTGAAGCACGAAGATCATCTTCAAGTGTTTCACAAACTGATTTAAATGGCTTAGGTCCAGCATTGCCCTGAAGTCCCCCCATCTTCTTTGGGACCAAAAAGAACCTTGAATAAGTTCCAAATCCTCGCTGGTCTGTTGGGACCTCTTGGATGACTCTTTTCAGCAGCTTTTCTCTCTCTGAGGCTGCCTCCTTTCTCAGACGGGGTGGAATGCCAGGGCTTTTTCTTGAAGTGGAGGATGGGAAAAGGGAAGGTAATAACTCTGGTAATTATCTTCTGCACCCTTTGATAATGGATGTCCAGGCTTATAGGTGCAGAGATAAGAGCCCTCCGACTGACTCCGAGTGCAGCAGTCAGGCAACTGCTCAGGGCAATGGAAAGGCTTCTCTGAAGAGAGACCTCAGAAACCTTAGCCCTTTCTGCTGCATGGGTGACGTCTACCATAAGAATCCCCCCCCCCTGCTGTGGGGAATCCATCTCCATTGGAGTTCTGAGAAAATCCTTGTGATTTGTGGAACCACATCTTTCTGCCCCATTTCTGGTTTCTTGAAAAGGTCTTCTGATAGGTAGAAAAACATATCCCTACGGCATTATAGGGTTTTCCCACCTTTTTCACTCCTGGACAGTTTCTTTAGCTTTAGGTCCAAATAAGGTAGATCCATCAAAGGGTGCATTGTTGAAAGAAGTGTTGTAGAGCTCTGCAAATTTGGCTAAGGCACATCGCCAAATGGTAATGCCTGAACCTGCCACATGAGAAATGCTCTCCGCAGCGAGGGAGATCAGTCACATGGAGATATCAGACAAGGACTGAAGAGTGGGCGTTATAAAGAAAAGGTCTTTTTAAACTCCACCTACAAGGACCCTGAAATGGATTTGGTAAGCTCGTCAGTCAAATCTCTCTAGAACCTTATAAAATGTACTAAATAATTCAGCAATTGTAGGGCAAAGGCTGCTGATGCAAAAACTTGCTTCTTGAATCTCTCCAAGGCCCTACAGTCCCTGTTAGGGGGTGGACAGGACTTTCCTCAGCAAATTCCTTTTTGGTGGCTGATGCCGCCACCAACATGGCATCAACTGGGGAATCCCTGATCCAGTGGGCATGGTTCTTGGGTGCAACTAGACACTTGGCTAGTTTCCTAGATATGGTTTATATTGTATCCAGATCCTTCCAAGCCCACAGTGAAAGGAAATCCATCATTTTATCCACAGGAGGTACCACTCATGACCTTGCTGAGCCAGTGCTGAAAGCCTCGAGAAACAGGCTCCTTCTAGGAAGGGGCTTCGGAAGACCAACCTCCTTTCTGTTTCAGATGCTTTAGAAATTTTAAAGAATGAGACATCCTCAAGGGGTGACCTGGGGACCCCCCCTTCACCAAAAAATCGGTGTCTTCCATTAAAGATTTTTCTGAGGAATCAATGTGCCTCTTCTTGTGCTTTGGAAGGTCCTCATGCCTGTGAGCTGAGGACCCAGAAGTGTGTGGGGAAGTTCATCAAAAAAAGTCTTGAGACTAGAAAGGACTGGCTGACTCAATGGGACAGAACAATCAGACTCAGGGCAGACAGCTGAGGAGGGTGAAGAGCCGAGGAGGCAAGGATGACCTGTCTCCAGTTATGTGGAGAGCTACCTCCACCACCTCCAAAGCAGAAGCCAATATGAAGCCCAGGATAGCTCTAATAGGAACCAAAGACACCTGCCTGGAGAAATCAAAAACTTCCACATGACCCTGTCTCGATGCAGAAGTCTGAGCTGACCTGCCTAGTGCTGAAACCCTAAGGGGAAGGGATGGCTAACACAACCTCAGAGTTGAACTCATTCCCGGACCTGGAGCTGAAGCTAAAGCTCTTAGATCACTCCAGCTCCGACAATATCAGCGCTGGTTGGATCAGACAAATCGTCTGAGTCAACAAGGCCCAAGCATTCGGATCTGACCCACAGAACCCTGGAATTCTCGGATCCAGTACCTCTGAAGCAAAGTGACAGATCTAAGGAGTTACCAGGGGAATCTGTGCTGGTCCAGTGGAAGACAGAGCTGGGAGTACTCCCAAATGAATTTGAGTCCTGAGAAATTCAGTCATGTCCACATCTGCTTCTGACAGGCTCCTGGAAGACCTGAAGGATGAGGAGGTAGATGGAGGCCTAGGAAACCTATGTGGAGTTTCCTGCAAAAATAGTGAATGAAGTCTTGATGAGATCAGTTCCAGAGAGAACACAGGTTTGTCTAGGAGGAAGAGACTTGGTCAATGAAGGTGTTTCGGATCCAAAGGAGGGGACAAGTTAAGAGGATTTGGATATTCTGGCTAGAGAAGCCAAAACTGGAGCAGAGTTAGGAGAGCTGTCAGAGAAATGCTTCGACTCCTTTGGCTTTTCTTAGAGCTTCTCTCTTTTTCCCCCTGAGATTTCTCTATCTGTGTCATCATGGAGAAGAAAGCTTCAGATATTGAAGTAGACGAGGAAGGCAACAAGCCCTTAAGAGCCAACTTGTTCCTGCATTCAGCCAAGGCTCTGTGGTTGAAGGCAGAAGAAATCTTGCACTCCACCTGAAGATGTGTGGTTCCAATACAGTATACACAACAGAAATGGGCATCCAAGTTGGGTATCTTGTGCCCCCAAGATGATCTTATTTTAAAGCCAGTTGGTTTATCAGGCATCCTAAGACAGAGAAAAACCCTAGCTGAAAAACAACCACTAATTAAAGGGATAAAGGATAAAGAAGTCATGATTACCAAAAATGGTAATTAAAGAAGTTCCAACAATCTGGGATAAAAAATATCAACAATGGTAAAGGAGATTACTGTGAAAAAAACTAGAAGGGAAAAACGGCACAAGGCCAAGGTAAGCAATAGCACTACAAACTAGCAGTTCAAAAATATAGATAAAAGTTTTTTTTTTCTTTTAACAGACAGGAGATAGGACAGCAGAAAATGGTCAGACCTTATGGAACAACAGAAAGGCAAAAAAGAAATTTACTTATCTTCTATGAACTTCAGCCTTATCACTTAAGTGGCAAACAAGATCTGAGGTAATCTGGGGTAAGGGGAAGAGTTTGAGGTATGGATCCAGAGGTCTGAGAAGTGGCCAAAGTTGGAATCAGAAAACCAATAGTTGTAGACCAGAGAAAAAAAGACATCAGATAACTTTGTCAGACAGTACAGGTGTGTAATCAACTTACCATACTTGTAGATGCTAGAATGTGATCACTGCCATAGCCATTCCTTCTGGGGACAGCCATAGGCCAAGATCCAATTTCTAACCAAACTCCTTCACTGTGGCTGAGATAATGTCAGCTTTTATCATGAGTAACCAAAAAGGCTGGAAATGCACAGTCCTGGTGTGTCCCAGATGAGATCTAGCAAGGCCCTTGGTGAGAACCTTACCTCCTGCATATCTCAAACAGTAAGGGGAGAGGGAAACAAGAAAGGGTCACAAAGTTGAGTAGTACAGGGGAAGACATGCAGCCACCCTAGCACATAAAGTGCCCCCAAATTAGGGAAATGGATGGAGGGGAAGCTGGACTTCAACAGTTTCTTCAAAGTTTAATGTGCTCATCAGCTAAGCACATTGCAAACAAAAATAGGCACCTCAAATCGGGCAAACAGGTACAACAGGAAAATTAACAAGATTAAATGTAAAACATGTAGAAGCAGTAGACTCAAGCCCATTTAAATAAAATTTGAAAACTCCAATGGAAAAAATATGAAGTTAACTACAGTTCAAAAACAGATCAGCAGCAAACTATCTGCTCACAGAGCAGACAAAACCCAGCATCAAGCCAGTCGATCTTCATCCTAACTTCACAGTTAACCAAAGTCTAAGTCTCCCAGACAAAACTGAAGTGAAACCATCTTCAGTTTAGTTTGCCTAGAAGTAAAACGATAGGATTCATATCTCAAAAAAAAAAAAGAAGTTATGTACCTACCATAATGTTCCATGTTAGCTGTCTTCATCTCGCCTTCCTTCTTGCTGTTTGGGTTCGGAGCCGATCCTCAGCTCTGACTCGGCCATCTTCTATAGCTCGAGAGCTGTTTACTGGCTCAAGGCTAACCCTTATCCCAGAATGCTCAGCGTCAGCTACCCAGATCTCATTTGTGATAGCACACACTAGACATAAGTAGAGTAACCAGTTACCTAAAAACTGGTTGTCCAATACACACAAACAAGGAAAAGAGTCATAAATTACCTGGCATGTGAAATAATAAAAGATACTCAGCCAGTGAAAACAAAAAAAAGGGAACTCCTCTCAATCATCTAAGAAGGGTGAAAGAGGGGGGGATGCAAGAAGGAAGGCGAGATGAAGACAACTAACATGGAACGTTATGGTAGGTACATAACTTCTTTATGTTAAGTTGTCTATCTTGCCTTCGTTCTTGCTGTTTGGGACAGCTAAAATTCCGGGTGGCACATTGGAACAAACTCTTCAGAACAGTAGAACCAAAGGAAGCTCTGCTCCGGGAAAAGTACAGTTTTGTACCTACCATAAATGTAGATGTTCGAAGATCCACATTGCTGCAGTCCTTACACTTGGGTAGTCCGCTGTCCTCGGTCGGCCCGAATATCAAAGTATTAGGCTGACGTCGGTCAAGGCGCTTAAGACTGACATCAGGACGTCAGGGTACAAATGCGCATGACCGACGTCATATCCTCAGTCTTTTCTTGCCCCAGATGTCAGAAGACCCTAAAAAGAAAGGTCAAAACCAAAAGACAGCAAAAAACAACCAACCACCCTTGTACTAACCCTATGTACAATATATACAATATTCACAAAATGTACAACCCAAACCACACAACCGCCTCTAACTACAGAGGGAAGGAGGGAGGTAAATTGGACTGCAGCAATGTGGATCTTGAACATCTACATTTATGGTAGGTACAAAACTGTACTATGTTCTTCATCTCACATTGCTGCAGTCCTTACACTTGGGTAGAATCCCAAAGCAGAGGTAAGGGAGGATGGCAAAACTATAAAGCAGTAGGAGCTGCCAAAATGCCCTGTAAAATTGCAGTGGCAAAACCAGCCCTAGATTTAGAGTAAAGTGGAAGGTGGTAATGCTTAGAGAAAGTATGCACTGAACTCCAAGTAGCTGCCTCTAAAATATCTTTAGTTGCCACCCCCCTTAAAAAAGCTGTAGAAGTGGCAGTAGCCCTAGTGGAATGGGGCCTAATCCCAGCTGGAATCTCCTTACCATGATGGGAATAACAGAAAGCAATACAAAACCCAATCCACTTAGAAATAGTTTGTTTTGACACAGGCTTGCCCTGAGAACCCAAAGCAAATGAAACAAATAACTGCTGAGACTGCCTGAACCCTTTAGTTCTGCTCAAATAATATCGTAACTGCCTGTGTATATCCAAAGTGCGCAAAATCTTTTCCCCTTTATTTTGGGGGTTTGCATAAAAAGTAGGCAAATGAATAGTTTGGTTTAAAGCCACACTAGAAACCACTTTAGGCATAAAGGAAGGATTAGTACGCAAAGACACCCTATCCTTATGGAAAATTAAGAAAGGCTCAACTGCCATAAGGGCCTGTAACTCAGACACCCTTCTCGCAGAGGTAATGGCCAACAAAAAAGCAGTCTTCCATGATAAATATTTCAACTCAGCAGTAGCTGCAGGCTCAAAAGGTTGTAGAGTGAGTTTCTCCAACACAAAATTGAGATCCCAAGCAGGAGTAGAAGCTCTTGGGGTCTTATATTCTTTGCCCCTCTAAGGAATTGCTTAAACAAAGGATGAGAAAACAATGGTGGGTCACAGTCATAGTGAGCAGAAATTGCTGCAGCATGAACCTTAATAGAAGAGAAGGACAAACCTTTGTCCAGTAACTCAGTAAGATACTGAAGAGCCACACTTAAATTAGGCTTAGAAACATCAAATTCCTTTGCTGTACTCCAAAATAAAAATCTCTTCCATTTATCTGCGTACACTTTCCTTGTACTAGGCCTTCTGGCCTCCAAAATAACATTCAAAACCTGCTGTGGAAGTTGAGACCCTCCAGGGTTTAAAACAGAATATGCCAGGCTGTTAGGTGAAGAGAGTGAAGTTTTACATTGAGTAGATGACTGTTCTCCTGAGACAGCAGGTGTGGAATCGAAGGCAAAGGCCATGGAGGCTCCCGTACCAGACTTCTCAGTAATGGATACCACTGCTGTCGAGGCCAATCTGGAGCTATTAAAATCATCTTTGGCTTGTCCTGTCTGACCTTCAGGAGTACCTTTGGGAGGAGAGGCAGAGGTGGAAAGGCATACACATGAAGATTGCCCCAATTGAATGAGAGAGCATCCACTTTCCAAGCTGTGGGATGAAACCTTTTTGTGCAAAACTTTGGCAACTGGTAATTTAGTGGAGAAGCGAACAGATCTATGTCTGGAGTTCCCCATAACACTGTCAATTTCTGAAATACATGAGGATCCAATTTCCACTCGTGGGGATCCATAATTTGTCTGCTCAACACATCTGCTAAGGAGTTCTGTGCTCCCGGCAGAAACCTTGCCTGAAGATTTAGTTGTAAACTGAGAGCCGTCTCCCACAAAATCATTACTTGTCTGCATAGAGGATAAGAATGTGTTCCCCCTTGCTTGTTGATGTACCACATGACAGTTGTGTTGTCTGTTAGAACCAACACCTGCCCAGGAAGGAGTAAATCCTTGAAAGCTATCAATGCAAATTGGACTGCTAACATCTCCTTCAAGTTGATATGTAGATGTTAGAAGTCTGGCAGGCCACGTGTCTTGTACCCACTTTCCATTTAGATGAGCTCCCCAAGCTTTGTCTGAGGCATCTGTCGTTAGAATCTGACTCGCCTCTGGCCGGGTCACAGAGAGTCCCTTGTTTAGGTGACATTCCTGAGCCCACCACAAAAATTCCTTTTGAATGCAAGGTATTATCTGAATGACAGTGTCCATATCTTGGCAGTGCTGTGTCCATACATTTTTGAGATACCATTGCAGCTTCCTCATATGCAGTTTGGCATTGGGAAGCACCAGAATACAAGATGCCATGAACCCCAAGGCTTGAAGGACTGTCCTTGCAGTCGGCCTGGACTGATGAGACAATTGATGGAAGTAAAGAGAAAGATTCTTTTGTTTGTCCGGGGTCAAAAAGGCCATCTGGGATGCTGTATTCAGTCTCACACCCAGAAAGCACATGTCCTGAGAGGGTACTAGACTGGACTTTATTTCGTTCACAGAATACCCCATGCATCTTAGCACTATCACATATTGTAAATGATGAAGAAGTTCGTCCTTTCCTTGGGCCAGAATCAGGCAATCGTCCAAATAAGGATAGATCTGTATTCCTCTTAGCCTGAAGAAAGCTATCACTGGAGCCAGAACCTTTGTGAACACTCTGGGCGCAGTAGATAAGCCAAAGGGCAATGCAGAGAACTGATAATGAGAAGTCCCAGCTCGAAAACGCAGATACTTCCTGCAACTTAGCCTGATAGGAACATGAAGGTAAGCCTCCTTGAGATCCAAAGTCACCATCCAGTGATCTTTTCCCAGCAGAGGTAAAAGCTGTTGTAACGTCAACATTTTGAACTTGGGAATGTCCAGATAAGTGTTGAGGATAGATAAATCCAAAATTGGTCTCCACGTGTTCCCCTTCTTTGGTACTAGGAACAGGCGAGAATAAAATCCTAGGCCCACTTCTGGCAGAGGGACCGGTTGTATGGCCCCTATTTGGAGCAGCAGAGAAATTTGTTTGTGAGCCTCTAGTCTTTGCTGAGGAGGAACGTCCAGCATGCCTTTGAAAGGAGGCAAGGTATGGAAATAAAACCTGTAACCTTGGTGTATGATATCTAATACCCATCTGTCTTGGGTAATCAAACTCCAATTTTCCTTGAAGAGTGCCAACCTTCCTCCCAAACGTGCTGCCAGGCAAGAAGGATCTGGCAGCTGAAAAGGTAGGTCATTGGGCCTGCTTACGAAAGGACTGGCCCCTGCCCTCACCCGAAGATTGTGCAGGAGAACTCCCTGTTCTAGGTCTGAAGGAGCTCTGAGCTCTGCCCCTACCACGTCTAGATCTACCCCTAGACTGTGAATCATAAGAAGGGTACGTCCACCCGTTAGCAGGCCAATTCCTACTAAACTTCGGAGGCTGAACTTGCAAAAAATCTTTAACAGTCTGCATAGACTTAGCCTTGTCTTCCATTTTCTTCAAGACTGACTCCACAGGTGAACCAAACAACACATCAGACTGTAAAGGAGCATCCAAAATCCTTGTCTTAACATGTTCAGATAAATTCTGATCCCTCAGCCAGGCGTGCCTGCGAAGAACTGACCCAGTGGCAGCCACCCTAGACGAGGCCTGTACAGCATCAAAACCACATTGTAAAGAATGCTTACCCACCTGTTCAGAAACATGTACTAAATCTTGTAATTCTTTACACTCAATGCCTTCCGCCAGAGCATCTACCTTAGACTTCAATTGAGAAAGAAGATAGTTTTGATATTTCAACATGTGAAACTGGCAATTCAAAGCCCTCATAGCTAAGGTGGAAGAAGTATAGACTTTCTTTCCCCATCTATCCAAAGCTCTGGCCTCTTTATCTGGAGGAACCAGATTTTTTACAACAGAGGCCTTGACACCCTTAGGTCCCTGACTAACAGTTTCTGGGTCTGCCCTAGGACTCTTATAAAGATATTTATGAGCCTCAGGCACCCTGTAATACCTATCCGGTTTAACAGGAGCAGGAGGCAAAGAATCAGGATTAAGTGAAGCCTCTGCAAACACATCTTCCACAACATCCAGAACAGGTGGTATAGCCAAAGGCCTATGCTGGGGTAAAAGCAAAAATTCCCTAAGCCTTTTCCTGGAATCAGAGAAGTCCTGACCTTCCCACTTAAAATGTTCCCTCATGGAATGAAGAGTCTCTGAAAAAGAAAAATCCTCTGGAGGAGAAGCAGAAGGAGTTGAATCATCTGCATCAGAATCAGAATAAGGAGAGTACTCCTGCAAGTCTTCAGCCGAAGACTCTGAAACATCTGAAGCCTGCTCAAAACTCCCCAACTCTGGTTCCACCCTAGGCCTCTTATCTGGAGGGGGCAAAGAACCTCTAATCAAAGTAATTAAATCTTCTGCCATTTTAAGCATGTGCTTCTTGGGCACAGATCCTGTAGAACTAGGAGTGACACCAACAGAAGCTAAACCTGGCCTGCCTCTGGGAGAAGCCTTAGAAACAGAAGGAGAGGGCCTAACCACCCTAGGAAGGGAGGGGAGTACAGTAACCTGAGAAGCCCCTTCAGCCTGACCTGCCTCCTGAGAGGCCACATCTTGCAATAACAAAGTCTCCCCCTGGGACTCCAGAGAAGCCTCCGGTGAACCACCGGTTCCACTGACGCCTCTAAAGAACCGGCGTCCGGAACGGACGACTCTTCTTGCCTGGGTTTAGCTGCTTTGTCTTTGCGCTTCTTCGAAGAAGCGGGCGTCGGAGCATCCGACGGCATCTTATAATTGCACCGCTTCCCAAAGACCAACCTGGCACAATCTAACCTTCGCTTAATAGTGCGCTTATTGAACCTAGCACAAAAGCGACACCCAACAACGTCGTGCTCAGGCCCCAAACAAGGAATACACAAAGTATGATAATCTCTATGCGGTATCTGTTTCCCACAAGAAATACAGTTATTCACTTTTTCTGACATCCGGTAAACCACTGAGGCAAGAAAAAACTAAAATATTCCCCAACGGGGTACTTAGCCAACTTTGACTCGGTCTGAAACTCCGAATTCGAAAAATTTCAGAACGCCGAACGGCACTTGCAACGCTGCTTCTGCATCAGACCATGCGGCAAAAAAGACTGAGGATATGACGTCGGTCATGCGCATTTGTACCCTGACGTCCTGATGTCAGTCTTAAGCGCCTTGACCGACGTCAGCCTAATACTTTGATATTCGGGCCGACCGAGGACAGCGGACTACCCAAGTGTAAGGACTGCAGCAATGTGAGATGAAGAACATCCATATCCACCTTGTAATGAGAGATAAAAGTGTGAGAGTTTGCCCAAGTGGCAGCTGCACAGATTGAGTCTATGGGCAACCTAGACTGAAAGGCTACAAAGGCGGCTAATGCTTTAGTGGAATGACCTTTTGGTTTAGCTGGTAGCTCTTTATTTCGTAACTAATATCAGATAACCATCTGGATAAGGTCACCTTAGAAACTAGGAGGCCTTGTTTGTTGAAAGCAAAAGAAAGAAATAACTGGTCTGACTTTCTTAGTTCCTTAGTTCTATGGAGGTAAAAACGCAATTGTCTGTGCACATCCAATTGGTGGAGCTTGTATTCTGCCTTGTTGCTGTGATTGGGAAAGAAAACTGGGAAATCTATGGATTGATTTAAATTGTTCTCTGAGCAGACTTTAGGAATAAAGGATGATTGTTCCTCAAAGAAACTCTGTCCTTGTGAAACACCAGGTAAGGACAACCAACACACAGTGCTTGAAGTTCTGAGACAAGTCTAGCTGAAGTGAGAGCAACGAGAAAAAGTGTCTTCCAAGAAAGAAATTTTAAGGAACATGATATCATGCTGCCGGTTCAAAGGGAGGCAAAAGTAAGGAAGCTAAAACTAAACTGAGATCCCAAGGAGGAGGATCTCTAACTGGGGGTCTAAGAAGAGCTGTTCCTCTCATAAAGGCCTTGCAGAGCTTATCAGACATTATGCTAGAATTAAACATACCAATATGAAAATTAGAAATGGCAGCTAGTTGTACTCTAATGGTAGTGGAAGCCACACCAGACTGAAAGAGTTGTGCTAGAAATTCAAGAATTTCATGAACTGGGGCTGAGAAAGGATCCAAATTTCAAGATTCTGCCAGTAAGAAAACCATTTCCATTTACTAGCATACATTTTCCTTGTAGTAGACTTATGTGAGGAAACAATAATATCACAGACTGCTGGGGAGATATTGGAAAGCCTGGCTAAGGTTGGAAGTGGAGTAACCAAGCTGTGAGCTGGAGAGTTTGAAGGGATTGGTGCAACCCGCCTGATTGATGAATCCAGAAGATCTGGAACCGGGTCCAGAATCCATGGTTGATCCAGAAGGTGGAGGTGCAGGAACGGGAACCATATCTGTCGAGGCCAATATGGGTCAATGAGGATCATTTTGCAACCCAATGATTTTGCTTTCTGTATGAGTCTTGGTATTAGGGGAAAAGCGTAAAGGAGTCCCTGAGGCCAGTCGTGGACTAGAGCATCTCTGGGTATATGACATGGAAGAGGAATTAGGGAGAAGTAACTGCTGCATTTGTTGAGAGGAGTGGCAAATAGGTCGCAGCAAGGCTGTCCCCATTTGCAGAAGATAAGATCCACAACTTCCTGATTCAGAGACCACTCGTGAGGCATGAGGATAGCTCTGCTGAGCCTGTCCACTATGACGTTGGATTTCCCAGGGATGTGCGTTGCTATCAGAAAACGTTGGGAGGAAATCGCCCATTGCCACAGTCTGAGTGCTTCTCGACATAAGGGTAAGACCTGGTCCCGGCCTGTTTGTTGATGTACCACACCACTGACATGTTGTCCGTTTGGATTGCAATAGTCCTGGAAGGAAGAGAGTCTTGAAGGGCTTGCAATGCTAGGAGCACCGCTCTCATTTCTAGGACATTGATATGCAGATGGTACTCATGAGGTTGCCAAGTGCCTTGGACCGTCCTGCCTAGCTAATGCCCTCCCCACCCTATCAGGGATGTGTCCGCGGTCACTGTGGCTGCCGGAAGGGGCTGTATGAAAGGTCTGCCCTGAATTACTGGTGGGGAGACCCATCCACCAAGAAAGGTGCCTTTTGCATGTTTCTGTGATCAGGATCATATCACGCATGGGTAGTTCCTGGAAAGACCACTGCGTGAAAAGAAGCCACTGAAGGACTCTCATGTGGAAACGCGCTAATGGGACAAGAAGAATGGCAGCTGCCATGGAACCTAGAGCTTGGAGGACATATCTGACTTGAATCCTTTTGCTCCGCATTAGAATCAACACTTGTTGACAAATAGTGGAAACTCTTTCCTGTGGTAGTCTTGCAAACATTTCCTTTGCGTTTAATTCTGCTTCTATGTATGTGACAGACTGACAGGGCAGCAAGGCAGATTTTTCGAAATTTACTGTAATGCCTAGTTGAGTGCATGATGAGATTGTATAACCCGTGCCTCTAAGAGTTGATGCCTGGTGGTAGCAGTCAGGAGCCAGTTGTCTAGATAGGGAAACACCTGGAATCCTTGACGCCTCAGGTGAGCCGTGACTACTGCCATACACTTAGTGAACACCCTGGGGGCTGAGGTGAGACCAAAGGGCAGAGCTCTGAACTAGTAATGACTGGCCCCTACCCGGAATCGAAGAAATCTCCTGGAGTGTCTGTCCATCTTGACATGGTAGTACACGTCCTGAATATCTATCGAGCACATCCAATTGTCCTGACCCAGAAAAGGGAAAATGGACTGCAGTGTCGCCATCCGGAACTTTTCTTTTTGTACAGTTTTGTTCAATGTGCCGAGATCCAGTATTGTTCTCCAGTCCCCTGTCTTTTTTGGTACTAAAGAATCTTGAGTAAGTTCCGGATCCTAGTTGGTCTGCAGGGACTTCTTGAATGGCTCTTTTTTCTAGCAGTCTTGAAACTTCTGTGACTGCTTGATCCCTTAGATTGGGTGGGTCATCTGGGATGGGCCTTTTTGATTCTATGGGGGATTGATGGAAGGGAATTTTGTAACCTCTGGATATAATGGATAGTACCCATCTGTCTCTTGTTATATTTTGCCAGGCTTTTGGGTACAGCGAAAGTCTACCCCCGACTGCCTCCAGAAATAAGCAGTCGGGCAACCCTTCAGAGATACTGGAAGGGCTTGGCAGAGTAGGTTTCTCTGTCAATCTGGTTTTGCGGTCCCCACTCTGCCACGAGAGCGGCGTTTGTTATTGTTGTTTCCCCCTCTGCCCCTGGTGGAAAAATCACCACGTGTGTCAGGCAAGGGTTCCTGGGATTTTCAGAACCACATCTTTCCGCTCTTCTGACCCTTGGGATAAGGTCTGAAAGGAGTGGAAAAATGGACTCCCACGGCAGAGAGAGTCTTGCCTTCCTGTTCACACCTGGTCAACGTGTCTTTCACCTGAGGCCCAAAGAGAAAGGAGCCATCAAAGGGAGTACTGGTGAAGGATGCTCAAAAGGGTTCCGCAAACTGACACAGCAACATCCAAGCATGTCTCCTGAGAGCCACACCTGTTCCTGCGGCTCTGCTCGCTCCATCGGCTGCATAGGAAATCAGCCTCATGGAGGAGTTGACTATGGAATTAAGAGTCGCAAGCTGAGAAGCTACTCTGGATGGTACTCCCTCAGCTGTAGGATCTTGAAGGGTATCTCCAAGCTCTTTCAGGAGATCCCTCATAAGACGTGTAAAATGGCATTGATAGTTCAGGGACCTCATTGAAAAGGTTGCTGAAGCAAACATTCGCTTTCCATATATGTCCATCATCCGAGACTCTGTTTGGAGGATGAACAGATGAAGAGGTTTCTGTTAACTCTTTCTTGGTGACTGCTGCTACCACCATGGCATCAACGGGCACATCTTTGGAGAGGAATTGTTTATCTTGGGGGGCTGTAATAAATTAGTTTGGTCTCCTCGGAGTAGGTTCCACAGAATCTGGAGCTGACCAAGCCTTTCGAGCCACTACAGACATGAGTGGATCGAAAGGTGGAGATACCCAGGAGGTGGAAGGTCAGGAATCAAATGCGTCCAGGTATACAGACTCGTCCTCGGTAGGGGCTAGGGAAGTTCAGTCCCTCCTCTGTCTAAGCATTTCAAGGAAGTCCGAAAAGGAAACATCTTCAGAGGGGGACCCTTCCGATTCATCCATGTCTGTATCTGAGGTGACAGAATCAGGGGAGTCTATGTGCTTCCTCTTGCACTTCTTCCGGGAAGGCTCTTCCGAGTTGATCAGGGGAGGCTTCGGAAGAAGAGGGGTCATCCAATGGGGTGTCCTGGGGCATAGGTTCCCTACGCTTGGGGTCTGGAGGAGGAATAGAGGTTGGAACAGACACCACGGGGGAGGAGCCGACGGAGCTGGCAGTAGAGCTGTTTCGGGGGACAGCACACTCCACATGACCTTGAAGGCGTCCCGACCTCTAGGCAAAGAAAGCTCCGGCTTCGAAGAAACAGGAGTCCTGTTCTGTGTTGAGGGTGAAGGCTCCGAGGCTGATGTTGGATCCGAGCTCACCTGCGCCAAAGCTCCAAGGGGGAGAACAGGGTCGGAACAAGGGTCCAATGCCACTCCCCCCCTCGGAGCCAACGAAGAGAGCCCCAGCACCCAGATCCCTCGATAGAAGGTACAATCGAGGTAATCGGAGCCAACGCTGGAACTTGAAAGAGAGATGATTGGCGCCGACGGTTCTACTACCTGCGGATCCATGGTCTCCGGCTACGAGCTAAATGTATTCGGAGGAGGAACACAAATAGAGGTGGTTGGAGCAAATACCTGTTGAGGTTGGCTGGACAGTAATTTTGCTAGTGCCTGTGACTAAGCAACCTACTTACTACTCTCTCTACATCATGATCCAATAATCTAGAGGATCGAGAGGAGTGGGAAGAATGATGGCTACGTTCACTCTGTAACAAGGATGACTGAGGTGCTGAGTGGATGGAATCCAAGGACGGAGACCTCAGTCTCTTATGGCTCCAAAATAGCAGATGGAACAGACGGAGGAGTTGCCTTGTCGGTGCCAGCCGTCACCAACATACTTGGTTGGTCAAGTAGAGGAGTCGGCTCCGAAGGTGGAGCCGACGGCTTGACAGATTTGGGGGATTTCGCTGGCTGAGTACTTTTAGCCAGAGAATCCTGAGGCTTCAATAATCCCGAAGGATTAATTTGTTTTTGCGCTCCTGCAGGACCCTTAGACTAAAAGCGTGGCATATAGAACAGGAGTCCTGCAGGTGAACAGCGCCCAAACAATATACACAACTAGTGTGCCCACCTGTCAAGAGACATTTTCTGACAGCATGAGTCACACTTTTTGAAGCCAGATACCTTGGTATCTTTAGACATTTTAGTAACAACAATACAAAATTAAGAAACACAGACTATTTTTTTTTTTTTTTTTTTAACAGTTAAAGAATAGAAGGAGAACCTCTAATTTAAACGGCTATCCTAAGGGGGAGGGGGGGAGAACTCTCTAATTTAAACGAGTTCGGTGGAATCAGAAGGCCTGCGAGTTATGGAGTGATGGCCAACAAAGCTACAACACACAAAAAAGCGATAAGGGATACAGAATATATCTAGACAAAAACTTGATAAAAAACTTGACAAATTTTTAAGAACAAACAATTATTATAATAGAAAAAACTATATTAAGCCTGAGCCAGTAACGAAGCAACCTCGCAGCTGAAGCGGCAAACGAGATCTGGGTAGCTGACGCTGGGCATTCTGGGATAAGGGGTAGCCTCGAGCCAGTAAACAGCTCTCGAGCTATAGAAGATGGCCGAGTCGGAGCCGAGGATCGTCTCCAAACCCAAACAGCAAGAACGAAGGCGAGATAGACAACTTAACATCATTACTTACAACATATCACTGTCCCACACACGTTGTAGATGGCTGAACTTTATGTTAAAACAAATACAAGGGATCAAACTTGCAAATGACTAAACCATACACGGCCTGCTCTCAGATAACTAAAATAATTAAAAGCAGTCCACATTTAACTGGGTCAGATGCTGTCCTATACAACATCCAGCCATTTGCAGCCTCACAGAAAATGTTAACACCTACTATTGATGGTTAACTGACTATATAAAGAATACCTGTGTAAAATATTACCATAACCATAGATGTCCCTCTCTTCCATGTTGCAGTATTCTTAACATGAGGAATCCTCCTCCTGAGGTGACCTGAACGTCCGGCCCATATACAAAAGCTTAGCCTGACTGCTGTATGATGCGTGGGACTTCACACGTAGGTGCCATAAATGTGATGTTCGTACGCACAGACCACAGAACTGAATGCCCCAGTGGGGCAATAATCTAAGGGTAGCTGATCAGGGTGCCATCCAGAAAGGGAAAAATAAAGGAACAGGAAGAAGAGGCAGAAGTCATAAATGGGGGCAGGAGGGAGGGATAGGAATACTGCAACATGGAAAAGAAGGGCATCTATGGTTATGGTAAGATTTTACATAACTATTCTATGTCCTTCTATTCTCATGTTGCAGTATTCTTAACATGAGGGAGAGTACCAAAGCTCAGCATGTGTTATGGGAGGTGGAAGAAGTGGAACTCTATGAATCCATGCAGGATGGCCTTAGCAAAGCCTGCTCTAGCCCTGGAGATGCAGTTCAGCTTGTAATGTTTAGTGAAAGTGTGGACTGAAGACCATGTGGCTGCCTCTAGGATAGTGGCTGCATCTAATCCTGTGAAAAAAAGCCCCAGAGGACGCCACAGCCCTCGTGGAATGGGCCCTGACAGTGTAAGGAAGGTGTTTGCCATGAAAGGAGCAGCAAAAGAGAAATAGTGTTGGAAATCCAAGATGATACTGATTGCTTGGATATAAGGATACAAACTGGTTTGACTTTCTGATGTTCTTAGTCTTGTCTAGGTAAAATCTAAGTTGTCTGTGAACATCACGGGAATGGAGCACTCTCTCACTGTCAATTTGTGGGGAAGGAAAGAACGTGGGTAAGTGGATGGACTGGTTAAGTGATAGTTCATTGACCACTTTACACAAGGACGAGTTTGTATGGAGAGAGACCCTATCCTTATGAAATATCAGGTATGGTGGGTTAGCGAAGAGTGCTTGTAGTTCTGAGACCCTTCTGGCTGAAGTTAGGCCTACAAGAAGCACTGTTTTCCAAGTGCACATCTTCAAGGTGGCTGACGCTGCTGGTTCGAAGCAAGCAGCAGTGAGTTTTTCTAGTATGAAATTCAGGTCCCGAGGAGGAAGGATAGCTTTCCTTGGTGGCCCAATATGAAGTATCCCCTTAAGGAAAAGTTTTACCTCTATCTGGATAACAAAGGTGGATTGAGAGGTAAGCAAGCAGAGATAGCTGATAAATGGGCTTTCACTGAGGAATATGAAAATTCAGACTTAAGGAGCTCAAACAAATAAGACAAAACTGAAAGGGATCTAGTTGTCTGTGAAGACACCAAATGAAGAACCTTTTCCACTTGGATAGGTAGGATCTCCTGGCAGTGGGTTTCCTGGCCCCCTGAATAAAAGTGTTTAAAGGAGATCAAAAGTTTATCACGACAGGGTTAGTCTGCGGGTTTGGAGGTGTGGATGGATAAGTGATTCCTTCTGTTGTGCGATGAGGTCCACCTTGTGGGGTAACTTGCAGTGATTACCCTTGGCTAGAGAAAAAAGTAGGGGAACCAGTGCTGCCTTGGTCAAAAAGGGGGCTAGCAACAACATTTTTGTTTTTTCCTGTTGAATCTTCAGCAGGATTTTCTGTATGAGAGGGGAAGGGGGGAATGCATAAAAAAAAAAAATCATCTAGGAGATTGAGAAGGCATCCACCCTCCAGGCTTGTGGGGAGGGGGTTCTTGCACAGAATAACTTCAGTTGTCTCTTCTGAGGGGAGGCAAACAGATCTTATTTGTGGTGGACTATGTCCAGGAAGACATCCCTGTGCAACATCTATTTGTGATTCCGTGAAAATGATCTGCTGACAGCATCCACCAGAACACTGTTTTGAGATGAGATGTAAACTGCCAGTAGTGTCACCTCGGAGAAAGTACAGTTTTGTGCCTACCATAAATGTAGATGTTCGAGTGCTAATACAGCTGCAGTCATAACAGATGGGTTCTCCTGCCGTCAGGTGGGTCCTTGGTCGGCCGAATTCCAAAGTCTAGATCCGGCGTCGGTTGTCGTCGCTTCTTCCCTGACGTCAGTGCGACAGGGGTATAAAAGAACCAGCAAACGCCATTTTCTTCAGTTTTTCTTGCCCCAGATGTCAGGTGCCCCCAGAAGGAAGGCAATACATAAATTTATGTAATAATGCAATGCAATATAATCAAAATACAGTAGTTGCAAGCAAATACACCATAAAAGAATACCCCAATCAGGTTGTATGAGGAGGTGCTAGCCAATAGGCCTGTCCCAAGAGGGGAAGGAGGGAGGGAAACCTGGACTGCAGCTGTATTAGCACTCGAACATCTACATTTATGATAGGTACAAAACTGTACTATGTTCATCGTGCATACAGCTGCAGTCATAACAGATGGGTAGAATCCCAAAGCTAAAAAAGGGGTGGTAGGCACTAGGTGGAACTAGGAGGAGCCAGGATGCCCTGCAAGACTGCAGTGGCAAAGCCTGCTCTAGTTTTGGAGTATAATGGTAGGTGGTAATGCTTGGAGAAGGTATGCACAGAACTCCAAGTGGCTGCTTCCAAAATATCTTTGGTAGGAACTCCTCTGAGGAAAGCTGCAGAGGTAGCTGTGGCCCTTGTGGAGTGAGATCTGATGCCTGCAGGTACAGTTTTACCATGAAAAGAGTAACAAAAGCATATGCAGTGGGCTATCCATTTTGAGATTGTCTGTTTGGAAATTGGCTTCCCTTGAGCTCCTATAGCATAGGACACAAAGAGTTGTTCTGATTTTCTGAAAGGCTTTGTTCTGTCCAAATAATAGCGCAGCTGTCTGTGGATGTCCAAGGAATGTAGTAGTCTCTCCCCTTTGTTTTGAGGATTAGGGTAAAAGGTAGGTAAGTGGATAGCCTGATTCAAAGCTACCCTGGACACCACCTTTGGCACAAAGGACAGGTTGGTTCGTAAGGAAACTCTGTCCTGATGGAAAATGATGAAAGGCTGCACAGCCATGAGGGCTTGTAGTTCCGATACCCTGCGAGCTGAGGTGATAGCCAGAAGGAAGGCTGTTTTCCAGGACAAATATTGCAAATCTGTTGAGGCAGCTGGCTCAAAAGGAGGCAAGGTCAGCTTTTCTAGAATGAAATTGAGGTCCCAAGCAGGTATAGGTTGTTTCCTTGGGGGTTTTATATTCTTAGCCCCTCTGAGGGACTGTCTTAAGAGGGGGTGAGAGAATAAAGGTAGATCAGTGTTGTACTCTGCAGAAATGGCTGAGCATGGATTTTGATGGAGGAGAATGAAAGTCCACTGCTTAGCAGCTCAGCTAGATACTGTAATATTTGAGGTAAATTCAGTTTTCTAGGATTCTGGCCCTTTTTCTCATTCCAGGCACAGAACCGTTTCCATTTTGCGGAGTAAGCTTTTCTAGTAGACGGCCTTCTGGCCTCCAAAATGACATCCTGCGCCTCCTTGGAGAGTAGGGTCTGTTGTGAAGTTAAGGAATCTTCCATGCGGCCAGATTGAGTGTTTTCAGCTGACTGTGAAGAGTTCTGAAGCTGTGCGGAGTCAGAAGAAGAGGCATTAGAGGCAGGGTCCATGGTGGGGAATGAGTCAGGCTCCTCAGGAGTGGGTACCAATGCTGTCTTGGCCAGTCTGGAGCAATGAGAATCATCTTTGGTCTGTCTGCTCTGGTTTTTAATAGAACTTTGGGCAGCAGAGGAAGAGGTGGAAAGGCATAAACTGTCATTGTTGTCCAACTGAAAGAGAGAGCGTCCACTCTCCAGGCCTGTGGATGAAAAGTCCTTGAGCAGAATTTTGTCAATTGGTGATTTTTGTGGGAGGCAAAGAGATCCCCATGCTTGAATTATCTCTGTAAAAACTTGGAGGATGCAACTTCCATTCGTGTAGATCTGTCATATTTCTGCGTAGGTTGTCTGCCAGCGTGTTTTCCTTGCCTGGCAAGTTCTGTGCTTGAAGTTCGATTTGTAATTCCAGAGCCATGTTCCAAAGTGACATGGCCAGCCTGCATAGGGGGTATGAATGGGTTCCTCCCAGTTTGTTTATGTACCACATTACTGTAGTGTTGTCTGTCCTTATTAATAGTTGACCTGGATGCAGAAGGTCTTTGAAAGCTAAAATAGCATTTACTACTGCTAGCATTTCCTTTTGATTGATGTGAAGGTGCTTTTCTTTTTGGGACCATTTGCCCTGAATGCACCGATCTGTCATGTGCGCCCCCCAGGCGTAGTCCGAGGCATCTGTTGTGATGACTTGCTTTGCTTGAGGCTTGCAGAATGGGGGACCTGTGTTTGGCATGCTTGAGCCTACCACAGAAATTCCTTTTGAAGACATGGAATTAGTGGTATTATTGTTTCTAAACTGTGGCTGTGTTGAGACCATAGGTTTTTCAGGTACCATTGAAGTTTCCTCATATGCAGCTTTGCACATGGGATTAGTAGGATGCAAGATGCCATGAATCCCAGAGCCTGCAGGATTTTCCTTGCAGTCAGCCTGGTAAAATTTGCTAGTTTTCTGAAGTATTGAGTTAGTTGCCCCTGTTTCTCTGGCGTGAGGCAGGCCATCTGGGTGTTTGTGTCCAAGTTGGCACCCAGGAAAATTATTTTCTGAGAGGGTATTAGCCTTGATTTCTTTTTGCTGACTGTGTATCCCAGAGAATTGAACAACATTATTACAAAAGCCAGATGTTTCAGAAGTATGTGCTTGCTGTCCGCTTGGATCAGGCAGTCGTCCAAATATGGGTATATTTGTATCCCTTGAAGTCTGCAGTAGGCAATTACTGATGCCAGGCATTGCGTGAATACTCTGGGCGCAGTAGATAAGCCAAAGGGCAATGCAGAGAATTGATAATGGGTTGAACCTGCAAGAAATCTGAGGTATCTTCTGCAATTTTGTCTGATTGGGACATGCAGGTATGCCTCCTTGAGGTCCAATGTTACCAGCCAAGACTCCTTGCCCAGCATGGGAAGAAGCTGCTGTAATGTGAGCATCTTGAATTTTGGCACGAGTAAAAATGTGTTTAGGATGGATAGGTCCAAAATAGGTCTCCAATCTTTTCCCTTCCTTGGTACCAGGAATAGTCTGGAATAAAAACCTTGACCTTGTTCTTGAGTAGGTACCACTTGAATAGCTTTCATGTCCATGAGATCTGAAATTTGTCTTTGTGCCTCTGCCCTTTGATTGTGTGGCAGGTTTGGCATGCCTCTCATTTTTGGAAGGGTGTGAAAATGGAATCTGCAGCCTCTGTTTATAATGTCCAGGATCCATTTGTCTTTTGTGACAATATGCCAATTTTTCGAGAATAATGCCAGTTTTCCGCCTAAGGGTGCTGCAATTTGAGCCTTGCTTGGCATGCAAAGGGGAAAGTCATTGGGTTTGCTTTCTGAATGGCTGCGAACTATACTCACCACCTCTTTGTGTTGAAGCTTGCCATTGTCTGCCTCTAAACGATCCTTGAGATTGCCCTCTGCCCCTCGGGCGCCTTTATCTACATCTTTGGGGTCTGTCCGTGGCTGGAAAGGACCAATTTTTGGAAGGCCAATTTCTACTGAAACGTGGAGGTTGTACCTGTAGAAAATCTTTCACTGTTTGCATTGATTTAGCCTTTTCCTCCATTTTCTTTAATACCTCCTCAGCTTTAACACCAAATAATACATCCTTTTGTAGAGGGGCATCTAGTAATTTAGCTTTGACATGATCTGGTAAGGTTTGCTCCTTGAGCCAGGCATGTCTACGTATGACTGAACCTGTAACAGCAGCTCTACACGAGGCCTCTAGAGCATCAAAACCACATTGCAAGGTATGTTTACCCACTTGTTCTGCACTATGAATCAAATCCTGCAACTCCTTCAAGTCTGGTTGTTCAGGTTGTGACATTTTGCTTCTCAACTGTGATAAAGTACAGTTTTGTACCTACCATAAATGTAGATGTTCGAGTGCTAATACAGCTGCAGTAATCACAGATGGGTTCTCTGCCGTCAAGCGGGTCCTCGGTCGGCCGAATTCCAAAGTCTAGGTCCGGCGTCGGTTGTCGTCGCTTTCTTCCCTGACGTCAGTGCGACAGGGGTATATAAGACACAGCCGACGCCATTTTCTTCAGTCTTTCTTGCCCCAGATGTCAGGTGCCCCCAGAAGGAAGGCAATACATAAATTTTATATATAATCATGCAATGCAATATAATCAAAAATCAGTAGTTGCAAGCAAATACACCATAGAAGGATAACCCAATCAGGTTGTATGAGGGGGTGTTAGCCACTAGGCCTTTACCAAGAGGGAAAGGAGGGAGGGAAACCTGTACTGCAGCTGTATTAGCACTCGAACATCTACATTTATGGTAGGTACAAAACTGTACTATGTTCATCGTGCATACAGCTGCAGTAATCACAGATGGGTAGAGTCCCAAAGCTACGCACAGGGTGGTAGGCTCTAGGTGGAACTTGGAGGAGCCAGAATGCCCTACAACACAGCAGTGGCAAAGCCTGCTCTAGTTTTGGAGTATAAAGGTAGGTGGTAGTGTTTTGTGAAGGTATGCACAGAACTCCAAGTGGCTGCCTCCAAAATATCTTTGGTAGGGACTCCTCTGAGGAAGGCTGTAGAGGTGGCTGTGGCCCTTGTGGAGTGGGATCTGATGCCTGTAGGAACAGATTTGCCATGAAAGGAGTAACAAAACCGTATGCAGTGGCCTATCCATTTTGAAATTGTCTGTTTGGAAATTGGCTTCCCTTGAGCTCCTACAGCATAGGACACAAAGAGTTGTTCTGATTTCCTGAAAGGCTTTGTTCTGTCCAAATAGTAACGTAGCTATCTATGGATGCCTAAGGAATGTAGCAGCCTTTCCCCTTTGTTTGGAGGATTGGGGTAAAAGGTAGGTAAGTGTATGGCCTGATTTAAAGCTACCCTGGATACTACCTTAGGCATAAATGACGGGTTGGTTCGTAGGGAAACCCTGTCCTGATGGAAGATGAGAAATGGCTGCACAGCCATGAGGGCTTGTAGTTCAGAAATCCTACGAGCTGAGGTAATGGCCAGAAGGAAGGCTGTTTTCCAGGACAAAAATTGCAAATCTGTTGAGGCAGCTGGTTCAGAGGGAGGCAATGTTAATTTTTCTAGAATGCAATTACGATCCCAGGCTGGTATTGGTTGTTTCCTTGGAGGTCTTATATTCTTAGCCCCTCGGAGGAACTGTCTTAAAGAGTGGGTGAGAGAATAAGGGTGGATCAGTGTTGTATTCTGCAGAAATGGCTGAGGCTTGAATTTTGATGGAGGAAAAAGAAAGTCCACTGTTCAACAGCTCAGCTAGATACTGTAATATCTGAGGCAAATTCAGTTTTCTAGGATCCTGGCCTTTTTTCTCATTCCAAGCGCAGAACCGTTTCCATTTTGCGGAGTAAGCCTTTCTAGTAGATGGCCTTCTGGCCTCCAGAATGACATCCTGCACCTCTTTGGAGAGTAGGGTCTGTTGTGGTGTTAAGGAATTTTCCATGCAGCCAGACTGAGTGTTTTCAGCTGACTGTGAAGAGTTTTGTAGCTGTGCTGAGTCAGTAGAAGAGGCATTAGAGGTAGGATCCAGGGAGGAGTATGTGTTAGGTTCCTCAGGAGTGGGTACCAGTGTTGTCTTGGCCAGTCCGGAGCAATCAGTATCATCTTTGGTCTGTCTGCTCTTGCTTTCAAGAGCACCTTGGGCAGAAGAGGCAAAGGTGGGAAGGCGTAAACTGTCCATGCTGTCCAACTGAAAGAAAGGGCGTCCACTCTCCAGGCCTTTGGATGGAAGGTCCTTGAGCAGAACTTTGTCAATTGATGATTCCTGTGGGAGGCGATGAGATCTATGTCTGGCCTTCCCCACGCTTGGATTATCTGTGTAAACACTTGAGGATGCAACTTCCATTCGTGTGGGTCCATCATATTTCTGCCTAGATTGTCTGCCAGCGTGTTTTCCAATCCTGGCAGGTACTGTGCTTGAAGTTCGATTTGCCATTCCAGAGCCAAGTTCCAAAGTGACATGGCTAGCCTGCACAGGGGGTATGAATGTGTTCCTCTTTGTCTGTTTATGTACCACATTACTGTGGTGTTGTCTGTTCTTATCAATAATTGCCCTGGATGCAGGAGGTCCTTGAAAGCTGTAAGTGCATTTATCACTGCTAGCATTTCTTTTTGATTGATGTGAAGGTGCTTTTCCTTTTGGGACCATTTGCCCTGAATGCACCTGTCTGTCATGTGTGCCCCCCAGGCGTAGTCTGAGGTGTCTGTTGTGATGGCTTGACTTGCTTGAGGCTTGCAGAATGGAAGACCTGTGTTTGTTTGGCATGCTTGGGCCCACCATAGAAATTCCTTTTGCAAACATGGGATTATTGGTATTATTGTTTCCAAACTGTGGCTGTGTTGAGACCATAGGTTTTTTAGGTACCACTGAAGTTTCCTCATATGCAACTTTGCAAATGGGATTAAAAGAATGCAAGATGCCATGAAGCCCAGAGCCTGCAGGATTTTCCTTGCAGTGAGCCTGGTACAATTTGCTAGTATTTTAAAGTACTGAGTTAGTTGCCCCTGTTTTTCTGGCGTAAGATAGGCCATCTGGGTGTTTGTGTCCAAGTTGGCACCCAGGAAAGTTATTTTCTGAGATGGTGTTAGCCTGGATTTCTCTGTGTTGACTGTGTATCCCAGAGAATTCAATAACCGTGTTACATAAGCCAGATGTTCCAGAAGTATGTGTTTTCTGTCCGCTTGGATCAGGCAGTCGTCCAAATAAGGGTACATTTGTATCCCTTGAAGTCTGCAGTAGGCGATTACTGATGCCAGGCATTTCGTGAATACTCTGGGCGCAGTAGATAAGCCAAAGGGCAACGCTGAGAATTGATAGTGGATTGAACCTGCAAGAAATCTGAGGTATCTTCTGCAGCTTTGTCTGATTGGGACATGCAGGTATGCCTCCTTCAGGTCCAATGTTACCAGCCAAAACTCCTTGCCCAGCATGGGAAGAAGCTGCTGTAATGTGAGCATCTTGAATTTTGGTACAAGTAGAAATGTGTTTAGGATGGATAAGTCCAAAATGGGTCTCCAGTCGGTTCCTTTCCTTGGTACCAGAAATAGCCTGGAATAAAAACCTTGACCTTGTTCGTGAGTAGGTACCTCTTGAATAGCTTTCATGTCCATGAGCTTTGAAATTTGTATTTGAGCCTCTGCCCTTTGATTGTGTGGCAGGTTCGCATGCCTCTCATTTTGGAAGAGTGTGAAAATGAAATCTGTAGCCTCTGTTTATAATGTCCAGGATCCATTTGTCTGTTGTGATAATATGCCAATTTCTTGTAAATAATTCCAGCTTTCCTCCCAAGGGTGCTGCCAGCTGAGACTTGCTTGGCATGAAAAGGGGGAAGTCATTGGGTTTGTTTCCTGTATTGTTGTGCACTGTCTTCACCACCTCTTGGTGCTGGAGTTTGCCATTGTCTGCCTCTATATGATCCTTGAGATTGTCCTCTGCCCTTGTGCCTGTATCTACCTCTTTGGGGCTTGTCTGTGGCTGGAAAGGACCAGTTTTTAAAGGCCAATTTCTGCTAAAACGTGGTGGTTGAACCTGTAGAAAAGCTTTTACAGTTTGCATAGATTTAGCTTTTTCTTCCATTTTCCGTAGTATCTCCTCAGCATTAGTACCAAATAGTACATCCTTTTGTAAAGGAGCATCTAGTAGTTTAGCTTTAACATGATCAGGCAAGGTTTGTTCCCTAAGCCAGGCATGTCTAAGAATGACTGATCCTGTAACAGCAGCTCTACTTGAGGCCTCTAGAGCATCATAGCCACATTGTAAGGTGTGTTTACCCACTTGTTCTGCACTGTGCATCATATCCTGCAACTCCTTCAAATCTGGTTGTTCAGGTTGTGACATTTTATTTCTTAATTGAGATAACAGAAACTGCTGATATTTAAGCATATGGAAATGACAATTTATGGCCCTCATGGCTAGGGTGGCCGAGGTATATACCTTTTCCCCCCACCTTTCTAAGGAGACTCTCTTTCGGAAGGTAGTGGATTCTTAGCAGTAGAGGCCTTCATTCCCTTGGGGCCTTGAGAAATGGTTTCAGGGTCAGCATTATGGCATTTGTAAAGAAATTGGTGAGAGTTAGGAACTCTGTAGTACCTATCAGGCTTGACTGGGGCAGGAGGCAGGGAATCCGGATTAAGGCAGGCCTCCGAGTAAACATCATCAAGTATGTCCAAGACAGGAGGTATCGCCAGGGGCCTGTGCTGAGGTAGCAAAAGAAATTCCCTAAGTCTTTTCTTGGAATCGGAAAAGTCTTGGCCTTCCCAATGGAAGTGTTCCCTCAAGGTATGCAAGGTTTCCCCAAAAGAAAAATCCTCTGGGGGAGATACAGAAGGAATGGACTGCTCTGCATCAGAATCTTCAAAAGGGGAGTACGAGTGTTCCTCTTCATCAGAATGTTCTGAAATAATGGAGCCCTGGTCAGAAGAGGGAGAATCTTCCTCCACTCTGGGTCTCTTGTCCGGAGGGGGTTGGGAACCCCTGATAAGAGTAATTAAATCCTCAGCCATTTTAAGCATCTGTTTTTTAGGCATGGGGCCTGGAGATGGGGCCTGTGCAACAGGCCTCTTGGGATGCATGGCTGATTTGGACTTAGTAAAGGCCTTAATGGAAAAGGAAGATGAGGGTCTAAAGACACCATGGGTGGAAGTGGACCTGTCCACGTTAGGAGGCTCAACACTCACAGTGGCTTCGGTAGCTGTTGTCTGGGTATGGGCCGAGGCACCTGCGGTCTCGGTTGCAGGAGACACCGCCAAAGAAGTGTCGTCGGTAGTCAGGGGCTGCGTAGGCGCCTCGCTGAGAACCGGACCACGTGTAGTCGGTTTAGGCGTGGTGTCGGTGGAGACCGCGGACCTCGCGTGTCAGTCTTTGTCCTTGCGTGTTTTGGACAAAACGGTAGTCGGAGTCTCCGACGACATTTTATAATCAAAAGCTTTACCAAAAAAGTGCTGGGTGAACTCCGCCCGACGCTTTACAGTGCGTTTATTGAAAGTAGCGCAAAAGCGACAGCCCGAGACGTCGTGGTCTGGGCCTAAACAAGGTATGCAGAGGGAATGGAAATCCTTATGCGGTATTTGCTTCCCACAAGAAATACAATTGTTAACTTTGTCTGACATCAGTCTGAGGCAAGAAAAGTTTCCCCAACGGGGTACTTAGCTTTAAAGAAGACTTCGGTTTCCAAATTTTCGTAATTTCAGGAGCTGGCCGACCGGCACTTGCGAACTGCTTCTGCTTCGGGCATCGCGCGGCAAAAAAGACTGAAGAAAATGGCGTCGGCTGTGTCTTATATACCCCTGTCGCACTGACGTCAGGGATGAAAGCGACGACAACCGACGCCGGACCTAGACTTTGGAATTCGGCCGACCGAGGACCCGCCTGATGGCAGAGAACCCATCTGTGATTACTGCAGCTGTATGCACGATGAACATCAGAAACTGTTGGTACTTTAACATATGGAACTGGCAGTTTAATGCCCTCATGGTTAAGGTGGCCGAGGTGTATACCTTTTTTCCCCACCTTTCTAAAGATCTGGAGTCTCTCTCAGAAGGTAATGGATTTTTAGCAGTGGAGGCCTTAATTCCCTTGGGGCCCTGTGAGATAGTTTCTGGGTCAGCCACATGGCTTTTGTATAAAAATTGGTGTGAGTTAGGAACCCGGTAGTACCTGTCAGGCTTGACTGGGGCTGGAGGTAAAGAGTCCGGGTTAAGGCAGGCCTCCGAGTACACATCATCTAGTATGTCTAAGACAGGAGGTATAGCCAGAGGCCTGTGCTGAGGTAGCAAAAGAAAATCCCTAAGCCTTTTCTTGGAGTCTGAATACTCTTGGCCTTCCCAGTGGAAGTGTTCCCTCAAAGGTATGCAAGGTTTCCCCAAATGAGTAATCCTCTGGGGGGGAGACAGAGGGAATGGACTCCTCTGCATCAGAATCTTCAAAAGGGGAGAAAGAATGTTCCTGTTCATCAGAGTGCTCTGAAATAATGGAGGCCTGGTCAGAGGAGGGGGATTCTTCCTCCACTCTGGGCCTTTTGTCCGGGGGGGGGTTGAGAACCCCTGATAAGAGTAATTAAATCCTCAGCCATTTTAAGCATCTGTTTTTTAGGCATGGGGCCTGGAGAAGGGCCCTGTGTAGCTTGTCTCTTAGAATGCATGGCTGCTTTAGACTTAGTGAAAGCCTTGATGGAAAAAGAAGAGGAAGGTCTGAAGACCCCTTGAGAGGAGGCAGACCTGTCTACATTTTGAGTTTCACCACAGAGAGTGGCTTCGGTATCTGTAGTTGGGGTGTGGGCCGAGGAGCCTGCGACCTCGGGCACAGTAGACACCGCCAATGAAGTGTCGTCGGTAGGCAGGGGCTGCGTAGGCACCTCTCTGAGAACCGGACCACGTGTAGTCGGCTTTGGCGTGGTGTCGGTAGAGGCCGCGGACCTAGTGTGTCGGTCCTTATCTTTGCGGTTTTTTAGACAAAACTGGAGTCGGAGTATCCGACGACATAATGTAGTTAAATTTTTGCCAAAATAGTGCTGGGCGAACTCCGCCCGACGCTTAATGGTGCGTTTGTTGAATGTAGCACAAAAACGACAAACCGAGACGTCGTGGTCTGGGCCTAAGCAAGGAATGCAGAGGGAATGAAAATCCTTATGCGGTATTTGCTTCCCACATGAAATACAATTATTAACTTTGTCTGACATCGGTCTGAGGCAAGAAAAGTTTCCCCAACGGGGTACTTAGCTTTCAAGAAGACTTCGGTTGCAAAATTTTCGTAATTTCAGGAGCTGGCCGACCGGCACTTGCGAACTGCTTCTGCTTCGGGCACCGCGTGGCAAGAAAGACTGAAGAAAATGGCATCGGCTGGTTCTTTTATACCCCTGTCGCACTGACGTCAGGGAAGAAGCAACGACAACCGACGCCGGACCTAGACTTTGGAATTCGGCCGACCGAGGACCCGCCTGACGGCAGGAGAACCCATCTGTTATGACTGCAGCTGTATGCACGATGAACATGGTAGCCATTTCCCAACTTTGGATACCCAGCCTGCAGAGTAAGTAGGATTTTGTCCCCCCATTGTTTGTTGATACACCATAGGAATGTGGTGTTGTCTGTACAGATTCTTAGAGGTCTCGGGTGTATGAGGGGAAGGAATGCTTTTAGGGCTAGGATAAAGGCAGTTGTTTCCCTGATATTGATGTGCTTTTTCCGAAGACAACAGTCCCATTGGCTCTGAACCTTCAGTCCATTCATAGTTGCTCCCCATCCCAGATCTGATGCATCTGTAAACAGCTGTTGAACCGCAGGGGGTGGTTGTAATGGTAGCTCTGGGTTCAGGTGAATTTGCTGGATCCACTACAAGATCTCTTTCTTTTGAAATGGAAGGAATGGTATCTGAAACTCTAATGGGTGTGCGTGTTGGGACCAAACATTCTTCAGGTATGACTAAAATTTTCTAATGTGTAACCTGGCTAGGGGCAACATGGGAAGTGTGGCTGCTATGAACCCCAAGAGGCATTGGAACTCCCTGGTCGAAATGCAGCTGGCTAGGAGTAGGCCATGGATGCAAGTGGTCTAAGATGTGACCTTTTCTGGGGGAAGAAAGGCCTTCATCAAATCTGTTCTTATTCTGCAACTCAGGAACACCTGGTCCTGAAAGGGAGTTAAGTGAGGATTTGAGTTGGTTGATTGTGAAACCTAGGCCTTTGAAGAGGGAAATGGTGAATTTTAGGTGCCTTTGTAGGGTATTTGAATGATTTGCCTGGATAAGAAGATGGTCTAAGTAGGGAAAGATTTGAACACCTTTTGTTCTGCAAAAGGCCACCACAGGAGCTAGACCATGTGTGAACACCCGTGGTGCTGTGGACAAACCAAAGGGCAAGGTAGTAAACTGATAGTGCAAGGACTGCGCTGCAAAACGCAGGAATTTCCGATAAGATGGGTGGATAGGGATGTGAAGATGGGTCTAGGACTATTCACTGAAAGCACATTTCACAAAGTCAAATGACTGTGCACAAATCACTGAAAGCACAATTCACTGAAAACTCAATTCACTGAAAGTTATATATGGCCTTTTCCCCACTGTAGTGCGACCCTGGAGTTAGTATATATATATTATATACACACACACACACACACACATATATATATATATATATATATATATATATGTAATTTATTGAAAGTGCAAGTATCCATGTGTACAGTTCAAAATATTTAAAATAGGTGGGGCGGTGCCCCCCCTTACCATATATTCTAACTCCAGGGTCACACTACAGTGGGGAAAAGGCCATGCATAACTTTCAGTGAAATGTGTTTCAGTGAATTGTGCACAGTCAAATGTGCTTCAGTGAAATGTGCTTTCAGTGAATAGTCCTAGACCCGTGAAGATATGCACTCTTCAGGTCTAAAGTGGCCAGGTAAGAACTGGGAGAGTGGAATAAGTGTTTGGAGGGACAGCAAGTGAAAGGTGGGTACATGGAAGAAAGGGTTTAGAAGGGACAGGTCCAAGATGCGTCTCCATGGGTCATATACTTTCTTGGGACTAGGAAGAGTCTGGAATAGAAATCTAGGCATTCCTGTCCTGGAGGGACCTCCTGAATTGTACCTTGTCAGACAAGATCTAGAATTACCCTGGGAGAGGTTTTTCCCTCCAGGTCATGAAATATCCTTTTTCCACTATTGACAAGACCCAGGTGGCTGTGGGGGGATCTGTTACCACAGGGGGAGACAGTGAGAGAGGTGGGCATTTAGGGGAAGATGGAGTGTTAGAGTCTGACAGTCAAACACTGTTAGGCCGGTCAGGAAAGGGCTGTCTTGGAGTAGTTTGAGAGGAGGTAGGCCTGGCTGAGGAAGGTTTTCTGGCACTTTTTCTGGGTTTGGTGAAAGGTGGTGTGGAAGCCTACCTGACAAATCTGTGTGTGACAGGGTAGTTTCTACGAAACTTGGGCAGTGGTGAGACAAAAAGGTGTTTGAGGTCCTGCAGCTCCTTGCCCTTTTCCTACAGTTCTGCTTCTTACTTTCCAAAGAGAATCATCAGACAATGGTTGTAGCATGAGCCAGGAGAACATACGGAGGAGTGAGGCTGCAGCAGCTCACCTAGCTGATGCATTGGCAGCATCATAGCTGTATTTTATAAAGCGTCTAATGACCTGTGTGGCTGAAGAGTAGAGGGCACTTGTGCCTTAGTGGATGAATCTGTAATTGAGTTCAGTTGATCCATGGCTTGTGAGACCAGGTCCAAAGCATATCTGACCATATGCGTTTAGTAACTGATGGCTCTAAAGGCCAGGGTGGAAGATGTGTAAATTTTCTTCCCTAATCTATCATTTTACTCTCTTCATTTGATGGGAGCAAGAAGAGGAGGGAATCTGTATTGTTTATCCGGAGAGACAGTAATTACAGTAGGGTCTGCCATAGGAGGCTTGATAAGAAATTTCAAGCCATCAGGAAAGTACAGTTGTGTACCTACCATAAATGTAGATGTTCGAGTGTATTCACTGTTGCAGTCATTACATTTGGGTTATCCTGCTGGCAGGCGACCCGCAGTCGGCCCGAGTTCCAAAGTCTTGGTCCGGCGTCGGTTGCTGTCGCATCTTCCCTGACGTCAGTGGTATAAAAGTTACAACAGACGCCATTTTCTTCAGTTTTTCTTGCCCCAGATGTCAGGTGCCCCCAGATAGGAAGGCTGGAAAGATAAAATTATGCCAAAAAACATGCATATATTACTATAAACATTTTTTTCATCTACAAGCAAATACACCACATAGGTTGTATAGAGTTGAGAAGTACAGAAAAGTTCCAGCAATGAAAAGGGGGATGGTGGGTGGGTAACCTGGACTGCAACAGTGAATACACTCGAACATCTACATTTATGGTAGGTACACAACTGTACTATGTTCATCGTGTTTCACTGTTGCAGTCATTACACTTGGGTAGAATCCCAAAGCTGAGGTTGGGCGGCTGGGTCTAAATTGGATTTGGAGAGGCTACCAGGCCCTGCAGAACTGCAGTGGCAAAGCCTGCTCTGGATTTAGAGTAGAGAGGTAAGTGGTAGTGCTTGGTGAAAGTGTGCACTGAGCTCCAGGTTGCAGCTTCTAAAATGTCTTTGGCTGGTACTCCTCTGAGGAAAGCTGCTGAAGTGGCTGCTGCTCTGGTAGAATGAGGCCTAATGCCCTTAGGCACTGATTTGCCATGTTGTGCATAACAGAAGCGGATGCAGTGGCCTATCCATTTTGAAATTGTCTGCTTTGTAATAGGCTTTCCTTGCGATCCTGCAGCATAGGCTACAAACACTTGCTCAGTTTTTCTGAAAGCTTTTGTTTTGTCCAAGTAGAATCGTAGCCGTCTGTGTATATCCAAAGAGTGCAGAAGTCTCTCCCCTTTATTCTGGGGATATGGGTAGAAAGTAGGTAAATGAATGGTTTGGTTCAAGGCCACATTGGAGACCACTTTTGGCATGAATGCTGGGTTTGTCCTAAGAGAGACCCTGTCCTGATGAAAAATGATGAAAGGTTTCACAGCCATTAATGCCTGTAACTCTGAGACTCTTCTTGCTGAAGTTATTGCTAGGAGCAGAGCAGTTTTCCATGATAAGAATGTTAGATCAGCTGTGCTGGCTGGTTCAAAAGGAGGCAGTGTGAGTTTTTTTTAAAACAAAATTGAGATCCCAAGTTGGTACTGGTGCTCTCCTTGGGGGTCTTATATCTTTTGCCCCTCTGAGGTACTGTCGTAGTAGAGGATGTGAAAAAATAGGAGGTTCCGTATTGTAATGAGCTGAAATGGCAGAGGCATGGATTTTAATTGATGAGAAAGATAGGCCTTTGTCCAGCATCTCAGTTAGGTATTGTAAAATCTGAGGTACATTAGGGACAAGTAGTTCGAGTCCTTGTGCCTGGTTCCAAGCACAGAATCTCTTCCATTTTTCTGCATAAGATTTCCTAGTGCTGGGCCTCCTGGCTTCTAAAATGACATCCAAAACAGCTTTAGAGAGGGGTGTAGTCTGAGTGGCTACATTATCTGCCATGCTGCCAGATTTAAGGTTCTGAGTTGACTGTGCAGAATCTGATTGTTTTGTTGTGTCAGAATATGAGGAATTTGAGGTAGAGGCCAAGATGGACCTTGAGACAAACTCTTTAAGATTGGGTACCAGTGTTGGCGTGGCCAGTCTGGGGCAATAAGGATAATTTTTGGCCTTTCTTGTCTGACTTTTAGGAGTACCTTGGTAAGGAGAGGCATCGGAGGGAAGGCATAGACTGTCAGGCCTTTCCAGCTGAATGATAGAGCATCCACTTTCCTGCTTGAGAGTGATAAGTTCTTGTGAAGAATTTCTGTATTTGGTAATTGTGAGGGGAGGCAAAAAGATCTCTGTCTGATCGTCCCCATTTCCTCGTTATCATGCTGAATACCTGTGGATTTAGTTTCCATTCGTGAGGATCCATGAGATTTCTGCTTAGTTTGTCTGCCAGTGTATTTTTTGTTCCTGGCAGGAATTGTGCCTGCAGATGTACTTGATAGGTCAGTGCTGTGTTCCACAAAGTCATGGCTTGCCTGCATAGGGGGTAGGAATGTGTGCCCCCTTGCTTGTTTATGTACCACATAACTGTGGTATTGTCCGTCTTTATTAATAGTTGTCCTGGATGTAGTAGGTCCTTGAAAGCTGTCAGGGTATTCTGTACAGCTAGCATCTCTTTTTGATTGATGTGAAGATGCATTTGTTCCTTGGCCCACCATGCCCTGAATACATTTTCCTGCCATATGTGCCCCCCCAGGCATAATCCGATGCATCCGCTGTTATTGTCTGCCTGGCTGTGGGTAAAGTGAAAGGCTGTCCCTTGTTGTGGTGACAGGCCTGGGCCCACCATTGAAACTCCTGTTGTAGGCAGGGAATTAAAGTTATGATTGTCTCCAGGCTGACAAAGCTGAGTCCAAACACTTTTTAGATACCATTGTAGCTTCCTCATATGCAGTTTTGCATATGGAATTAGTAGAATGCAGGATGCCATGAAGACCAGGGCCTGCAGAACTTTTCTTGCAGGGAGCTGGGTCTCTGCTGCCATCATTTGAAAGTAATGAGTCAGTTGCCTTTGTTTGCCTGGCGTGAGATAAGCCATCTGGGCAGTTGTATTTAAGCTTGCACCCAGGAATATGATCTCTTGAGCGGGCACTAGTTTTGATTTCTTTTCGTTTACGGTGTACCCTAGGCAAATTAGCAATCTTTTTGCAGACGCCAGATGCTTTAGAAGAATGTCCTTGCTCTCTGCTTGAATAAGGCAGTCGTCCAAGTAGGGATATATTTGAATTCCTTTTTGTCTGCAAAATGCAATTACTGGTGCCAGGCATTTTGTGAAGACCCTGGGCACAGTAGATAAGCCAAAGGGCAGTGCAGAGAATTGGGAATGCATTGAGCCTGCTATGAATCTGAGGTATCTTCTGCAAGATTGTCTGATTGGGACATGCAGGTATGCCTCCTTGAGGTCCAAAGTAACTAGCCAAGCCTTCTTGCCCAGCATACATTTTGAATTTTGGAACATCAAGGAAATTATTTAGGACTGACAGGTCCAGTATTGGTCTCCAGGCTTTGTCCTTTCTGGGTACTAAGAAAAGTAGTCAGTAAAATCCTTGTCCCTGTTCTTGCTGTGGAACTTTTTGAATTGCTTCCATGTCCATAAGAGCAGCAATTTGTTTTTGTGCCTCTGCCCATTGGTGTTGTGGCAGGTCTGGCATACCTTTTGGTTTTGGAAGCGTGTGGAAGTGGAACCTGTAACCCTGAGTAACAATATTCAGCACTTATTGGTCCTGGGTGATCATGTGCCAATTTTTTGAGAAAAGTGCTAGCTTCCCCCCTAGGGGTGCTGTCAAAAGGTAAGTGCTTGGAATTTGCAGAGGGAAGTCATTGGGATGGTTTCCTATAAGGTTGTGATTCGTCTTCCCCTCCTTTGGGGGCTGAAGCACCCCATTGTTTAGGTCGGTAGGAGCCTTGGGGCTGAGATCTGCCTCTTGGGCGTCTGTATCTGCCTCTGTGGCCTGTCTGACACTGGAAAGGAACAATTTTTTTGAAGGCCAGTTTCTGCTAAATCTAGGTGGTTGAACCTGTAAGAAATCTTTCACTTTCTGCATTGATTTTGCTTTATCCTCCATTTTCTTTAACACCTCTTCTGCCTTAACACCAAACAAAGTCTCATGCTGCAATGGAGCATCCAATAATTTTACTTTAACATGGTCAGGTAAACTTTGTTCTTTCAACCAAGCATGCCTTCGAATAACAGAGCCTGTAACTGCGGCTCTACAAGAAGCCTCTAATGAATCAAAACCACATTGCAGAGTATGCTTTCCCACTTGTTCAACTGCATGCAATAAATACTGCATTTCCTTACTGTCAGAACCTTCTGTATTTGAAACCATTTTCTGTTTTAACCATGACATGAGGTACTGTTGGTATTTAAGCATGTGAAATTGACAGTTTAAAGCTCTTACAGCTAAAGTAGCAGAAGTGTAAACTTTTTTCCCCCATCTGTCCAGAGCTCTGGAATCCCTATCCGAGGGGACAGGATTTTTAGCAGTGGAAGCCTTAACCCCCTTTGGACCCTGAGAAATTGTTTCTGGATCTGCATCGGGGTTTTTGTAAAGAAATTTATGAGAGTCAGGAACTCTGTAGTACCTGTCTGGCTTGACTGGTGCAGTGGGTAAAGAATCAGGAGACAGAGATAAATCAACAACAATATCAAGCACAGGGGGAATAGCTAGGGGCCTGTGCTAAGGTGCTAAGGCAATAAAAGGAAGTCTCTGAGCCTTTTCTTGGATTCTGAATAATCCTAGCTCTCCCAATGGAAATGCTCCCTCATGGTGTGCAGGGTTTCCCCAAAGGAATAATCCTCAGGCGGAGAGGCTGAAGGTATGGACTCTTCTGCATCAGTCATCATAGGGAGGAAGAGAATATCCCTGATCAGAAGAGGAGTCAGAGGAAATAGAAACCTGGTCAGAAGAATCATAATCAGTGTCTTTCCTAGGCCTTTTATCAGGAGAGGGAACCCCTGATTAAAGTAATTAGGTCATCGGCCATTTTAAGCATCTGCTTCTTTGGCATTGATGACTGTTCTGGAGAATGCTGTACTTGTTTCCTTGTCTTAAATGGTGTTTTTGACTTTGCTGCTGTAGTGGGCTTAATTGTAAGCTGTGAAGGTCTGAAAACACCCTCAAAAGCCGATGCCTGCTCAGCGGCTCCAGACCCATCTGAGGGTATAGTTTCCATAGGCCCAATACCTTGAGTTTCCACAGGCCTCGGTGTCTCCACGTGGCTGTTGGTTACGACCTGTGGCTCTGAAGTAGCGGGTGTCAGGGGCTGTGAAAGCGCCTCTGAGAACCGGCGACTGGCCTAGAAGAGGCTTCATCGGTTTTGGACCTCGGATGCCTGTCCTTTTCTTTGTCTTTGTGTTTTTTATAAATTCCGGTCGTCGGCTGTTCCGATGGCATTATGTAATTAAACCTTCGGCCAAAATAATGTAGAGCAAAATCAAACCGACTAGTGACGTCGTGGTCAGGGCCTAGGCAAGGAATACAGTAAGAGTGAAAGTCCTTATGAGGTATTTGTTTCCCACAAGAAATACAATTATTAACTTGTATTGACATCGGTCTGGAGCAAGTTACTTAGCTTTATTGAAGACTTCGGTTCTGAAACTCAATTTTGAAAATCTCAGGAATCGGCCGACCGGCACTTGCGAACTGCTTTTGCTTCGGGCACCGCGCACACCAAGAAAGACTGAAGAAAATGGTGTCGGTTGCAACTTTTATACCCCTGACGCACTGACGTCAGGGAAGATGCAACAGCAACCAATGCCGGACCAAGACTTTGGAACTCGGGCAGACTGTGGGTCGCCTGCCAGCAAGATAACCCAAGTGTAATGACTGCAACAGTGAAACGCGATGAACATCTTTATAGAACCTGTCTGGTCTTTTTGGGATTGGTGGCTGAGAATCTGAAGCTTTGGAAGCTGAGGCCAGGGATGACTGAGGGGGAGTGGGAGGGGGATTGCATCTGCTGAAGCTCACATCTTTTTTGAACTTCTGTCATTTATGTGGAATCCCATTTGAAGTACTCCCTCATTTTGGAAATAGTTTCCCAAAGGTGATGTCTTCAGGTGGGGAATCACCTTTTAGAGAGTCCTCTTCAGGAGAACAATATTCTAAGGGAGAAGCCAGTTGTGAGGAATATGAAAGGGACTCATCTGAAGAGGAAGACGAAGAATCAGGTGTCTGTGGATGAGGCAAGGGACCCAAAGAAGCAGGCCTGGGACCCTAAGCTGGCAGAGCAGAAGGAATCTGTGAGAAAGTAGGCCTAAGGGCCATAAAGGCTTGGAAAAGATTGAGAGAATGCCTGCCAATCAGGAATACCTTCTGAAGGTGCAGACAAATGCTTAGACTGTTTCTTTTTTACAGCAGTAGTCTTTGTTCTGTGCTGAGCAGACACAGGCCTAGGATCTGAGGACACCAGAGGATTAGAAGAGCTTTTCTCAGTTATGGAAGCTGCCATAAGCAATTCATGCGAACCTGGGCCCCCATCCCAACATCGGACATGCATGTTGTTGGTACCTCCACGGACGTGTAGGATGGAGAAACTAGGGCAGCGTCCGAAGCGGTATCCACTGAAGTCACCAAAGCCATCAGATGTACCTCAGCCCCTAGACTGGTGGCTGGCAGAAAGTCTGAACCCAGAGGTGCAGGTGCTTTTGTTGGCCTTGCTACTTTGGCCTTCTCTCTGTGGTTTGGGAGAGGAGGCAGGCATCGCTTCCATACCCAAAACAAGTCGCTTAAGACGTTGGTTTTCCACAAATAAGTTTAGGGCTCTGAGACAGATGCACAGAGTTTTTGGGACAAACGATTGGCAAATGGAACATGCTTTGTAGTTGTGGTAAGGCCCTAAACAAAAAAGGAAGAGGTTGCGGCCGTCTGTGTGGGATTTGACATCCGCACTTGAATTTTCCCTTCCTAGATGACATGGATGGAATCAGCTTAAGGAAAGAAAAAAAAATAGAATAGAAAAGGTTTCCCAATGGTGTACTTGTCTGTTGGAAGACAATGGCACGCAGCAGAACAAGCGAGCTGATGTTCGACTGACGGCAGAGAAGTTCTGAGGTCTGTGCGTGCGGACGTCACATTTATGACCCACGGTTTATGGTACCTATGTGTGACGTCCCACGCAACATAAAGCAACCAGGCTAAGCTTTTGTATATGGGACGGATGTTTGGGTCGCCTCAGGCAGAGGATCCCTCATGTTAAGAATACTGCAACATGAGATTAGAAGGACATCTAATAGGTTTAATGTGTGGTTCATTGCTGCAATCTTCTTCTGGGAAGAGAATACCAGAGTTGTCTGCCACTGCCGAGAGGGGTTGGTATATCTGTTGATAGCAGAAGAAACACCTATTAAAGTTCTAGAAAGGTACAATCTGTAGTAACTTGAGATGCTACGGACTGATGACCAAGTCAGTCGCATACAGGATTTCCTGTGCACCTTCCCTTTTAGAAAAGTAGGATTGACAGCTGTGCATACCAAGCAGAAAGGGACCAGAATCTTTCTTGCAGCCATTTTCCACGTAGAAATGTTCTGCTTAGAAAGAGGCAACCCTTTCTCATCTTCAGCAAATCCACAAAAAGCTGTTCTTACTTTCTAAGACATTTTGTTCTGTCCCACTAATCTCAGCTGTCTATAGACAGTGCGTACAATTTTCTCCCTTGCTTCAAAGTGAAGGGAACCTTGACAACTGGAGAGCTTGATTTAGCACCACTTTTGTAAACACCCTGGATACAAAAATGGATTTAGTGCACAAGTTTTCTTTTTTCTGCTTTAAACATCAAGGCTTGGACTTCAGTCTTCTAGTGGATGTAATGACAACTGAAAAAAACAGCTTTCCAGGATAAGTCATTTAAACTCCACAGAGGCAGATGTTTCAAACAGTACTAGGGTAATTTTTTTGCAGTGCGATGTTAAGGACTCAAAGCTGAAGCTATGGATCATGTGGGAGGACTGATGTGAAAGATGCTTTTAGAAAGTGCTTAACTTTAAGTGTGGATGCACAAGGGGTTTCTAAAGGCATGCAAGATGTGATGGTTGTACCTTTGGGAAACTAAGCTAGGCCCATGTATAATGCCGAGTGAGACTACAGAATGTTACCCAAATATTACACAAGTAGCACTGAATCTTCCCCACATGAAACCTGGCTAGAGGAACCATTGCGATGGTTGAAGCCATGTGATTAAGGATGCTTGGACTATGTCCAATAGTCCACTCTCTTTGCTGTCATATAATTGTCTTGTTTTCATTTTCACTTCTGACTTGGAAAGAATAGCTGTATAAAATCTTACCATAACCATAAATGTCCTTCTGTTCTATGTTGCAGTATTCATAACCTTTGGGTTAGCCTCTGCCTAATGACTTGAACATCCGGCCAGTACACAAAAGCTTCAGTCACTGCAAGGTATGTGGGACGTCTGACATTGGCCATAGGGTGCGTGGGCCATAAAAGTGACGTCTGCACGTACCTTCCTCAGAACTGAATACCCCAGTCGCACAGCAGTCCCAGGATAGCTGCACAAGGCCTGAATCATCCAGAAAAGCTTTTTGTTTCTTTTTCAGGGGTAGAAGGGTGGGACAGAATACTGCAACATGGAAGAGGAGGACATCAACAGTTATGGTAAGATTTGACAAAACTGTTCCCATGTCCTATTCTCATGTTACAGTATTCATAACCTTTGGGTGAGTGCCATAGCTCAAAGGGAAGAAGAGGGTGGTTTGGAACCATTTTCCAAAAATTCATGCAGGATTGCCCCAGCAAAAGTATTCTGGATCTGAAGATGCGGTCCAGTTTGTAGTGTTTGGTGAAGGTATGGACACTTCTAGAACAGAAGCAGTGTCCAGTACCTTGAAAAATGCTGCAGAGGAGGCCATGGTCCTACTGGAATGGGATTTTATTTTATAATCCAGGTGTCTGCCATGGTAGGCATAAACAAAAAGAGATGGCTTTGGAAATCCAGGTAGAAATGGTCTTGTTTTGTCACAGCTTTATCCACAGCCCTGGGGTGAAAGAAGACAAACTGTTGCTCTGATTTCCTAAGGGATTTGGTCTTGTTTAGGTAGAATCTTAGTTGGCTGCAAACATCAAGGAATGCAGGACTTTCACTGTCATTCTGGGGTTGCGGAAAAAAAGTAAGGAAGGTGGATACAATGGTTCAGGGACAACTCATTGACCACCTTAGGCATAAAAGATGGGACAGTCCATAGGGTTACCCTATCTTTCTGGAGATTAAAAAGGGCGGGGTGACAATGAGGGCCTGGAGCTCTGATACACTCCTGGCTGATGTCAGAGCCACCAAAAGCACAGTTTTTCAAGTGCAGTACTTTAGAGAGGCTGTAGCTGCTGGCTCAAATGGGGCAACAGTGAGCTTCTCTAATCCAATTTAGGGCCCAGAGCATTGGAACTGGCTTCTTGTGGGGCCTGATATGTAGAACTCCTTTCAGGAATAACTTCACTTGAAGTCTAGAAGCACGTGGAGGGTCGAGAGACAGACAAGCAGAAAGAGCAGCAAGGTGGGCCTTAACAGAGGAATATTCCAACCTTGCCTGCAACAATTCACACAGGTAAGACAGCACTAAGGGGACCTCTCCTTGAAATGGGTCTAGTCTTCTTAGACACCAAATGGAGACCCTTTTCCATTTGGACAGATAAGATCTCCTAGTATTGGGTTTCCTGGTCTCCTGCAGGACATTTAACACATCCTCAGAGTAAAGGTGTCTGAAAGCAATCAGAACTTTATCACCCACAGGGTTAAGCTCAGAAATTCCAAGACTGAATGGATTAGGGATCTCTTGTCCTGTGTGAGTAGGTCCACGCTGTGAGGTAACTTGTGATGGTTGCCCCTGGCTAAATGCAGAAGGAGGGGGGACCAATGCTGTACTGGCCAAAAGGGAGTCACCAACAAGATTTTTGGTTTGTTCTGTTGAATTTTCATTAGGACGTTTTGTATGAGTGGGAAGAGGGGAATGGATACAGTAACATCCCTTCCATGAGATTGAGAAGGCATCAGTCACCCTCGCTAGGGGACTGGGTGCCCTGGTACAAAACTGTGGAAGATGTCTGTTCAGAGGGAGGCAAACAGATCTATTTGTGCTGCATCCCACCTGTGGACTATGCCCAGAAACACATCCTTGTGCAGAATCCATTCATAGGATTGTGACATGGCCCTGCCCAAGATGTCAGCCTGAGTGTTCTGAGCTGAGAGAATGTAGACCGACTGCCGAGTGACTCCAGGCTGGACCGCCAATTCCTAGGCCTGGAGTGCAAGTCTGTATGAAAAGCAAGATATTGTTCCCCGGTTTGTTCACATACTAAAGAACGGTAGGAACAACTTCAGGGGCCCTTGCTTCAGAATGTTTTGGAAGGCTGTCAGTGCAAAGATGAGGGCCTTCATCTCTCTGATGATGTGCTTCCTCTTAAAGGGGACTGTCCATGTACCTTGCACCTTCAAGCTGCCCAAAGCAGCTCCCCAACCCAGGTCTGAAGCATCTGTGTACATTTCCTGTACTGGAGTGAGGGGCTGTAAGGGAAAGTCCTGGGTTGAGAGAGATCTGATGCATCCCACTGAAGGGTCTCCTTCCTTAGGCATGGTAGGAAGGGAATTGTGTGGTCCACAGGATGGGAGTGTTGGTTCCATGTGGACCTCCGGTACCACTGAAGAAGTTTCCTCATGTGCAGCCTTGCCAGTGGCAACATGGGGATAAGTAAAGGCCATATGCCCTAGAAGCCAGAGATATTCTCTGGCTGTCATTGCAAGGGCATGGAGGACAAACAGTAGGTATTCTTTCAGGCTTTCCACCATTTGGGGTGGGAGGAATGCCCTCACAACATCCGTCCTGATTTTGAACCCCAGGAAAACTTGGTCCTGACAGGGATTTAGGCTGGACTTGGGAAACTGACGGTGAAACCCGGGGACTGCAGAACAGAAATGACTGACTGAAGATGGTTCTGTAGGAACCTCACAATCTGCCTGGATCAGGAGGTCATCCAGGTATAGGAAAATTTGTAACCCTTGAACCCTGCAATAGGCTACCACTGGAGCCAGGCACTTGAATACTCTTGGAGCAGTACATAATCCAAAGGGTAAAGCAGAGAATTGAAAATGTGTTGAACCCAGAGAAACGTAAATACTTCCTGCATTTGGGCCTTATGGGGATATGCAGATATGCATCTTTGATGTCCAAGGTGTCAAGAAATGCCTGAGGCATTTGCAGTGGGAATAGATTCTGAAGCATAAGCATGCAGAAAGTGGGTACTTGAAAGAGAAGGAGGTGAGTGAGATCCAGGATGGGTCTCCATGGGTTGTCTCTTCTTGAGACCAGGAAAAGTCTGGAGTCGAAGCCCCTTCCCTTTTCTTACGCAGGGACTGGTCGGAGAGAGTCTCTTGAGAGAGGAGGCTGTCCAAGACCGTTTGGAATAGGGGCAGCTGGTCCTCTGGTGGCTTTGGGATGCCTCTTCTCATTACATCCAAGTGACGCCTCCAGGTGCATCTGCAGTTCACTCCTACTGATGCCTCTAGGCGTCAAATATTGCTTGCTCATATTTGCATCAATAATTCCAAAACCATGCTATGTACACAGCTTTAAAAGATTTCATCTTAAAGCTTACACAATGGCAAACTCAACTGCATTAATATTTGACCCCCCCCCCTGTCTAATGCAGGTAAATAGATATTAATTGTTTCTATGATATTAATTTATACAGATAAAATGTTCACATTTTACTAAATATCTCAACAACCAAGTAAAAAGTACAGTTTTGTACCTACCATAAATGTAGATGTCCGAACTGGATAGCATCTGCAGTCATAACAAGTGGGTTGTCCTGTCGTCAGGCAGCCCTTCAGTCGGCCGGATTCCAAAGTCCGGGTCCGGCTTCGGCTGATGTCGCACTCCACCCGACGTCATCTCTGTTGGTCTTCGGGTATAAAGGCATCAGCCGACGCCATTTTCCTCAGTGTTTCTTGCCCCAGATGCCAGTAGCCCTCTTGCAGGCTAAAATTTGGATAGATGCCAATGTTTCCAAATAGATAGAGGTAAACACAACAATAAGCATGTATGTACATGTACACAAACAAATACACCATAAAAGACTCCCCAACAGCTAGCTATTAGAAGGGTAAACACCCTAGGAGTACCACAGAGGGATGGTGGGAGGGTAATCCTGACTGCAGATGCTATCCAGTTCGGACATCTACATTTATGGTAGGTACAAAACTGTACTATGTCCTTCATGGATGCATCTGCAGTCATAACAAGTGGGTAGAATACCATAGCCAACTAGGGAGGAGGATAAAAGTAGATTATGGTGTGTTTAGGATCCCTTGCAGTACAGCAGTGGCAAACCCTGCTCGGGATCTGGAATATAGAGGCAAATTGTAATGCTTGGCAAATGTATGCACGGAGGTCCAAGTAGCCGCCTCAATAATGTCTTTGGTTGCCACTCCTCGTAAGAAGGCTGTGGTAGTGGCTGTTGCTCTTGTAGAATGAGGTCTTATGTTCTGTGGAATTGGTTTTCCATGGAAGGAGTAACAGAATCGTATGCAATTTCCTATCCATTTGGAGATTGTCTGTTTGGAAATAGCTTTTCCTTCCCTTCCTGTTGCATAGGCTACAAAAAGTTGGTCAGTCTTTCTGCTATTTTTGTTCTGTCCAAGTAGTAGCGTAGCTGTCTATGTACATCCAAGGTATGCAGTATTCTTCCCCTCTGTTTTGTGGGTTGGGAAAGAAGGTAGGTAGGTGGATTGCCTGGTTTAAAGACACTCTGGATACCACCTTAGGCATAAATGTAGTATTAGTCCTCATGGACACTCTATCTTGGTGGAAGATTAGGAAGGGTTGCACTGCCATTAAGGCCTGTAGTTCTGAAACCCTCCTTGCTGAAGTAATTGCCAGTAGGAAAGCAGTTTTCCATGACAGGTGTTGTAGGTCTGCTGTTGCTGCTGGTTCAAAGGGTGCTAGTGTCAACTTTTCTAGCACAAAGTTTAAATCCCAAGCTGGTAATGGTGGTTTCCTTGGAGGTTTTACATTCTTGATTCCTCTGAGGAATTGTCTGAGCAAAGGGTGCGAAAAAACAGGTGTATCAAAGCTGTATTCTGCTGAAATAGCTGATGCATGTATCTTGATGGAGGAGTAGGACAGGCCTGAATGAAGAAGTTCGCCAGATACTCCAGAATGTTAGGCATATCTATGTTTGACACATCTTTTCCTCTTTCCGTACTCCAGATGACAAACCTTTTCCATTTTCCAGCATAGTTCCTTCTTGTTGAAGGTCTGCGTGCTTCAGAATAATGTCTTTAACTCTTTGGGAAAGTTCTGGAATAGCTGCTGTTATGTGATGTTCCATGCAGTCAGTTGTAAGGTTTTAGGTTTGGATGTATGATGCTGTAGTTGTTCTGCGTTAACATCAAAGGCATCAGGGAATTGTCCACATATTGTTCGAGACATGCTCCTCAGTAGTGGGTACCAGTGTTGTCTTGGCCAGTTTGGAGCTATCAGGATTATCCTTGGACGTTCTTCCTTGATTTTCAGTAGTACCTTGTGTATCAAAGGAAGAGGCGGGAATGCATATGCTGTTAGGCCTTTCCAGTTGAAAGAGAGCGAATCCACTTTCCATGCTAATGGGTGGAATGTCCTTGTGCAGAATTTTTTGAGCTGGTGTTTGAGAGGTGATGCGAATAGGTCTATCTGTGGCATTCCCCATTTCTTTGAGATGGTCTTGAAGATGTCCGGATGAAGCTTCCATTCGTGGGCATCCGAAGTGGTTCTGCTTAATATGTCTGCTAGGGTATTGTCTTTCCCTGGTACAAATATTGCCTGTAACTGGATGTTGTAGCTGAGTGCCAGGGTCCACAGCTCCAAGGTCATTCTGCATAGGGGGTATGAGTGAGTGCCTCCCTGTTTGTTGATGTACCACATGACTGTGGTGTTGTCTGTCCTTATCATCAACTGGCCCTCTTTGAGAAATGGTTTGAACTTTTGGATTGCCAGTTTTACTGCCAGCATTTCTTTTAGGTTGATGTGCAGTTGAAGTTGATCCTGTGTCCACAATCCTTGCACACATTTGTCCAGCATGTGTGCCCCCCATCCTAGGTCTGAAGCGTCTGTTGTGATGGTCTGGCTTGCTTGACATCTGCGAAAGGGTAGGCCTGGGTTTGACTGGCATGCCTGAGCCCACCATAGGAACTCCTGTTTTAAGCATGGAATTAGTGGGATTTCTGTTTCTAGACTGTGCCTGTGTTGGGACCATAAATTCTTTAGGTACCACTGTAGTTTTCTCATATGTAGTCTGGCAAATGGAACCAAGATTATGCATGATGCCATGAAGCCCAAGGCCTGCAGTACTTTTCTTGCTGTTAACTTGTTCAGTTTTGTTAGTGCCAAGAAGTATAGAGGAGTTCTTTTGTTTTTCTGTAGTCAGGAATGCCATTTGTTTTACTGTGTCCAGTTCCGCGCCGAAGAAAGTCCTTGTTTGGGATGGTATTAGCCTTGACTTTTGTAAATTGACTGTGTATCCCAGTGCTTGTAGCAAGTAAATGACCCTTTGTAAATCTGTTGTCAGCTTGCTTTTGTTGTCCCCTTGTAGCAGGCAGTCGTCCAGGTATGGGTAAATTTGAATTCCCTGAAGTCTGCAATGGGCGATTACTGATGCCAGGCATTTTGTGAATACTCTGGGCAGTAGATAAGCCAAAAGGCAATGCTGAGAATTGATAGTGCTCTGATCCTGCAAGAAATCTGAGGTATCTTCTGCAGATTGGTCGAATGGGGACGTGCAGGTATGCCTCCTTGAGATCTAGAGTTACCAGCCAAGACTCCTTGCCCAGCATGGGAAGAAGTTGCTGTAGGGTCAGCATTTTGAATTTTGGGACAATGATGTATGTATTTAAGGTGGACAGGTCGAGAATTGGTCTCCAACTTTTTTCCTTTCTTGGAACTAGGAATAGTCTGGAGTAGAACCCCTTTCCTTGCTCTGCTGCTGGCACTCTTTCCACAGCTCTCATGTTTGCTAACTCCATTATCTGGCGTAGAGCCTCTGTTTTTTGATTTGGAGGTAGATTTGGCATTCCTCTTTTGACTGGAATAGTGTGGAAGTGAAACCTGTAACCTTGATCTATGGTTTGTAAAATCCACTTGTCCTTTGTTATGTAGTGCCAGTTCTTTGAAAATAAGGTTAACTTTCCGCCTAGAGGAGCTGCTATTTGTTCCCTGGTAGGCGGGCTTAGGGTTAAGTCACTGTGGTTGTGTTGATGTAGTGGCAGTGGCCGTGTCTGTGCCTCTGTTGTTACCTTGCCACTGTCTTCCTCTGTAGGCACCTCCTCTGGATTGGTTTCTGCCTCTGGAACGTCTATTCCTGCCCCTTTGAAATTTTGTGGAGTCAGGAAAGGACCAACTTTTGGCAGGCCAGTTCCTGCTAAACCTTGGGGGTTGAACCTGCAAGAAATCTTTAACAGTTTGAACAGATTTTGCCTTTTCTTCCATTTTCTTCATAACCTGCTGGGCAGATGTACCAAACAAACTTGTCTTGTCCATAGGAGCATCTAGCAACTTAGCTTTAACATGATCCGGTAAAGCTTGTTCCTTTAGCCATGCATGCCTTCTTATCACTGTGCCTGTCATGGCTGATCTAAATGAAGCCTCCAGTGCATCATAGCCACATTTTAAGGAATGGTTGCTAACCTGTTGTATGTTATTTACCATATCTAATACATATTTCTTATCAAGAGATTCATCAGTGGTTAGTTTTTAGTTAACTGATCCAGCATAAACTCTTGGTATTGTATCATGTGAAACTGACAGTTTAAAGCTCTAGCTGAGAGAGTAGCTGAAGTGTAGACCTTTTACCCCATCTGTCTAATGACCTTGCTTCCCTTTCAGAAGGAATAGGGTTTTAGCTATGGTCGCGCTACTGCCTTGGGGCCCTGGGATATAGTTTCTGGGTCTGCAAGTGGAGCCTTGTAAAGGTGGTGATGAGTATCTGGCACCCTGTAAAATCTGTCTGGTTTGGCAGGGGCTGGGGTAAAGAATCTGGAGCGGAGCAAACATCATTGAAAGCATCATCCACCACAGAGAGAACAGGGGTATAGCCAAGGGCCTGTGCTGAGGAGGTGCAGAAAGGTCCTAAGTCTTTTCTGGAGTCTGAAAAATCCTGTTGCTGCCATTGGAACTGTTCTCGCATGGCATGCAAAGTTTCCCCAAAGGAAAATTCTTCTGGTGGGGAAGCAGCTGGGATGGATTCTTCAGCATCAGAATCTTCAAAATTGGAGAAGGGAGCCTCTGGCTGGTCAGTTATGTCTGATTCATCAGCAGAATCATCAGAGGACACTGGCTCGGGGGGCTCTGTCCTAGGTCTCTTCTCTGGGGGCTGAGAGGCCCTGTCTGGGTGAGCATTTGAGAACTAGAAGAGGGCCTGGATGGGGGTGGTTTAACAGGCACTGTTTTAGTAGTCTTGGCAGCTTTAGCCCTGGCGAAGGCCTTAATGGACATGGCTGCTGGAGGCCTAGCAGCACCACGTGCTGGGGTAGAAACATCCAAGGGGATGGTGTCTGATAAGTCAACCACCGTAGTGGGTAAAATTTCTGAAGTCGTTTCAAGAGTTGTAGCAGGGGCCTCAGTTGTAGGAATAGGTTCAGCTGTACTTTGTTCAGTTTTCTCGGTTTCGGCCGAAACCGAGACACTCGCGGTTTGCTTAACCAAGGTTTCGGCCGAAACCGCGGACCGCGAGTGTCGGTCTTTATCTTTGCGTTTTTTGCCAGATTGGGTAGTCGGAGGATCCGACGGCATAATGTACGCAAAAACAGAACCGAAAAACTGTTCTGCGAACTCCGACCGACGCCTAAGCGTTCGTCGGTTGAAGGAAGCACAGGCCGAACAGGCTGCTACGTCGTGGGCTGGGCCTAAACAGGGCAGACAGTAAGAGTGGAAATCTTTATGAGGTATGTGTTTCCCACAGTTTAAACAATTGTTAACTTTTTCTGACATCGGCTGAGGCAAGAAAGAGTCCCCAACGGGGTACTTAGCTTTAGAAGTCTTGAGTAGTATTCGGTAGAAGTAATCTCTGGATCCGACCGACCGGCACTTGCGAACAGCTTCTGCTTGAGCCACGCGGCAAGAAAGACTGAGGAAAATGGCGTCGGCTGATGCCTTTATACCCGAAGACCAACAGAGATGACGTCGGGTGGAGTGCGACATCAGCCGAAGCCGGACCCGGACTTTGGAATCCGGCCGACTGAAGGGCTGCCTGACGACAGGACAACCCACTTGTTATGACTGCAGATGCATCCATGAAGGACATCAGACAAAACTCCTTAGCCTCATATGAAAGCTCTCAGCTAGATGAATAAAATGCTGCTGACAGTTATGCATGTAACTTGAGTTGTTGCTGAGATATTGTAAGCTGTTTACAAAGTATAAGTATATAGGGGTTGGGAGGGTGGCCTAATGGTTAAGGTGTTTGCTTTACAAACACAAGGTGCAGGATTTGAGTCTCACAAGGGATAAATGGCTAGGCTTAAAATGTCTCGCAAGGGCAGTTAGCCTAGTACTAATCTATGAACCTAAGTATTACAAATGTAATAGTTACTGTGCTTACTGTGATTTATAAAATTTAGTTTAAAACCTAGACTCTAAAGAACACTACTACTATGAAAATAATGTGCTGAAAATGTGCCATTCATAATTCTTTCATAATTCCTGTGGTTCCAGAGATATGGACATTTGTTTGAAATGTGAGGACATAATTTGATTGTGCCAAAAGGCTTAGGCTCCGCGCCCATTGGAAGTTACAGTGCAAACTTCCTGAACTGCATTGGAGTGAATGAGTTGAGGAGGAAGGAATGATCAAAGTCATGAAGTAACCCTTTTCTATGACTAATAAGACCCACTTGTCTGAGGTAATGTTTTGTCAAATGGGAAGACAGTGACAGAGTCTCTGGGAAAGGAGTATGGAATCTGGAGGGGGTGGAGGAGAAGGCAGGTAGTCACAGACTACTCGCCTTGTTCTGAAAGGGAAGTTTCTGGCTTGGAGTATGAGCAGGCCTGGAAGGCGGCTGCTGCTTTCTGGATCTGTTTTTGCCCCCTAGAATATGGGGTAGGAGCAGAATGTTTTCTAATGAATTGTGTCTTAGTGGGGTAATTTCTGTGGAATTTAGGAACTTGTGACACAAACAGATGCTTCAAATCCTGCAATTATTTCCTCTTCTGTTGATGGACTTTGAAAAGCTCTGCCACTTTGGTCCCAAATAGAGCAGTATTGCCCAGGGACATTTAGGATGTTTAGCCCTGCTATAGTCAGGTAGGGGTTGGAGCCTCAGCCAAGAGTACTTTCTCAGCACTGAGGCAGAAGCTGCAGATCTGGCCGAGGCCTCTGCAGTATCATAACTGCATCTGATTGTCTTGTTACTTGCGAGGACAAGGAGAGGAGGCTAGAGATTTGAGACTTTGTGGGCAAATCTGGGAGATCAGCAAAGAGTTTTGAAACTAGAGTCAGAAGGGCCAAGAAATACTTAGACATGCGAGTCTGATAGCTGACGGTCCTAAAGGCCAAAGTGGCAGAGGTGTATACCTTTGTACCAATGCGCTCCATAGTTTTACTGTCCTTATCAGTTGGAAGGGCAGAGGTAGAGGGTAGTAGTCTGAAGAGCTTGCCTGCAGAGACTGAAATAGTACCAGGGTCTGCAACAGGGCATTTTATCAGAAATGTTGCCCCTTCTGGGACCTAGTCAGGCTAAGGGCAGGGGGTTGGGATTCAGGATTTTTAGAAGCTGCACTGAAGGTGTCTAAGAAGGGTAGTAGGACTGGTAGAATGGCATAAGGTGAAGGGATATTTGTTTGTAAGAGTTCACAGTACCTCTTTTGGAATTCAGTCATTTCAGTGGAGTCCCATATGAAAAACTCTCTTGGCCAAGAGATGCTTTCTCCAAAGGTAAGCTCCTCTTCAGGGGAATCTGCCTCAGCAGAGTCCTCCTCTGGGGAGGTATACCCTAGAGGGGATGGGGTTTGGGAAGCACAGGAAAGGGAGTCCTTTGAAGAAGAATCTGAGGAACCTTCAGCTTCAATTGGAAGAGGATCTGCAGTCTGAGGCCTAGGGCTGATAAACAGGAAGGGCAGCTGGAGGCGAAGCAGCCACTGAAGGCCTAAGAGCCATGAAGGCATTGAATAAACCCAGAGAGAAAAGTTGCCAAATCAGGCAAATTTTCAGAAGGTGGACATAAAAAGGAAAAAAAAAAATGAAACATGTAAGAAACAGGCCTGAAAGGCGAAGGACCCAAGGAAGGCATAGTTTCAAGCGGTTCTCAAACGGTAGAAGGGCCGGTCTGGATGCCTGCAGCGAGTCACGGTTCCCCCTAGTTGTGGGTGCCCAACATCTGTGTAACCTCTATGGATGTGCTTTCAGCCCTTGGTTCTGTGGCCTCTGGAATGGTACCCGCTATACCACAGTTGGCTGGTTCTGTATGTTCCTTCCAGGCATATGTCAGGCACAGGGGGAACATCTGGTGGAGGAGGTGCAGCAATAAGCTCAGGCCTGGTAGCTTTGGCCTTCTTTTTCGGTGGCTTGAAGGTCTGACTGGATGGCCTTTTCCATCGCAAACAGCCAGACGTTTAAGGCATTGTTTTTCTAAACCGATATTAAAGGCGTGCAGATGGCTGCGAAGAGTCTTTGGAAAGAATGTCTGACAAATCGCACAGGATTTATGGTCATGGTTGGGCCCTAGGCAAAGCTTGTGGACATCCTTATGGGGGATCTGACGTCTGGCACCTACAGCTTCCTTTCCTGGATGACATGAACCTGGGCATTATGCAGTGACCAAACAAAGAAAAATGGTCCCAATGGGGTACTTAAACTCACAGGATCTGACGGCAGAAACGGCAGGATGAGAGGACGTCTGACTGCATAGATGTTCTGAGGAAGGTATATGCAGACGTCACTTTTATGGCCCATGCACCCTAAGGCCAATGTCAGTCCCACGTACCTTGTAGTGATTAAAGCTTTTGTATACTGACCAGTCATTCGGGTTGTTAGGCTGAGAGTAACCCAAAGGTTATGAATACTGCAACATGAGAAGAGGACATCTGCAGATACATTGTCTGCTACTGTACCTATGAAAATAACCATTTGGATGGGACACAAATTTGACTGACAGGTCCAGTGTAAATCTAAGATTGGTCAGGCACTACAGTATCTACTCAAATGCCCAGTATCTCCTGCATATATTAGTCAAGAAATCAGGTAACTGTTGAGTTAAGTATAAATATGGATGCCCTTGGTTTTGTCTGGAGCCATTACTGGGGCTAGGCATTTGGTAAATAGTCTTGCGGCAGTATACAACTCAAAAAAGCAAGGAAGTAATCTGGAAACCCATGTCCTCTATCACAAACAAAAACTTGTGGCATCTGGTTACTGGAATATGTAGGTATGCATCTTTGAAGTCTAAAGCTACCATGACAGTCTGCAGCCTAGCACAGGGTGCCTAGAGAGTCAAAATTTTCAGTTTTGGGTACTCAAGAATGGGTTTAATCTTGACAAGTAGAGTGGTTCTCCAGTGGCTTTTCTTTCTTGTGACAGTCAAACAGAAGCATCTGCCCTCTTGCTCTTGGGGTACTATCTTTATAACGTGGTCTAGTTCTTTCTTTTAGAATAGGCTTGACCAGATGGTGCTGGTTCTTGGGTATTTGTGGAATTACCTTTTTTGTGGTTGTGAGAAACTGCAGCCTGTAGCCCAGAGAAACATTAAAAATCCATTTGGCCTGAGCGACAAGGTTTTGCTCTCGTCCATGGAGTACACTTTCTAGAGTACTTTGGTGTAGCCTTTCTTTCAAAATGGACACTTTGTCATTTGATATTTGTGGGATCTTTATTCAAGGTTCTGCGAGAAAAGTACAGTTTTGTACCTACCATAAATGTAGATGTTCGAGTGCTAATACAGCTGCAGTCATAACAGATGGGTTCTCCTGCCGTCAGGCGGGTCCTCGGTCGGCCGAATTCCAAAGTCTAGGTCCGGCGTCGATTGTCGTCGCTTCTTCCCTGACGTCAGTGCGACAGGGGTATAAAGGAACCAGCCGACGCCATTTTCTTCAGTTTTTCTTGCCCCAGATGTCAGGTGCCCCCAGAAGGAAGGCAATACATAAATTTGTGTAGTAATGCAGTGCAATATAATCAAAATACAGTAGTTGCAAGCAAATACATCATAAATAAATACCCCAATCAGGTTGTATGAGGATGTGTTAGCCTATAGACCTGTCCCAAGAGGGGAAGGAGGGAGGGAAACCTGGACTGCAGCTGTATTAGCACTCGAACATCTACATTTATGGTAGGTACAAAACTGTACTATGTTCATCGTGCATACAGCTGCAGTCATAACAGATAGGTAGAATCCCAAAGCTAAGAAAGGGGTGGTAGGCACTAGGTGGAACTAGGAGGAGCCAAAATGCCCTGCAAGACTGCAGTGGCAAAGCCTGCTCTAGATTTGGAGTATAATGGTAGGTTGTAGTGCTTGGAGAAGGTATGCACAGAACTCCAAGTGGCTGCTTCCAAAATATCCTTGGTAGGAACTCCTCTGAGGAAGGCTGCAGAGGTGGCTGTGGCCCTGGTGGAATGAGTTCTAATGCCTGTAGGTACAGTTTTGCCATGAAAGGAATAGCAAAAGCGTATGCAGTGGGCTATCCATTTTGAGATTGTCTGTTTGGAAATTGGCTTTCCTTGAGCTCCTACCGCATAGGCCACAAAGAGCTGTTCTGATTTTCTGAAAGGCTTTGTTCTGTCCAAATAATAACGCAGTTGTCTGTGGATGTCCAAGGAATGTAGTAATCTCTCCCCTTTGTTTTGAGGGTCAGGATAAAAAGTAGGTAAATGTATGGCCTGATTTAAAGCTACCCTGGATACCACTTTAGGCATAAAGGACGGGTTGGTTCGTAAGGAAACTCTGTCCTGATGGAAGATGATAAAAGGCTGGACAGCCATGAGAGCCTGTAGTTCTGAAACTCTACGAGCTGAGGTGATAGCCAGAAGGAAAGCTGTTTTCCAGGACAAATATTGCAAATCTGATGAGGCAGCTGGCTCAAAGGGAGGCAAGGTCAGTTTTTCCAGAATGAAATTAAGATCCCAAGCAGGTATTGGTTGTTTCCTTGGAGGTCTTAAATTCTTAGCCCCTCTGAGGAACGGTCTTAAGAGAGGGTGAGAGAATAAAGGTGGATCGGGGTTGTATTCTGCAGAAATGGCTGAGGCATGGATTTTGATGGAGGAGAAAGTCCACTGCTTAGCAGTTCAGTCAAATATTGTAGTATTTGAGGTAAATTCAGTTTTCCAGGATCGTGGCCCTTTTTCTCATTCCAGACACCAAAACGTTTCCATTTTGTGGAGTAAGCTTTTCTAGTTGATGGCCTTCTGGCCTCCAAAATGACATCCTGCACCTCCTTGGAGAGTAGGGCCTGCTGTGATGCTAAGGAATCTTCCATGCGGCTAGATTGAGTGCTTTTAGATGGCTGTGAAGTTTTGAAGCTGTGCTGAGTCAGAAGAAGAGGCATTAGAGGCATGGTCCATGGTGGGGAATGCGTCAGGCTCCTCAGGAGTGGGTACCAGTGTTGCCTTGGCCAGACCGGAGCAATGAGGATCATCTTTGGTCTGTCTGCTCTGGTCTTCAATAGAACTTTGGGCAGCAGAGGAAGAGGTGGGAAGGCATAAACTGTCACTGATGTCCAACTGAAAGAGAGAGCGTCCACTCTCCAGGCCTTTGGATGGAAGATCCTTGAGCAGAATTTTGTCAATTGATGATTTTTGTGGGAGGCAAAGAAATCTATGTCTGGCCTTCCCCATTCTTGGATTATTTCTGTAAAAACTTTTGGATGCAATTTCCATTCGTGTGGATCTGTCATATTCCTGCTTAGGTTGTCTGCAAGCGTGTTTTCCTTGCCTGGCAAGTACTGTGCTTGCAGTTTCATTTGTAAGTCCATGGCCATGTTCCAAAGTGACATGGCCAGTCTGCATAGGGGGTAAGAATGTGTTCCTCCCTGCTTGTTTATGTACAACATAACTGTGGTGTTGTCCGTTCTTTTCAATAGTTGACCTGGTTGTAGAAGGTCCTTGAAAGCTATAATAGCATTTATTACTGCTAGCATTTCTTTTTGATTGATGTGAAGGTGCTTTTCTTTTTGGGACCATTTGCCCTGAATGCACCGATCTGTCATGTGTGCCCCCCAGGCGTAGTCCGAGGCGTCTGTTGTGATGACTTGATTTGCTTGAGGCTTGCTGAATGGAAGACCTGTGTTTGTTTGACATGCTTGAGCCCACCACAGAAATTCCTTTTGCAGACATGGAATTAATGGTATTATTGTTTCCAAACTGTGGCTGTGTTGAGACCATATGTTTTTCAGGTGCCATTGTAGTTTCCTCATATGCAACTTTGCACATGGGATTAGTAAGATGCAAGATGCCATGAATCCCAGAGCCTGCAGGATTTTCCTTGCAGTCAAAAAAAAAAAAAAGTTTTATATTGGGGAGACGAAAAGGGCGTTTAAGTTAAGACTTCTAGAACATATTAGAGATATAAATAACTGTAAGGAAGATAGCCCTGTAGCTTCACACTTTGCACAGTTCCATGGGGGCATAAGTAATTATCTCAAAGCAACTGTTTTAGAGCAAGTTTGTCTACCTGTAAATTATAAGGTAGATATTAAGTCTGTTTTAATAAAAAAAGAAGCAATGTATATTTTAAAATTTAAAACAATGTTACCATATGGATTAAATGAAGAGTTTAATTGGAAAGCATTGCTTAATTGATTGTTAATGCTGAATGGTTAATTAATAATTGTAATTGTGTATATATTTGGTCACATTTTTTACTTGTATTATACTCCTTGAAGGCTTTTGGCAGAGACGTCAGAGAGAGAAGAAAGCTTTTTATTAAATTTTTCAGTGGAACTTGTGGTGGTTGCTTTTTTTCTTCGTGTTCCAGGTTGCTGTTGTATCTATTTCAATGTCTACAGATCCACAACTCCACCTACCTCGTATATTCAGAGACACCATGGATGGAAGTCAATTATCTTTGGACAGTTTTTTGGCAAATACAGCTGAAAGAGCTGAAAGAGGTGAGCGATCAGCAGCTCAGAGAAATGTAACTGATAATAGTACTGTGTGGGAGAAATGGGATGAGGACAGAAAAAAGCGGTCCTCTAATCCATTTTCCTGCGTGGGCAGAAAAATATCTCTTGCCGTTAATACAGAGCATAAAGTACTGTTAGATGATCTTGAGAAAAAAATGTGGAAGGAAACGGCTACACATTACAATATTTGTGGTCTGCAGAAATATCTTGAAACAGAAACTACCCCGAGAGGTTTGAGGGTTTTTAAAGACCCCACAACCCCGTTTGATTTAACAGTAGAAACAGACTGTGCGTTCCATAGAAGATGGGTGAATGCTGCCCATAAATGTGTGACCGAATGGTTGCACATTCTAATTGAACAGGACCAACTCAAACAAAAAGAACTGTGTTTGGAAATTAAGAGACTGTGTGCTGATCTAACTAACAGTGTGCCTATATCCACGTTTGAAGAATTTTTAAAACAAACTAATTCAAAACTTAAAGAGTATGAGGCCACTTTAATTGATAGGAAGAAGGGTAAGCTGATACGTGATTTGCGTGACTACGAGAACAACAGAGCTTTCCTATCCAGAGCGCAACGCAACAAAAAATACAAGCAAGTTAGGTTTTCTCCGAACTTGCCTGTTAATCAGCCTCAGTACTCCTCAGCATCAGAAGGGGGATATACCTCGTTTGAAGACGAAAATTTTGATGATGAGTATCCTGTGCTTCCCCCAGCAGAACAAACTGAGAACTTTCGTCAAACTTTTCGTGGTGACTCGAACACCCATTTTCGAAACGCCCGGGGACAGAAGCGTACGCGGGAGCAGTTTGTTAACACAGGGGGACAACGTTTTGAACAGAAAGGACTTAAACGTGGTAAACGATAATTATCATTCTGAGTTGTATAATATAAATACTAAAGAATATGTGATTAATTTATCTAGTCATCACTTTGATAATGTAGAGCTATCTGTGCTAAATAAGGGATTGAAATTTGTTCCAACTGTTATCACTAGACTGCATGACATCCAAAAAGATGTATTTATGTTTGGTAGAAAATTACATCTCAAGCATTTTTTTAAAGATAAACATTCTCTCCAGTCTAGTTTTGATAATGACACCAATAGTAGTTTGTCAGATAGTTTTCATTCTTGTATGTCAGATGATGTTATGAATGCTTACTATAACTTTGATACATCTAAAGTACCTTCTTCTAGTAATTTTACTCCTAATATTCTTAATGCAGATGTATGTAACTGTGTTAACTTGATTAACCATTTTACTGAAATTGCATATAAAGATTTTATGAGGGATAAGTCTAATATTAACTATAATATGCAATATAAAGAATGGAAGGCCTTAATGACGCTTGCTGACCTAAAAAATGTTGTATTTAAGCCATCCGACAAAGGGAACAAATTAGTGGTGATGGAAGCTACTAACTATTTTGATATGTGTATGGAACACCTTAGGGATACTAATACATATAAAATTGTGGATTTAAACATATATTTATCTTCCATTGATGAATATCTGACTCTTATTAATAAAGGTGTTAGATTGGGATATTTCTCACAGTATGAGATCAAACAGAAGTTTAAAGTGGAAGGATGCAAAATGGCTTTATTTTATTGCCTGCCAAAAATACATAAGACTTTGTTAAGACCTCCAGGTAGGCCTATAGTTTCAGGCTGCCATTATTTTTTACACAACTTAGGTATTTTTTTGCATCATTTTCTTTTACCTTATGTTATGAAATTACCGTCGCATATTACAGATGTTTTTGATTTTCTGGAAAGAATTAAGAAAATAAATTTTAAACAGAATATGCGATGGGTCACAATTGATGTTAAGAGCCTATATACCAATATTCAACATCATTTTGGTATAGAGGCTATTAGGTTCTTCCTGGGTGACTCACCAGCTACTGAGTATATAGTGGAATTGGTTGATTTTTCATTAACACATAATTTTTTTGAATTTAATGAACATATTTATCAGCAGATACAAGGCACAGCCATGGGGGCTGCCTTTGCCCCCATGTATGCTAATCTTGCTATGGGGCTATTTGAGCTAGAAATTATATATAAACATAATTTTTTCAACACACATGTAATTCAGTACTACAGATACGTAGATGATTTGATATTTTTGGTGGATGGTAGTGAATCTGATATTCAAGATTTTTATAGTGATTTGAATAATAATAGATGGAAGCTGCAGTTTGATGATTTAAAAATTGGGACCAAGGTTCCTTTTTTAGATGTAATTCTTGATATTTCGGATGGTAAAAATTTAGTTACATGTTTAAATAGAAAATTTGAAGGGGGGTTTCAATATGTATATGGCACTAGTGGCCATCCCCCACATACCTTAACTGCTCTCCCTTATAGTGAGATGCTAAGAATACATAGACTTTGTAATAAGCCTGAAGTTTTTAAAAAAGAAATGAAATCTATGGTGCAATCTTTTGCATGTAGAGGTTATAATAAAGAGATTTTGGATCAGAGTTTTGACAGATTGTTTAATGGCTATAAGAACATGGGTCCCAAATACTCTGTTCCACATAGTTCCGATGTCAATTTGTATAACAAAGTATGTGACATAAAGGAGACTATATATTTTGTGACTACTTTTGGCTCTTTTACTGATGTATTTGTAAAGATTGTTAGGCAATTTTGGAACTATTTATGTTCCTTAAGTAATGTACAAGACTGGTTGAAGCTAAATTTGCAATTTTCATATCGTAGGGGTAAAAGTATTAAAGATTTTTTAGTTAAGAGTAAATTTAGTCTACCCCCCCTTGTGTTGTACAAAGATCTTACTAGAATAGGCACATCTGGCTGTGGGAAATGCAAGGCCTGTAAATTTATAGTGCCTTTTTTTGATCTAATTAATAATATAAAATTTATTACAAAGAATTTTTTTAATTGTAATACAGTAGGTGTGATTTATTGTTTACAATGTCCATGTAAAAAGTTTTATATTGGGGAGACGAAAAGGGCGCTTAAGTTAAGACTTCTAGAACATATTAGAGATATAAATAACTGTAAGGAAGATAGCCCTGTAGCTTCACACTTTGCACAGTTCCATGGGGGCATAAGTAATTATCTCAAAGCAACTGTTTTAGAGCAAGTTTGTCTACCTGTAAATTATAAGGTAGATATTAAGTCTGTTTTAATAAAAAAAGAAGCAATGTATATTTTAAAATTTAAAACAATGTTTCCATATGGATTAAATGAAGAGTTTAATTGGAAAGCATTGCTTAATTGATTGTTAATGCTGAATGGTTAATTAATAATTGTAATTGTGTATATATTTGGTCACATTTTTTACTTGTATTATACTCCTTGAAGGCTTTTGGCCGAGACGTCAGAGAGAGAAGAAAGCTTTTTATTAAATTTTTCAGTGGAACTTGTGGTGGTTGCTTTTTTTCTTCGTGTTCCAGGTTGCTGTTGTATCTTTTTCCTTGCAGTCAGCCTGGTGCAATTTGCTAGTGTTCTGAAGTATTGAATTAGTTGCCCCTGCTTCTCTGGTGTGAGGTAGGCCATCTGGGTGTTTGTGTCCAAATTGGCACCCAGGAAAATTATCTTCCGAGAGGGTATTAGCCTGGATTTCTTTTTGTTGACTGTGTATCCCAGAGAGTTCAATAACATTATTACATAAGCCAGATGTTTCAGAAGAATGTGCTTGCTGTCCGCTTGGATCAGGCAGTCGTCCAAATAGGGGTATATTTGTATCCCTTGAAGTCTGCAGTAGGCAATTACTGATACCAGGCATTTCGTGAATACTCTGGGCGCAGTAGATAAGCCAAAGGGCAATGCAGAGAATTGATAATGGGTTGAACCTGCAAGAGATCTGAGGTACCTTCTGCAATTTTGTCTGATTGGGACATGCAGGTATGCCTCCTTGAGGTCCAATGTTACCAGCCAAGACTCCTTGCCCAGCATGGGAAGAAGTTGCTGTACAGTGAGCATCTTGAATTTTGTGCAGTAGAAATGTGTTTAGGATGGATAGATCCAAAATAGGTCTCCAATCTTTTCCCTTCCTTGGCACCAGAAATAGCCTGGAATAAAAACCTTGACCTTGTTCGTGCGTAGATACCTCTTGAATAGCTTTCATGTTTATGAGATATGTAATTTGCCTTTGTGCCTCTGCCCTTTGATTGTGTGGCAGGTTTGGCATGCCTCATTTTTGGAAGGGTGTGAAAATGGAATTTGTAGCCTCTGTTTATAATGTCCAGGATCCATTTGTCCTTTGTGACAATATGCCAATTTTTTGAAAATAATGCCAGCTTTCCTCCTAAGGGGGCTGCCATTTGAGACCTGTTTGGCATGCAAAGAGGAAAGTCACTGGGTTTGCTTTCTGAAAGATTGCGAGTTGTCCTCACCACCTCTTTGTGTAGGAGTTTGCCATTGTCTGCCTCTAAACGATCCTTGGGACTGTCCTCTGCACCTCGGGCGCCTGTATCTGCCTCTTTGGGGTCTGTCTGTGGCAGGAAAGGACCAGTTTTTGGAAGGCCAATTTCTACTAAAACGTGGGGGTTGAACCTGTAGAAATTCTTTCACAGTTTGCATTGATTTAGCCTTTTCCTCCATTTTCCTTAATACCTCCTCAGCATTAGCACCAAATAGTACATCCTTTTGAAGAGGGGCGTCTAGTAATTTAGCTTTGACATGATCAGGCAAGGCTTGTTCCTTGAGACAGGCATGCCTACCTATGACTGATCCTGTAACAGCAGCTCTACATGAGGCCTCTAGAGCATCAAAACTACATTTGTAAGGTATGCTTACCCACTTGTTCTGCACTATGCATCAAATCCTGCAACTCCTTCAAGTCTGGTTGTTCAGGTTGTGACATTTTACTTTTCAATTGTGATAACAAAAACTGTTGGTATTTTAGCATATGAAACTGACAGTTTAAGGCCCTCATGGATAAGGTAGCCGAGGTATATACCTTTTTTCCCCACCTTTCTAAGGATCTGGAATCTCTCTCAGAAGGCAATGGATTTTTAGCAATGGAGGCCTTAACTCCCTTGGGGCCCTGTGAGATGGTTTCTGGGTCAGCAGCATGGCTTTTGTATAGAAATTGGTGAGAGTCAGGGACCCTGTAGTACCTGTCAGGCTTAACTGGAGCTGGAGGTAGAGAGTCCGGGTTAAGGCAGGCCTCCGGGTAAACATCTAGGATGTCCAAGACAGGAGGTATAGCCAGAGGCCTGTGCTGAGGAAGCAAGAGAAATTCCCTGAGCCTTTTCTTGGAATCTGAATAATCCTGGCCTTCCCAGTGGAAGTGTTCCCTTAAGGTATGCAAAGTTTCCCCAAATGAGTAATCCTCAGGGGGGGATACAGAAGGGATGGACTCCTCCGCATCAGAGTCTTCAAAAGGGGAGTAAGAATGTTCCTGATCATCAGAGTTCTCTGAAATAATGGAGCCCTGATCAGAGGAGGGGGAATCTTCCTCCACTCTAGGCCTTTTGTCCGGAGGGGGCTGAGAACCTCTGATAAGAGTAATTAAATCCTCAGCCATTTTAAGCATCTGTTTCTTAGGCATGGGGCCTGGGGATGGGCCCTGTGTAGCTGGTCTCTTAGAGTGCATGGTTGCTTTAGACTTTGTGAAAGCCTTGATGGAGAAAGAAGAGGAGGGTCTGAAGACACCTTGAGTGGAGGTGGACCTGTCCACATTCTGAGTTTCAACGCCAAGAGTGGCTTCGGTATCTGTAGTCGGGGTGTAGGCCGAGGAGCCTGTGACCTCGAGCACAGGAGACACCGTCAAAGAAATGTCGTCGGTAGTCAGGGGCTGCGTAGGCGCCTCGCTGAGAACCGGACCACGTGTAGTTGGCTTTGGCGTGGTGTCGGTAGAGGCCGCGGACCTCGTGTGTCGGTCCTTGTCTTTGCGTTTTTTAAACAAAACCGGAGTCGGAGTATCCGACGACATAGTATAGTTAAATGCTTTCCCAAAATAATGCTGGGCGAACTCCGCTCGACGCTGAATAGTGCATTTGTTGAATGTAGCACAAAAGCGACAGACCGAGACGTTGTGGTCTGGGCCTAAACAAGGTATACAGAGGGAATGGAAATCCTTATGCGGTATTTGCTTCCCACAAGAAATACAATTATTAACTTTGTCTGACATCGGTCTGAGGCAAGAAAAGTTTCCCCAATGGGGTACTTAGCTTTTAAGAAGACTTCGGTTTCCAAATTTTCGTAATCTCAGGAGCTGGCCGACTGGCACTTGCGAACTGCTTCTGCTTCGGGCACCGCGCGGCAAGAAAGACTGAAGAAAATGGCGTCGGCTGGTTCCTTTATACCCCTGTCGCACTGACGTCAGGGAAGAAGCGACGACAACCGACGCCGGACCTAGACTTTGGAATTCGGCCGACTGAGGACCCGCCTGACGGCAGGAGAACCCATCTGTTATGACTGCAGCTGTATGCACGATGAACATCTGCAGTCTGCAGCCAGAGGCAAGATATTCAAGACTTGTGTATCCAAGGTAATGGTCTGTCATTGTTTGAACATGTTGCCAATTTGCCTTAGAAGGCGAGGCATGAGAGAAGGGTAAGACTGAAAGAGGGAGTGGGGGTGGGATTGTTAGTCACAGCTGCTCCCTGGAGCCAAAAGGGTACAGCAGGTTCCACTGTCTACCTCTGTCCTTTTTGCTGCCAGTTTTTTTTTTTTTTTTTTAAACAGAAAAGTCGTCCCAGCTTGGGTTGTTTCTCTTTACCATGCTTCCAGTAGGAAGGACACAAATTCCATAATCATCCCTTCAAAGTCTTAAATATGTCTCACACACACATATTCATTAAGGTGGCACTGAGCAACTGCATTTTATAGAACCAGATAGGGACTGTGGACTCAGCAGAATGTGCCTCTTGAAACCTGACCCTGAAACAGCAACCCTGGAGGCAGCATCAACAGCACCATACCCATATTTGATAACATTTTTCTCCAAATGCAAGGAGGTCTGGAATTGCTGAAGCAAGGCAGCCTTCCTGGCTTCATACTATACTCCCCCCAAAGCTTTCCAAAATCTGCTTGAGGATATGTTCCTGGTTAATGATGCGAGTCTACCAGTTGAGGCTCCTAAAAGGCAAGGTTGCACACACATTCATCGTCTAGCCACATATCTAGCAAATAAACCTACTATCACTAGGGAGTGTACTATGGCCTGCAGCCAGTCTAGCTCCCTCAGCAGACTCCAAGGACAGTTTTTTTTTCATTCAATGTAGCAATTCGGTACCCAGCTTTACAAGAAGCCTGCACTCTGTAGAAACAGTGAGGTTACTTAAGGGTTGGGAGGTTTGCCTTTAAAAACTGTGTGGATACATGTAAGGTCTGTTGTGGCCATCACTCAAAGGCTGTCTGATCATAACTTTAAGGGGTCCTTTGCCATAGTCACAGCAAAAGGCAATACAGTTGAGCCTGTCATTTAGCTTAAGTTTGTTCTTAGAATGGTTTACCTGCCTTTCCAGTAAAGTACAAAAACAGACGGCAAATTTTCCTGATTTTGTACAAGAAACATACTACATGAGCAAACATCCAGTGAATGTAATAATCTTATCTCTATTAAGAGCCCTGAGATCGTACACAAAATAAATGCAAGACCCAGGAAGATAAAACATCACTTTTTCTAAACAAGCAAAAAGAGAGCTGTATTTGGATTGTATTTTCTCCCTCAAATCACATTTAAAAACAACAGCACAGCTTCAAAAAAGTACATCTTAAACTATACAATCATTGAAATGCATTTCTTAAACACATCAACCATCAGCACTAAAATAATCAGTAGTTCAAAGAATTACTTGCATACACAGGTGTCTGATACATACAGCATCAAAGTCTGAAGGAGGATATATTGCATACTTATCCTTAAACTAGAAATTTGGTACTTAATATTGCGTACAATAGAAACATCTAATATTTATTAAAACTTATCAATCTTTGATTTTAATCATTTTATGGATTACAGATTTTTATGTGCTGAACTTGGGAGCCATCTCTTCTTTTTTATCACGTATAACACAAGTAATCTTACATTTACATAAATTAAAATACACCGTTCGGACAATTTCAATTATAAACACTATACATTGCAAACCATGCCGACAACTGTAGCTGAAAACAATATACAGCACTTAAAATATATCCAGTCATTTTCAAACAATACACACAGCTCATTTGAATCCTGCTTTCTTTTAAACCTTGTTCCTTCTCTGCATGTATAGATACAATCCCCATTTTTCCTATGTAATTCGCTCCTACCCTTTTCTAAAGATCCTAATTCCAGTTGTTTTCATCTCCAATACTGTCTTCACTACTAGTAAAGCTGGTTTAAACTTTGATTTCCACTTTCCAGTAAATGCTTTTTTGGCAGCCTTCATACTTAGACTCAAGCAAAGCCTTACTATGTCTAGGCAATTCTGATACTGTATCACAGCTCAAAAAATCATTTCCTTAGTTACACCAATTTGCTAACCCAATATCTCTGACAGATCAGTCTGAAAGGAATCTTTAAAGTTTGCCAACTCTCTGCATTCCCACAAAATATGTTCTCAGTTACCTCTTTCTTCCCCATCACACCTCCAACATTTGCCATCTACCCGAGGAGAATTTCTTTTGTCTACTTGGGATATAAAAATACCTATGTAAACACTTCCAAGTCAAGATCCCAAATCTTCTAGAGTTTGTTGCGTATTTGGGAGATGCATTCATATACCCCCCACTGTTTCTTTGTGAATTGCTTATTCAGTCTCTCCTCCCAATCCTTTCTAACCTCCTCTGAACGATTCTTACACTTATCATGCAATATTTTATATGCTCTAATAATTATTCCTTTCTTAACAGCAACTTATTCTATATTCTACTAAAAAAACTCTACTAGTGCTGGTCTTTCATTTAGGACACCCCCTTTTTTTTCTCTTTGCCTACACTCCGATATCAATCCTTGGCAGGGAAGACCATCTCTAACATGCAGTCCAAATAAATGGCGTCTTCCCATTCTATTACTTTTCTCTCTATAGTTAATTGCTCCCAATACCTCGGGTTCCTTTGACAGTTTTCTCCAATAAATTCCAGCCCCCTCTTGCCTATTTGTTTGTATCCCTAATAGCAGTCATCCCTACTGACAATCTCCTTTCTCCACTCCTGTGTTGGCTTCGTTCTGGAATACTTTCTGCTACTTTATAAACATAATATTCTGTATTACTGTTATTCTCCTTAAAGGTCTACATCCAACATCCCAGTCTCTCCTCATTTGAGCTTCCCCAGTTTCTTCTACTCTTTCCACTTTGAAATTAAAGTTTTCTGCTTGTACTATATATAGGAGCCTTAACTGCGTTTCTCTGAAATACTCCTTCAAATAAGGTAATCCCAGTCCACCTCGTTTTATTGGAAGAATATGCTTATCCCAGTTAAGACTCGTCCTCTTTCCCCCTCCTAGATAAAAATCATTTGTCTCTTCATTGCGATCCACAACTTCTCCTCTAGTTGATAAAAACATGCCTGACCTGTGTACAAGACTAAAGGGACTAAACATTTTAAATGTTTGCCTCTTACTACTGATATCGATATTAACAGAGCTTCCATTTTCTCAGTTTTTGTATCATCTCTTCTCACATATCTTTAGCTGCCACACAGGAATCATTTTTAATTCATACTCCTAAACACATCAATACATCATGTCCCATAAATATGGAACCAATTTGTGTGTGGGTACATAATTTACCTCTACTGCCTTTGTTTTAGCTTCATTAATTTTGTATCCAAAAAAGATTGGAAATTGTCTCAAAATGTTCTAAATCACTGTAATGTCCCTTTTTGGTTTTGTCAGGTATAAAATATCTGCAAATAGAGTCAGCATTTCTTGATTACCATACCAATTATATCCTTGAGTTTCCGAGTCTCTCATTTTCTTTGCCAATGGTTCTAAATATAATGAAAATAAGGGGAAGACAGGACACCCCTGCTTGGTTCCTCTGTTCAAGCAGAAATCAGTGAGGACCCTACTCACTTAAATTTTCACCTCCAATCCCTCAATATATCCTCCTAATCAACCATATATATCCTCCTACTCAACCTTATAATTTTATCACAGAATACAAATGCTTCCATTGTTAAAGTCCCGGCTTATTCTGTCAAATGTTTTCTCTGAATCAAAACCCACCAACAGTAGTGGTATTTACTTACATTCTGCTTCCCTCTGGATCATCAGAGTTCTATTAATGTTGTCAAATGTTAGTCTCCCCTCCACAAAACCACACTGATCCATATCTACCAATTTTGGCATCACTTTTGCCATTCTTTTAGCCATTACAGACAAACACTTTATAATAACGGTTTAGTACTGAAATGGGCCTGTATGAAGCTGGATCTGATGGATCTTTACCCTCTTTGGGTATTACAGCTACTATCGCTTTCTTCTAAGATGTTGGCACTTCTCTTAAAACACTGTTAAACAACCTTCCAGATATTTCAGTTTTCTCCCTCCTAGCTTCCAAATTTCCACAGGAATACCATCTATTCCTGGGGACTTTCCTGAAGATTGGTTATCCATCACCATTTTTATCTCATCTCTTCCTATCCCAGTTAGTACTTGAGCCTCCAGTCCCTCTAACCTTGTCAAATTTAATTCTGCCACAAACATTTCCATTTATACTTCTTGATTTCTATATATATTTCTCTGCTTTATACAGACTTTCATAGAATTTTGGAAATATTTCTTATACTTCTACAGGATCCCTTACCTTACTTATTATAGGATCCCAAAGCCTGGTGACAGCCCATTCTACTTTCTGTTGCCTGAATCGTAATTTTTATGCTCTACTCGTTATCAAAACAAAAACAGGTGCTTAATAGTAAGTCTTTCTAAACTCATGCATATTACAGAGATAAGCCCTTAATTTCTGTTTAGCACTCTGCAGATGCTTCTCTTCTTGTTCTGTGAGATCCTCCCTATTTTGCAATATTCTAACATTTGTCAGTCCCTCTAAATAATTCTTGTTACTTCTTAACCATATCACTCTTTCCTTTATTTACACCCTATTTTTAAACTCCACTTTAAAGGACAACGGGATTCTATTATTAAATGCTCAACATCTCTGTCCTTTTTCTCCATATTTACAGTCCCTGCTATAAACAGTTAGTACAGCTTGTTTGTTTTTCCCGGTTAGGGGTCGCCACAGCAGAACTCCGGTCCGCTAATGATTGGCAGCCACTTTTTATGGTGCAGAATTGCCAGCCCGATGCCCAACCTTCAGCGAAGGTACACCCATTCACGCATGTCTTTCGGAGGCCACTCGACCGTGGGGAGGACATGCAGATTCCACACAGAAGGCAATCCAGCAGAGACTTGAACAGGAGAACCTCTTGCGGTGAGGCAACAAACAACAGTCAGTACAGCATTTAAAAATTTTTAAATTGACTCTCTCTCCACTAGAACAGTACCTTACTGTACTGTGGTGGATTCACTTTCAAAAACTTTTATCCAGCTCTGGAAAAGCTTGCTGCAGTCTCCCAATTCATTTATGTCAAGGCCAATGAATACAGGTAGTTTTCTGCCCAATTCCCTCCCCAGACTGACATCACCACGACCGTCCTAAAAACCCACACACGCTGTGATGTCACAGCTCCCTGGTCCTTCTCCTACCCATTCAGAAAGTAAAGTCTAGAACAACGAAACAGTGGGGGTAGTTCCTTCATTGTATTCAGTTTCTGTCTTATACAAGTGGTACAGTGAATTACCTTCTGTTTAAACTGTGAGCTTTGGCCGATTAAGACCTGCATGCTATCAACTTGAACGCCTAAGTGAAGCTAAGTAACTTTTATCTGCACTTTTATCAAATAATACACGATTTAAAGTAATTTGTTTGTGTTACATTGAGGAATATCTAGCTGGAAGCTGTGACTCTGTTTGTCAGTAGGTTCCCGCCCACCCTCCCTGTTTTTGTGTTGGTGTTAATCTTGTTGGCTTTGAAACTGCCCGCCCCTCTTGTAAATTTGCACTTGGATACTCCAACTGGGCCCATCTCATTTGCTCACTCAAAAAAAAAAAAATCTGCTTTTACTGTATGTGTTTCTTTCTACTTTATTTTGCTTTTGCGTCATCTTAAAAGTACTCAATTGTATTTATTACTGTTTGGTGTAACTCACTCTAAGCCTTTTAGTTTAAGCACTTGGGCTTCAGACAAGTTGTTTTACATTAAGACGGGTTGTGCTCTGCACTGTAGTGGCAGGACAGGTAGCTTACATCCTTCTAAGTTGGGAACTGTTGATTGAGGGCTCAGTGTTTGTTATTCGAAAAGTGTATTAATTCTGGTTTAAGCACTTGGGCTTCAGGCCAGTTATTTTATATTAAGAGGGTTCGTGGTCTGCACTCTTGTGGGAGGAGAGGCTGGACTCTGCCCTTCTGAGCTGGGAATTTCTGGTTAAAGGCTTATAGTGCCTGCATAGTTGAACTGCTTCTTACTAAATTGGTACACCTTGCTTGCTGTAGCATAGACTAGATCCAGGCCTGCTGAATCTAGCTTTGTTTGTATAACTTGAGCACTAATCCAGGCATTCTTTAAAGTATTCAATTGTATTTATTACTGCTTGGTAGTAACTTGATTAAAGTGTAGCTATCATTCTAAGTCTTTTGGATTAACCACTTGGGCTCAGAACAGTTGTTTTACATTCGGAAGGTTTGTGGCCTGCACTGTGGTGGCAGAACAGGTAGCTTACATCCTTCTAAGTTGGGAACTGCTGACTGAGGGCTCAGTGTCTGTTATTCTAAAAGTGTATTAGTTCTGGTTTAAGCACTTGGGCTTCAGGCCAGTTATTTTACATTAAGAAGGTTCGTGGTCTGCACTCTTGTGGGAGGAGAGGCTGGACTCTGCCCTTCTGAGCTGGGAATTTCTGGTTAAAGGCTTATAGTGCCTGCATATCTTAACTGTTTCTTACTAAATTGGTACACCTTGTTTGCTGTAGCATAGACTAGATCCAGGCCTGCTGAATCTAGCTTTGTTTGTATGCTTGTTAATTCCCTGAAAAGCTAATTCCACCTAAAACACGGCTTTTCAGCACGTCTGTGGATCCCTAGTGACATCTGCATTGCTTACTGTACCTTATTTCCTTGTTTCACTTGAAAGAAAGTTACTGTTTGTCATTTTTGCATTTAAGTCACCTGTAACACATTGCATTTAAGTTACCTGGCACTTGCTCACTAAAGCAATTATATAAGTCAGCACTAAAAAATTAAAAGCACTACACCCTCACAAACTCCCCTTGAGTACCTTGTTCCCCATTGGCCCTTTTTTTCAATTATAAAGGAATTCCCAATACTATTCTAGCATGTCCAAAGGTCAGTTGTCAATCTCCTCTCTGGTCCAGCTGGTGAATCTGGGAATCTTGAGACAATGTTACAACTGCCTCATGTACACAGACAACCCTCTCCTCCTCCCAACAAATTCCAACACATGTGAGAGATGCAACCATGTAGCCAAACTGGAGGCCAAGCTCTCTCAACTCAGTACTGGCGAAACCTGTCAGGAGGAGAAGGAAATCACACTCACTACAATTCCAGTCTCACATAGGCCTACCACAACAGCAAACCAAACACATAAACACACAAAAACATACTCGGAGGCTCTAAATAAAAATCTGCCTAAGCAGCAGAGACCTCCAAAGCAGACACCCAAGCAACCGCTACCCCAAAACAAAACACGTGCAACACATAGCTCACAAAGCCAGTGTGCTAAACAGTCACAGCCCTTAAGGCTAAAAAACACACCTGATACACTTGTAATAGGTGACTCTATCGTCAGGCACACTGACGTCCCGCTCACCAGGCTGAACAAGGAGAAGGTCACGGTGAGCTGCCTGTCGGGCGCTAGGATCCGCCACATAACACAAGCACTCAGGTCACTCCAAGGCAAGTACAAATATGACTCCGTCATTGTCCATGCTGGTGTGAATGACCTGAGACGTACCTCCCTGGACTACATGAAAAGAGACAGAGGAGCTCTCTGAGCATGTGGTCCAGGCCGGTATGACCCTGACCTTGAGTAGCATCTTACCCTCACCAAGAATGATGCCACAATATGAAGACAAGATGATCAATTTCAACAACTGGCTTAAGTATTGGTGTCATTCAAAGGAGATCCAATGCCTGTCAGCCTGGGATGACATGCTCGACAAGCCACGATGCTTCGCTAGGGACGGCTTGCACCTGTCACCCCTGGGCTTTCGGATATTGGCAAAGGCTCTTGCTACCCCCATAGTGCCTTTTTTAGGCAAGGCTCAAAAGACAAACCCACCTCCATAGCTATCACAAGGGATAAGAAACTAAGAGTAATGCTACTCAACGCCAGAAGTCTAAATATCAAGATGCATGCACTCGAAACTCTCCTTAGCATGGAGAACACAGATATCTGTGCAGTAACAGAAACCTGGTTCAAGGCTCCCGAGAGCACCCCAGCACTGCCAGGTTATACCTCATACCATGCTTTTCGGCCCCAAAACTTGGACCAAACCAGAAAAGGAGGGGGAGTATCAATATTCGTCAAAGATACCCACATCTCCAGGTTGGTGGCACAGCACGAAGCATCAGAGACTATCCATGTGCAACCAACAGTGGGTAAAACTGCCTTCCAGTTTATAGCCTGCTACAGACCACCCTCCCAAACCCAGGAACCCCACTCGGCCTTCCTGAGAACACTGGAAAATATGAAGGTCTCTCCAAACACCATTATATTGGGCGACTTCAACTACCCAAACATAGACTGGGAGCATTACTCTAGCTCCAACACCCTAGCTCAAAGGTTCCTACAATTTATAAACTCAAACGCTATGGAACAACTTGTTACCACTCCCACAAGAGGGGAAAACATACTGGACCTGATCATCACCAACATGGGGACTCTATGCTCCAGACCAGAAGTGTATCCCTCACTGGTAAGATCAGACCATAAACTAATCTCACTGGATATTCACATTCCGACCCCACCCCCTGCCCAGAAAACCACAGTGAAAAACTTCTCTAAAGCAAATTTCACACTCTTCAAAACCGAGGTGGAATCCTTCAAAGCCCCCGGGCCTGTGGAAAATACGGCCCAGACCGCAGAATCCTTTATAAACGCATTCTATGAACACCTTCAGGAATGCATGGATCATGCAATCCCAAATAAAACCAAGACCCAATCCTCCAATTGGACCAAACCAGAAAAGGAGGGGGAGTATCAATATTCGTCAAAGATACCCAAACCTCCAGGTTGGTGGCACAGCACGAAGCATCAGAGACTATCCATGTCCTGGTGGACCCCAGCCATAAACAAACTATAAAATAGAAGGAGGAAGCTACTACATGATAGAGCAAAATCCCAAAAAGGGAAGGCATCTCTGATCAGTGTTAGCAAAAAACCACGGGCACTCAAAATAGTCTAAGGCCAGCTTAAAAAGAAAAATTGCACAGGACACCAAGGATAATCACAAGGCTTTCTTTAGTTATGTTAGGAACCTGGGTGGGAATTCCCAGATATGCTCAGAATTGGTCCAAAATGACAAAAAATACACTGACCCCACAGACATTGCCAACATCCTAGCTGACAGGTTCAGTGCAAACTCCCCTCCCCCCTCCCCACCAAAAGGGCAAATATCTATCCCAGCAGAGTGCTGCCCCCCTGACATCTCAGATGCTCAGGTAAAAGCCACCCTCTCCAAAGCAAAAAACACAGCATCAATGGGACCAGATGGTGTCCCGGTCTGCGTCCTACATGAACTCCAAGAAGAGATAAACCCAAACATAAAACTACTGTTCAATCTCAGCCTTACCACAGGATATGTACCCAAAGAGTGGCATACAGCAACAGTGGTCCCTCTTCACAAAGGTGGTGCCTCAACGGATCCTGGAAACTATCACCCCATAAGCCTGACTAGCTTGGTCTGCAAAGCTATGGAAAGGATCATCATGGACCTCATAGAAAAAGATATTGGGGACCTATAGACACTGGATCCTACCCAGTTCAGCTTTGTTAAGGGCAGATCCTGCTTCTTAAACCTGGTCGATTTCTTTGAAACAGTTACCAAGGCCATTGACGAGGGGAAGGTGGGTCCACACAGCCTACCTGGACCTCGCAAAAGCCTTCGATACAATACCCCACTCGGGCATTATAGATAAGCTCACCAGCTTAAATATAAACCCCTATGTCACTAGATGGGTTGCAAACTGGCTCAAGGACAGAACCCACATGGTTAGAATTGCTGGAGCCATGTCAGACTCCAAACCAGTTACAAGTGGCGTCCCACAAAGCTCAGTCCTGGGACCTCTCCTGTTCGGTAGATATTTCTCGGAGGTACAGGCCAACACGGAAGGACTGTGGCTGACCAAGTTCGCAGATGACTGCAAACTGGGCGCTATAATCGACTCTCCAACCGACACAAGCATCCTCCAAAAGGGCCTCATAGAAACGGACAACTGGTGCCAGAGCCATGGCCTCAAGCTAAACGCCAAGAAGTGTATAGTCATCCCCTTTGGCAAAAACAAAGTGCCCACAAATTACCACATAGGTGGTAATTCATTAAGTACGGAAGAAGTAATTAGGGACCTGGGGACCCAAGTTGATAGCAATCTCTCATTTGACAACCACATGGCCAAAGTGGTTAGAAAATCATTTTATATAGCCCACCTAATCATGAAGAGATTCACATCTAGATCAGGGGAGGTCATCGTGCCTCTTTACTCATCCCTCATCAGGCCTATAATTGAGTACAATGCCCCTTTTGGGATGCACCTTACCAGACACCTGCAGCAACTGGAAAGACCCCAAAAGTACCTCACCAAGAGGATCAAAGGGCTCAAACAGATGCCATATGCTGCCCGGTTAAAGAAACTCCAGCTCTACTCAGTGGCATACTGCCTGCTCAGTGGTGATCTGTGCCTGACGTATAAAGCCATGTCCAACCCGGAATTAATGGACATGCTGCACCTCAGAAAATCCAAATCCCATCGAGCTACACGCTCGAGAGACTTGAACCTCAGCACTGAAATAAATAGGACATGCTGGAGGGACAGATTCATAACCCAGAGGCTCCCTTCACTCTGGAATAAAATCCCAGTCCAGGTTAGGCAGAGTCCCTCATTGACTCTCTTCAAGAGGAATCTTGATGAGTGGATGGGAGATAGTAGGTTTACCCCGGGTATCACTTCTGTGCCACTGTTAGACAGAGGCACAGTATACTAACCTCGAAAAAGGGCATAGCAAAATTAATTTAAAATGGGTGGCGAAAGCCAAACACACTCTGGCTAGGCTTATAAATGCCCTAGGGCAGATAGCCTAGTATGAACCTATGAACCAAGTTGCCTGCTGTGAGCTGTCAATCAAAGCAGGTAACAGCTCAAATTACCCTTAGCACTTTGACAGCTACGGAAATTAGGTGTGAAGGGGGATGGGAGAGGAGTCGTAGTAGTACAATTCAGGCTTCACAAAATACTGCAATTCAGCAATTCTAAAAAATTAGCAGTAAAAAGCAATTTGAAAGTCTATTCTGTGACATCTACACTGTGTTTAAGTAGTCACTGAATGACAAAATGTTACTTAAAACTGACTGCAAGGACAGCAGTGTATGCATGTAAAGTCAGTGCTGTGACAGGAGCTTTAGAAAGAAAGAGGCCTGCGTGATGTCATTTTTTTACAGACAAGCACTGCATTGTGGGATACCTAGAGGCAGACTAAACAATCAGGATTACTTCAAGATGTTAGACCCCATGTGGTCAGACTCAAATTACATGTAAAAATATTTAAAAACCTGTAAATAGTCCCAGAGTGGTGTTAAAATGTAGGAAACATCAAACCATGAAATAAATGTGTTTTCTGAGTCTGTGTGGGTGGTTCTCCTTTAATTTTAACCCACTCCCTAGCTATACAGCTTCTGAATATTTTCTACTACCCATTCCTTAAATTCCTCTTTTCAACAGGTAGGTGGGAAAGTGCCATTGTCTCATTTTTATTTCATTATTCTGTGTTTTATTTTAATTATTGGTGCATGATCTGAAATAGTTACTGGGTGCGTATCAGCACCTTCAATTAAATGCACATGTTCCTTTGAAATGTAAATTCTGTCTAGCCCAGCTCAGTTTTTTTGCATCTTGGAGAATATGCAAATTCACTCCAAATTGCTAGTACTGAATTCACATCTTCCATACCAAATATGTTCATAAAGTTCTTTAAAAATTTACCCTAGTTATATTTTCCCTTCTGGGCCCCCCACCCCAGACACCTTCACAGTTGCAAATCAGTCCCCACCAATAAGCAATATTCCTTGCTGAAAGTGGATTATTTCTTCCAGAATTTCTTAAGCTCCATTATAGCAGTTTTTGGTGGAATATAAATACATGCTAGTGTAATTCTCCTCCCTTGCCAGTATCCATTTAATACTACAAATCTACAGTTATTGTCTTTTTAATCCTCTTCTACCACAATTGGAGCTGTTCTTGCAATTAATACAAGTACTCTTCCCTTCCTTTGCTTCACATATTCCACTGGATAACTACCCCGAAAACCTTTATCAAATTCACATGTTCAGTTCTTTCCAAGTGTGTGCTATTTGCACTCTACATTAGTTCACTACCTTTTTTTGTATTTATCTGTGAGGCCATTAATGTTTAAAATCATTACAGAAAGCATCATATTCTTGAAAAATTATTCCCAGTTTTTATGAACTTTTTTGTTAAATGTCTAGTTCCAGGTTTGTGTTACATGCATGTATTGTCTTGGCAGTGTAATCTTTTATACAGTTTATTGTCATCTCCATTTGAGCCTATGTCGCATCTTACAGAACTTTTTGTTTTATTGAAAACCCTCAAACAAAAATACAAACACACCCGCAACCCCCGTAAAACTTATTAACCTAATACACAAAACGATGCACATCTTCAGATATTGAAGTTTTACCCTCCAAATAGGAGCAAATGTTCCAAACTGACAGCCACACACACACACAGACTTGAGATGACCTAATAGAAAGGTTACCCATGCTAAGACGCATGTTACAACCTGTGGTTCTATTAAATGCTGTCTGGGTTTGTCTCATCTTTACAGCTCTCTCAGCTGGGAAAACACCTATATACTTTCAGAAGACATTTTCTCCAAGCCATTTCTCTATCAGATCTTCTGCTACAGACATGAAAACCAGACAACTGTCAAACACACCTCTGTTTACTAGGAAAAAGAGCCCTACAATATTCAATATTCTTTTTCACTGACTTGCATTCTCTTAAAACTAGTTAACACATTATGCTAATGCCCATAACCCAGTCATTCCCCTATGCAAGCATGAGAAAAATCACAAATTTTTCTTTAGTCATGCTCTTTAACCAGATTGATTTTTACATTGTAGTGCCTATAGTTCTTAAAATGGAATGAGAAAGAGAAGGGAGAAAAAAAAAAAAGAAAAACAGGAGCACCTTTTTACATTAGTATCCCCATTATACTTAAAAATAACTGAAAAAAACTTTAATAACATGCAAAGAAAACAGTACTATTTTAATAGTGCATGGTTAAGAAAAAATATGTTTTACTTAGTTAACTTTCTCCTTCCTCTTCCATCTCCTGAGTAATTTTTCTGGACATTAATGACATGAAGTAGGACATATGCTTTAGTCATCTACAAGTTCAATCACCTACAAGTTTAACAAAGTCCAAGAAGGTCCAATTATTTCCAGATTGTTTTGTTATGCCACATTTCACAAATATAATTATTGCGTTATAATCCCACATTTGTCAATTTCCAAGTTACTGTTTTTTATTGCTGTTCATCTCCATCTCCCAAATTCTTTCTCAGCTTCATTTCCAAAGTACTCTCGATTCTTCTGGCCAACTCTTGTGCTCCCTTCCTTCTATCCAGCATTTTCTGTTGAAACACTGGAAAAGGTTTCACTGGCATAGTTTCTGTGGTGTTTTTTCTGCCAGAACAAAAAAAAAAGCAGAATCTCCTGTTTGACAGCTCACTTTTTGTTGGACAAACTTTGTACTTCTATCTTAGCATGTACTTGATCAAAAATGACTTTGTTCTGCCTGGGAAAAAACAAACATTTTGAACATAGATGGATGCAGCAGTTTGAATCTCACGCCTGCTTTGACACTACCAGAATATTGTAATAGATTTACTCCTCTTCTGTCTGGTGTACAAGGAGTAGTCGTTCTCCACAAACACTCTGCTGTCTCCCACTTTTAGAACTTTGTCCTTCTGCCACAGTTTTCTCAGAATCAATGACTTCTGCTGGTAAGATGGCATCTTTACTACTAAAGGTCTAGGTTGTTTTCTCAGAGCCAGGTTTGGAGCATACACGATATGCCTTTCAATTAACAATTCCCATTGTGGAACACCAGTCCAGTTGCTTAGCTTACTTGTGCTTTCACAAAACTAATACAGTCTGTTCCTTCCAGCTTCTTCGTTATAGCAGAAAATCTCAAGTTTTCCCTACAGGCTCTATCCTCTAATTCTATTTTTTTAAACATCTCTTCTTGTGCAGTCTCATTCAGCCAGCTTTTTCTTCATTTTGACCTCTGAGTATTGCAGTTTTATTACCTTATCTGAATATCTGTTTAAAGCTTCTTCCACTTTTTCCAGCCTTTTGTTTGAGCTGATACACTCTATCAGTATTTCATTTCTTTTAGTTAGGTCTGTGTGCAGTTGCCTTACACTTTTCTCTAGTTTACTGGAAGTAATGTCTGGAGCTAGTGCTGCCTTTTGTTGAACAGCTGCAGTACTTTTCCCAGTGTTTTTTTTCATTGCCTTTTGTAACAGATTTCCTTTCAGGTCCTCTGTATTTTTTCCTGGCATCCAGGCAGTGCACTTACTAGTCAGTTACTGAAATCTACCCAGAAATCCAGGTTCACTGGCTTTCTCTATGTTTCCGAGTTAAAATTAAACTGTTACTCAATATGCAGCCATCTTGGAAGTCTGACTAACAGCTTGGGAGCCATCATGGATTTTCTGAATCACAAACGCATGACCAAAATGCAAGTTTTCAATGCATAAAGATATCAACTGACTCAAAGAAGTTTTGAAAATAAGAAGTTATGCACCTACCATAACGTTCCATGTTAGTTGTCTTCTTCTCGCCTACTTTCCTGCTGGATGGGTTCGGAGCCGATCCTTGGCTCCGACTCGGCCAATACTAAAAGCTCGAGAGCTAATTCCACCGGCTTGAGGCTCCCCTTTATCCCACAATGCTAGGCAGTAACTACTCCGATCTCGTTTGATAGCTATACCAAGCAATCCTAGTCTCCATAGAATGGAGTAGGGAAACCCACCTCAAAACAATCTGCGTAAAGGAAAGGCAGACCTCAGTAAGGATAGAAGAGGTGGAAGAACGTGTGGGAATGACAACTTTCAGAAGAAAAACACAAAATGAATTCCAGTCGGTCTGTCCAGGCTTGGGGGAAGGAGGGTGGGACGCAAGAAAGAAGGCGAGAAGAAGACAACTAACATGGAACGTTATGGTAGGTACATAACTTCTTAATGTTAAGTTGTCAATCTCGCCTTCATTCTTGCTGGATGGGACCGTCCCTAGCACCTTATCCCGGGTGGCCTATCTGAACAGACTCTTGAGAACAGTGGAACCAAAATTGGCACGACTTCTGGAAACCATGTCCAATTTGTAATGTGAAATGAATGTATGAGGAGAAGCCCAGGTGGCTGCTGCACAAATTGAATCTATTGGCAGCCTATCCTGAAAAGCTACGGATGTAGCTAATGCCCTAGTTGAATGAGCTCTAGGTCTTGAGGGTAGTTTTTGATGTCTGATCTCATAGATGAAGGTTATTGTAGAGGTGAGCCATCTAGAGAGGGATACTTTAGTAACTGGAAGGCCCAATTTACCTTCCGCATATGACAAACAACTGATCAGATTTCCTGAATTGTTTAGTCCTAAGTAATATCTAAGTTGGCGATGAACATCCAAAAAATGTAGCTTTTGTTCCAACTGTTTGAATAGTTAGGGAAAAAGACGGGAAGATCAATAATTTGGTTTAGATTTATTTGAGAAGAAATTTTAGGCAAAAAGGATGTATTAGTACGGAGGAATACCCTATCTTTGTGAAAAACTAAGTAAGGAGGACAACTGCACAGAGCATGGAGTTCGGATACCCTTTTTGCTGAAGTTATAGCTACCAGAAAAAGTGTCTTCCAAGAAAGCAACTTCAGAGAACATGAAGCCGCCGGCTCGAAGGGGGGAAGAATTAAAGATGCCAGAACCAAGTTCAAATCCCATTGAGGCGGGGGATCTTTGATTGGAGGTTTAAGAAGAAATACACCCCTTAAAAAGGCTTTACAGAGTTTGTGAGCCATGATGCTAGACTCTGAAACACCAACATGAAAACTTGATATGGCAGCCAATTGAACTGTAATGATTGATGCAGAAGATCCTAAATGAAAGAGTTCTGCTAGAAAGTCTAAAATAGACTGGATAGGTGCAGTAAAGGGATCTATGTTTTTTGATGTTGCCCAAAAGGAAAAACGTTTCCATTTGCTACTATAAATCTTCCAGGTAGAAGATTTATGAGAGGCTATCAAGATATCTCGGACCGAGCGAGATATTGAGGGAAGCCTGGCTAAGGTTGGAATCGGAGAAACCACGCTGTGAGGTTTAGAGAAGGCAGAGATTGGTGCAGCTGACCCGATTGGTGGGTTATCAGATCTGGTACTGGGTCCAGATGCCAAGGCTGCTCCAAAAGGTAACGATGAAGAAAGGGAAACCATATCTGTCGAGGCCAGTAAGGGGCAATGAGGATCATAGTCACTCTCAAGGCGATGGCTTTCTGAATTAGTTGAGATATCAGTGGAAAGGGGGGAAAGGCATATAGAAATCCCCGGGGCCAATCGTGGACTAGAGCGTCTCTGGTGGGATGGCCTGGTAATGGGAAGAGAGTGAAGAAGTCGTGACACTTGCTGTTTTGGGGAGTAGCAAAAAGATCGCAGCAAGGCTGGCCCCATCTTAGGAATACTTCTTCTAGAACTGATTTCTTTAGAGACCACTCATGGGGCATGAGAATTGCTCTGCTCAATTTGTCTGCAATAACGTTGGATTTCCCGGGAATGTGCGTTGCTATCAGAAAACGCTGAGAAGAGATCGCCCATTGCCAAAGTCTGAGTGCCTCTCGACATAAAGGGTATGATCTGGTTCCGCCTTGTTTGTTGATGTACCACACTACGGACATGTTGTCCATTTGAATTGCAATAGTCCCAGTGGGAAGAGAGTCGTGAGGGCTTGCAACGCTAAAAGCACTGCTCTCATCTCTAAGACGTTTATGTGCAAGTGGCACTCGAAAGGTTGCCACGTGCCCTGGACTGTCCTGCCCTGATAATGCCCCCCCCACCCGATCAGGGAGGCATCTGTTGTCAACGTGGCGTCGGGGGGGGGGGGAGTGAAGGGTCTTCCTCGGAGAAGTTGAGGTGATGAGATCCACCAATACAGTTGATTCTTGCATGCTTGAGTTATCAATATGGTAAGGGACATCGGGAGCTGTTGAAAGGACCACTGAGTAAACAGCATCCATTGGAGGATCCTCATGTGAAAGCGAGCTAAGGGGAGAAGGGGAATAGCTGCTGCCATGAGTCCTAGTACCTTCAAAACCAGTCTGGCTTTGACTTTGTTGCATTGTAAGAGAAGGGAAACTTGGTTCCGAATGTCTGACACCCTCTGCTCTGAGACTCTGGCTGAAAGATCGAGTGTGTCTAAGGTGGCGCCTATAAAGACAATAGATTGACAAGGCGACAAAGCAGATTTTTCGAAGTTTATTGAAATGCCTAGAGCTTGGCAAGATTGAATAGTGAAGTCCCTGGATAGGAGAAGCTGATGTCTGGTGGTGGCGGTAAGGAGCCAGTCGTCTAAATATGGAAACACCTGGAATCCTTGACGTCTCAAGTGAGCCGCGACCACTGCCATGCATTTGGTGAACACACGGGGGGGCTGTAGTGAGACCAAAGGGCAGGGCCCTGAACTGGTAGTGACTGGCTCCCAGCCTGAAGCGGAGATATCTCCTGGAGCGTCTGCTCATTTTGATGTGGTAGTACGCGTCCTGAAGATCTATCGAGCACATCCAATTGTCCTGACCCAAGAAGGGTAGAATGGACTGTAGCGTGACCATCCGGAATTTTGTTTTCTTGACAAACTTGTTTAAGTAGCTGAGATCCAGTATGGGTCTCCAGTCCCCTGTTTTCTTTGGTACCAAAAAGAATTTGGAGTAGATTCCGGATCCTTGCTGGTCTGCCTGGCCTGATTGGATAGCTCTTTTTGATAGCAGCTTTGAAATTTCTAATGCTGCTTGTTCCCTTAGACCGGGTGGAACATCTGGAAGGGATCTTTTTGGTTGGGTTGGGATGTGAATAAAGGGAATTTTGTAACCCTCGGATATGATCGACTGTACCCATTTGTCTTGAGTAAGGGAAAGCCAGGCTTTTGGGTACAGTGATAACCTTCCCCCGACTGCCTCCGAAGGTGGACAGCCGGGCAGCCCCTCAGGGGTGCTGAAAGGGTTTGTCAGAGAACATTTCTCTGCTACCCTGGTTTTGCGGACCTCCTCTGCCTCTAGGGCGGCGTCTATTATTACTCCCCCCTCTGCCTCTAGAGGGGAATCGGCCTTGTCGTCAGATGAGACTCCTGGGATTGTTTATGAACCACATCTTTCCTCCCCTTTGACCTTTGGGATAGGGTCTAGAAGGGGTAGAAAAACGGACTCCTACAGCAGAGAGAGTCTTACCTTCTACCACACACCTGGTCAATGAATCCTTCACCTGTGGACCAAACAAGGATGACCCATCAAATGGAGAATTGGTGAAGGACGCCTTGAAAGGGTCCGCAAAGTTGCATAGCCGCATCCAGGCGTGACGTCGTAAGGCAACACCTGTGCCTGCGGCTCTACTCGCTCCATCTGCTGCATATGAGACCAGCCGCATGGAGGAGTTGACGATGGAATTTAGGGTTGCCAACTGGGAGTTCATTGTATCTTTGAACCCCTCAGCTGTAGGATCCTTTATCAGTTCACCCATATCCTTGAGTAAATCTCTCTGGAGACGAGTGAAGTGGCATAAGTAGTTCAGCGACCACATTGAAAAGGTCGCTGATGAAAACATCCGCTTGCCGTACCTGTCCATGGTCCTAGATTCCTTATTAGGAGGATGGACAGGAACTGAAGGATCAGCTAATTCCTTCTTTGTGGCCGCAGCCACCACCATGGCATCAACAGGGACACCTTTGGATAAAAAGTCTTTGTCTCGGGGGGCAGTAATAAATTTGGATGGTCTCCTCGGGGTGGGTTCCACTGAGTCAGGAGCCGTCCAAGCCCTCCTTGCCACCACTTCCATAAGGGGGTCAAAGGGAGGGGACACCCAGGAGGTAGAAGGGCGAGAGCCAAACGCCTCAAGATACACTGACTCATCCTCCGAAGGGTTAAGGGCTGGCCAGTTCCCCCTCTGTTTCAGGATTTCAAGGATGTCAGCAAAGGAGACATCCTCAGAGGGGGATCGAGGGGAACCTTCAGATTCCTCTAAGTCAGTGTCGGAGGTGATAGACTCAGGGGAGTCAATGTGCTTCCTCTTGCACTGCCTCTTCCTAGGGGGATCTCCTGCAGGGTCAGGAGAGGCCTCGGAAGAGGAGTAAATTCCCAATGGGGAAACTTAAGGAGTTGGCTCTCTGCGGTCTGAGACAAGGGGGTGAGTAGAAATCACCGCAGGTACTGTAGATGGAGGGGCTGAAGGAGCTGACTGTGGGGCAGAACCTGGTTCTAGCACGCTCCGCATGACCTCGAATGCACCCCTGTCAGGCAAGGCCCGAGGCCCCCGCTCCGAAGAGACAAGGACCTCCCCTGGCACCGACAGAGACGGCTCCGAAGCCGATGTCGGAGCCGAACTCACCAACGCCGAAGCCCCGAGAGGGAGAGCGGGGTCGGACAAGGGTCCGATGCCACTCACCCCCTCGGAGCCGAGGGAAGCTCGGCGCCGAGATCCCTCCAAAGAGGAGATCGGAGCAGATGGAGGAGCCGAAATGGAAGGTATCGGATCCGACGCACCGACAGTCATGGCTCCGACAAGCCTTGGCTTTGAACTGGAAGGAGTCGGAGGAGGAATGTATTGGGGAACGGGAACAGCCACTGACTGGTGAGTTGGGCTATGCAGCATTTGGGCCAGTGCCTCGGACTTGAGAAGTCTACTCACTACCCTTTGCAAATCATGGTCAGATAATCTGGAAGATCGAGAGGAATGAGTTTTGTGACTTCGTTCCGAAAGGAGAGGGTATCCTGGCGCCGAATGCACGGATCAGATAGAGGGGGATCTGGACCTCTTTCTCGATTGTGGCTCCGATAAAGGTATCGGAGCCGACAAAGTTTTATCAGCCTCGGCTCCAGCCGGAGCCGAGGTAACAGTATGGGGCTTAGAAACATCGGCTCCAGCCGGAGCCGATGTCGAAGCAGACTTAGATTTCTCAGCAGTCGACTCTGGAGCAGGAGCCGACTGTTTAGAAGTTTTTGAAGGCTTCCCCGACACAGACTGAGTTGGGGGGCCTTCAGGCTTTAATAAGCCCCGCAAGATGAGCTTATTCTTGCGTTCCTGCAGGACTCTAGGGCTAAACCCATGACAAAAGGCACAAGAGTCCTGCAGGTGCAAAGGCCCCAGGCAATACACACAAGAAGTGTGACCGTCTGTCAGAGACATTTTCTGACAGCACGAGTCACACTTCTTGAAGCCTGAGACCTTGTCTTTACACATAGTAAAATAAGAGAGCATAACACACACAAACACACTACAGACACTCTCTTTAGAAATATATTAAAATAAATTTTAAGGTTAAACCACTAACACACACACACACACAAGCCCTTACAAAAAAAACTAATTTAGTAAAGGACTAGGGGAAGGGAAGGGGCCGAAGGCCTAGAACAAGGAAAAAAAGGGAAAAGGGGTTCGACAAACAGGGGTCGATTTGTCTAAATTTTTTAATTAAACTGAAAAGTTATGTATTAAAATTAAAAAAGGGGTTTTTAGAAGTACCTAAAGGTAAAACTGTAACTAACCTGCCTGAGCCGGTAGAAAACGCACCTCGTCAGCTATAGCGGCAAACGAGATCTGGGTAGTTACCGCCTAGCATTGTGGGATATAGGGGAGCCTCGAGCCGGTGGAATTAGCTCTCGAGCTTTTAGTATTGGCTGAGTCGGAGCCGAGGATCAGCTCCGAACCCATCCAGCAAGAATGAAGGCGAGATTGACAACTTAACATCTTCTGTTATATCATTAAATATCCTCACAGAAGTGTTTTACTCTCCACACTACTACTATTCACATGATCTAACTCTGAGATTAGTGCAGCACAACTTCAGTTCTGACTCTAGATTTACATTAGATTGCTATGACTAAAGTCACAAATACAGTCCACAGAAGTACGACTGCCAACTCCCCATCACACTAACAAGGACAGCTGCAAATCTGCCAGAAGTCAAATGTGGGTAACCTTGCTTGTACTGGAAAGGATACCAGTGGGTGATGCTTAAAGGTCTTCCAAACAAAGAAGCCTTACCTCTTAAGATTCGCCATACTCCAGCAGAAAGTGGGATGAAAGTGGCATGAGGAGGAGCAAAGAAGCCTTCTTCATACTCCAAGACACCCTGAGCAAGCTGGCTGGAGATGGACTCCCAGCAAATGGGCACCAAAACAATTTTTATGAACTCTATAACACAAGGCAAAACACACTCAATTCTAGCTTGCAGCTCTATTCATATCATTATTACAATCAATTTTATGACACACAGGGTAGTTTCCTCCATGAAGTTTGTGGGCAGAGACCAACAGAAGTCCTCTAGCATAGTCAGGCACTCTTGTCCTGAGATGAACCTGGAACCATGAGGGGTAAGAACATTTGACCAACCTATGCCTCAGGACTGCAAAGGAATACACCTTGTTTACACACCTGTCCTACGTTTGGCACTTATTAGGTGGTAAGGTGCAAAAAACAAACACTCATTGATAAATATGCTGAACCCAAGAAATCACAAAAGCGTAAACAAGGGACTACTGTATATTAGCCTAACCACACAGTTTACTTGTAAAGGGCATTGACCTTTTTTCCAGAACTGAAAAGGTTAATCCATGACTGCCCTAACAAACCCAATGATAAAAATCCATAAGGATGACCCAAGGTACTCATTTGTCCCTTAGAAATGAAGCTCCTCCAAACTGCTGCTCTTCCTCAGAAGTGGGCAGCTTGGGTCAAGACACCTCATGGAACTGGAAATTGAGAGAGATGATGTGTTAAAAATGGCAAAATGTGAGAACAAGCCTACATCAGTTATCCTCTGTGATTCCGACTGCACTACTGGTGTCATCTCACACTCATTTTAGGCTCCCAGAAGTCAACCTGCTTTATGCCCAGGTCCAGATGCCGCCTTGACAGCAGCCTAATGCCATGTGCAGGTAAAAATGGTTGGTCTCAAGCAAATTTGATCCCTAACCTGACGTCTTGAAGCCTGATCTCTGGGTCCAGGCTGGCTAACTAAAGCTTCCAGTCACTCTAATGCTAAGGCAGTGCAACATCCTCAAGATTCACCCAATCATACTGGAGACAGAAGGTGTACCTCCCCACCCACAATGTACAAGACAAAACTGGAGGTCATGTGCAGGCTTAACCCCCTCATTAACACAGGTTTGCAAGTACCTTAGGGGTTTAATACGGATCAACTGGACACCACACATCTCAAGGAGGTTCAGACCTGGATATGACCTCTAAGCATTTCTGTAGAGATGGTCCAAAAAACTTGAGGGTGCCTGGAGGCAGGCCTCCTAGTTTTGTAGATCATTTTGCAGCCGAACGCAGTATTTTGTTAACTTTACTCACCACTGCCTGCCAGAAGCTTTTAGACTGAGTTGTTCTACTTGTCAGTCTGTACTACTATGATTTACCCTTTAGATGTGAGAGACACTAATATACTAGGATGCTTCCACACCAGTACAGCAAGTTTGATACTATGTTCTTGTTCCACTGTTCTCTGCACCACAACCAAACTTCTATATCTTCTTTGAGGCATACGGGCTTTGATTCCGCACGTGCTGACCATTAAGCTTCCATTGATTAGTGCAAATATATTTACTGTCCTGTACTGGGCACACCCCATGCAGGGCTGAGAGGTTCAGTGGAGCTGCCATCCAGGCAGCCATGATGGTGGTTTGGGACCTCTTCAGCACCCCCTTCTCTGGGTGGGAATGTGTGACCTCTGTCACTGTTAGGGACACTACTCCTTGCTCCATGAGTGCATGTAACGGTGCATGCAAGATGAAGCTTATTACATGCATGCTTGATGGTCAAGTGTTCATCTCAGGGTCACTCCTGTACTGCCATATCTCTTTCCAAGCAACTGGAGCCCTGGACAGCCCTCATTTGCTCTTCTTCCCAAGAGAGATACTCTCATTTACTCACCCCAATTATTACAAAAGATGCCCCAGCTGCTAACTGAAGTTCTCACTTGGGTTGTGGTCCGGACTCTCTCTCTTTACAAAAAAGGTGGCCAGTGCCTCTCAACATTGCTCTGGTTCTACTAGCTCATTTTGGCTTGTCTTGAGTTACTGAGAACAGTTTAAGTGCCTGACAGCTTCAGTCAAAGTTTGTTTTCGATGCCCAAAACTGTGGTCTCGAATATAGTCTGCCTGTTAAATGCAGCAGTATCCTTAACTGGAATTACCTGGGAGCACACAATAGCAAACTTAAGTACCTAGAGAGTTGAACAATAAAACCCATTTTATTATTTACTTACTTTTTTTTGTTTATTAAACTGGCTACAGCATCAACTCTAAATCTCATGTTAGAATCGGATTGCCTTTTATGTCCAGCATGTAATCTCATAAGCCATGATGACCAAATTACTTTTTCATTTAAACAAATGAAAGCTGGACTGCAGAAAGAAATACAAGTTCAAATTTAACAAAGATAATTAAAAATTATGTACTTTTTAACACTTGCATGGTCGTAGTTCATTCACCTCTACTGACAGGACTGTTTTCATCTCAGTAACCTTGGCATCAACACACACATACCCAAGCTTCATCTTTTTCCCTTTACCTGTAACTCCCAGCTCTATACCTTCCTCTCCAGGTAAGATTAAGCCAGTCTGAGCAAATTTCTCCCAAACATACCTATACAGTCCAAACTCCACGTCCTGCCAGGTCAGGGCGGAGGGGAAGGCAGGTGGGAACGACAGGAAAATTAATTATAACCATACATGCCTACTCAAAGTACAGAACCTTCGTATTCAATAAGGTCTGTTTCATGCACCACTGCTGGACTTAATTCCCCTGCTGGACTTAATTCCCAGCAAAAGAATGCGTCAGATGGCACATTGAGATTTCAACATCCCATAGAGTGTGTAGTGCTTAAGAAGTGTCCTACAAAAGGCCATGTAACAGCCACACACATGTGCAGAAACACTGACAGAAAGCCTGAGATGTGGGCTAATGGAATGTGCTTTTTGGCTCAAATTTGTCTTGCTCTGCATAAACAAATTTAATAATAGGAAGACAAACCTCTTGTTAATGCTGCCTTTTAAAGCTTAGTGCCCAGTCTACAAGTAAAGTACAGTTGTGTACCTACCATAAATGTAGACGTTCTAGTGTATTCACTGTTGCAGTCATTACTCTTGGGTTATCCTGCTGGCAGGCTACCCACAGTTGGCCAGAATTCCAAAGTCTAGGTCTGGCATTGGTTGCTGTCGCCTCCTCCCTGACGTCAGTGCGCCAGGGGTATAAAAGATGCAGCCGATGCCATTTTCTTCAGTTTTTCTTGCCCCAGATGTCAGGTGCCCCCAAAAAGGTAGACTAAAAATTATGCCAGTGATTATGCATGCAGTAAAATAAACATTTCCTTCATCTATAAGCAAATACACCACATAGGCTGTATAAAATAAAGAAGTATAGGTAAGTCCTAGCAAAGAAAAGGGGGATGGTGGGTGGGTAACCTGGACTGCAACAGTGAATATACTCGAACATCTACATTTATGGTAGGTACACAACTGTACTATGTTCATCGTGTTTCACTGTTGCAGTCATTACTCTTGGGTTGAATCCCAAAGCTGAGCTTGGGTGGCTGGGCCTAAATAGGATTAGGAGAGGCTATAAGGCCTTGCAGAACGGCAGTGGCGAAGCCTGCTCTGGATTTATAGTAGAGAGGTAAATGATAGTGCTTTATAAAAGTGTGCACTGAACTCCAAGTTGCAGCCTCTAAAATGTCTTTAGTTGGTACTCCTCTGAGAAAGGCTGCTGAAGTGGCTGCTGCCCTGGTAGAATGAGGCCCAATGCCCTTGGGCACTGATTTGCCATGTTGTGAGTAGCAGAAACGAATGCAGTGGCCTATCCATTTTGAAATAGTCTGTTTTGATATAGACTTTCCTTGAGATCCTGCAGCATATGCCACTAAAAGTTGCTCAGTTTTTCTGAAAGCTTTAGTTCTGTCCAAGTACAAGCGTAGTTGTCTGTTTATGTCCAAGGAATGCAGAAGTCTCTCACCCTTGTTCTGTGGGTTTGGATAAAAGGTAGGCAAATGAATGGTTGGTTAAGGGCCACACTGGACACTACCTTAGGCATAAATGTTGGGTTCGTACTTAGAGAAACCCTGTCTGGATGGAAAATGATGAAAGGTTCCACGGACATGAGTGCCTGTAATTCTGAAACTCGTCTTGCAGAGGTTATTGCTAGGAGCAGAGCTGTTTTCCAAGATAAAAACTTTATATCAGCTGTATTGGCTGGCTCAAAAGGCGGCAGTGTGAGTTTTTCCAAGATATAATTGAGATCCCATGCAGGTATTGGGGCTCTCCTTGGAGGTCTTATGTTTTTGGCCCCTCTGAGGTACTGCCTTAGTAATGGATGGGAAAATATAGGAGGTTCCGTATTGTAATGAGCTGAAATGGCAGGGGCATGAATTTTAATTGATGAAAAGGACAGGCCCTTGTCCAGCATCTCAGTTAGGTATTGTAAAATCTGAGGAATATTTGGAACAGATGTGTCAATTCCTTGTGCCTGGTTCCAAGCACAGAATCTTTTCCATTTTTCTGCATAAGATTTTCTGGTACTGGGCCTCCTGGCCTCCAAAATAACATCCATCACTGCTTTAGAGAGAGAGAGGAGTATTTTGAATGGTTACATTATCCGCCATGCTGCCAGATTTAGGGTCCTGAGTTGGCTGTGCAGAATCTGATTGTTTCGCTGGGTCAGTAAGTGAGGAATTAGAGGCAATGTCCAGGCTGGGCCAAGCTTTTTAGGATTGGGTACCAGTGCTGGTGTGGACAGTCTGGGGCAATCAGAATCATTCTTGGCTTCTCTTGTCTGACCTTTAGGAGTACCTTGGGGAGGAGAGGCAGAGGAGGAAAGGCATATACTATTAAGAGTTTTCCAGCTGAATGACAGAGCATCCACTTTCCATGCTTGCTTGTGATAAGTCCTTGTGCAGGATTTCTGTAGTTGGCAGTTGTGAGGGGAGGCAAATAGATCTATGTCTGGGCATCCCCATTCCTTTGTTATCATGTTGAAGACTTGAGGATCCAGTTTCCACTCGTGGGGATCCGTGAGGTTTCTGCTTAGTTCGTCTGCCAGAGTATTGTTCTTTCCTGGCAGGAACTGTGCTTGCAGGTGTACTTGATAAGTCGATGCTGTGTCCCACAAAGTCATGGCTTGTCTGCATAGGGGGTAGGAATGTGTGCCTCCCTGCATGTTTATGTACCACATGACTGTATTATTGTCCGTCCTTATCAGTAGTTGTCCTGGATGGAGTAGATCCTTGAAAGCTGTCAGGGCATTCTGAACAGCTAGCATCTCTTTCTGATTGATATGTAGATGCATTTGGCTTGTGGACCATGTGCCCTGAATGCATTTTCCTGCCATGTGTGCTCCCCAGGCATAATCTGATGCTTCTGTTGTTATTGACTGCCTGGCTGTGGGTAGAGTGAATGGCTGTCCCTCGTTTAGGTGACAGGCATGTGCCCACCATTGAAACTCCTGTTGCAGGCAAGGAATGAGGGTAATTAATGCTTCCAGGCTTTGACAATGTTGAGTCGACACTTTTTAGGTACATTGAAGTTTCCTCATATGCAGTCTGGCATATGGAATTAGCAGAATGCAGGATGCCATGAAGCCCAAAGCCTGCAGAATTTTTCTTGCAGATAACTGGGTCTTTGTTGCCAACATTTTGAAGTAAGAAGTTAGTTGCCTTTGTTTGTCTGGCTTGAGATAAGCCATCTGGGCAATTGTATTTAGGCTTGCACCCAGGAATATTATCTCTTGAGAGGGTACTAGTTTTGATTTCTTTTCGTTTACTGTGTACCCTAGGCAAATTAATAATTTTTTTACGAACACCAGATGCTTTAGTAGAGTGTCCTTGTTCTCTGCTTGTATAAGGCAGTCGTCCAAGTAAGGATATATTTGAATTCCTCTTTGTCTGCAAAATGCAATTACTGGTGCCAGGCATTTTGTGAAGACCCTGGGCGCAGTAGATAAGCCAAAGGGCAGAGCAGAGAATTGGTAGTGCATTGAGCCAGCTATGAATCTGAGGTATCTTCTGCAAGATTGTCTGATTGGGATATGCAGGTATGCCTCTTTTAGGTCCAAAGTTACAAGCCAAGCCTTCTTGCCGAGAATGGGCAGAAGCTGCTGTAGAGTTAACATTTTGAATTTTGGAACGTCCAGAAATGTGTTTAGAAAAGACAGGTCCAGTATTGGTCTCCAGGCTTTGTCCTTTCTGGGTACCAAGAAAAGTCTTGAGTAAAATCCTTGTCCCTGCTCTTGTTGTGGTACTTGCTGAATGGCCCTCATGTTCAAAAGGGACGAAACTTGTTTTTGTGCCTCTGCCCATTGATTGTGTGGCAGGTTTGGCATACCTCTTGCCTTGGGCAGGGCGTGAAAGTGGAACCTGTAGCCCTGGGACACTATATTCAATACCCATTTGTCCTGGGTGATCATTTGTCAATTTTGAAAGAAAACTGCTAGTTTTCCCCCTAAGGGGGCTGCAAGAAGACAAGTGCTTGGTGTTGGCAGAGGCAAGTCATTGGGACTGTCTACTGTATGGCTGTGCTTTGTCTTCTCCACTTTTGGAGGTAGAAGCGCCCCACTGTTTAGGCCTGTATGAACCCTGGGGCTAGGATCTGCCTCTGGGACGTCTGTATCTGCCTCTTTGTGGCCTGTCCGACACTGGAAAGGACCAATTCTTTGTAGGCCAGTTCCTGCTAAATCTTGGTGGCTGAACCTGTAAAAATTCCTTTACTGTTTGCATAGATTTCGCCTTGCCTCCATTTTCTTCAAAACTTCCTCTGCTTTAACACCAAATAAAGTATCATGCTGTAATGGAGCATCTAATCATTTTGCTTTAACATGATCACGCAAATTTTGTTCCTTTAACCAAGCATGCCTCCTAATGACAGAACCCGTAACTGCAGCCCTGCAGGAGGCCTCCAGAGAATCAAAACCACATTGCAAAGTATGCTTTCCCACTTGTTCAGTTGCATGCAATAAATCCTGCATTTCTTTATTTTCTGCACAATCAGAATTGGCCAACATTTTCTGTTTTAACAGTGACATTAAGTATTGCTGATATTTAATCATATGAAATTGACAAGTTAAAGCCCTCACAGCCAAAGTATCTGAAGTGTAAATCTTTCTCCCCATCTGTCTTGTGCCCTTGAATCCCTGTCAGAAGGGATAGGTTTTTTTGCAGTAGCGGCCTTAACCCCTTTGGGACCCTGAGAAATAGTTTCTGGGTCAACAGCAGGGTTTTTATAAAGAAATTTATGTGAATCTGGAACCCTGTAGTATCTGTCTGGTTTAACAGGAGCTGGAGGTAAGGAGTCTGGAGATAGGCCGGACTCTGAAAATACATCTTCTACAATGTCTAGCACAGGGGGAATAGCAAGAGGTCTGTGCTGAGGAAGTAAAAGAAAATCTCTAAGCCTTTTCTTTGATTCTGAGTAATCTTGGCTCTCCCAGTGGAAGTGCTCCCTCATGATATGCAGGGTTTCCCCAAAAGAATAATCCTCAGGAGGAGAGGCTGAAGGAATGGATTCTTCAGCATCAGAACCCTCAAAGGGAGGAAGGGAGTATTCCTGTACAGAAGAGGAGTCACAGGAAATGGAAACCTGATCTTAAGAGTCATAGTCTGTATCTTGCCTAGGCCCCTTATCAGGAGGGGGATGGGAACCCCTGATCAAGGTAATAAGGTCTTCGGCCATTTTGAGCATCTGTTTCTTAGGCATGGAAGTTTGTCCTGGAGAATGCTGTACTTGTTTCTTTGTCTTTAAAGCTGCTTTAGTCTTTGCTTTAGAAGCTGAAGTAGGCTTTACATATAGCTGTGTAGGTCTGAAAACACCCTCAGAAGTCGATGCTTGCTCAGCGGCTCCAGACCCATCTGAGGGAATGACTTCAGAGTGTCCAATACCTTGAGTATCCAGAGGCCTAGCTGGCTCCACGTGGGAGTCGTCAGCGGCCTGTGGCTCTGAGGTAGCGGGCGTCAGGGACTGCGAAAGCACCTCACTGAGAACCGGCAAAAGGCTTAGCGGAAGCCTCGTCGTCGGTTTTGGATCTCGGATGCCTGTCCTTCTCTTTTTCCTTGTGTTTTTTTTAGAAACTCCAGTCATCAGCTGTTCCGACAGCATTATATAATTGAATTTTCGGCCAAAGTAATGAAAAGCAAAATCAGACAGACGCTTAATAGTGCGTTGGTTGAATGTAGCACAAAACCGACAGCTAGCAAAGTTATGATCAGGGCCTAGGCAAGGAATGCAGTAAGAATGAAAATCCTTATGAGGTATTTGCTTCCCACAAGAAATACAATTGTTAACTTTTTCTGACATCGGTCTGGAGCAAGAAAAAAGTTTCCCCAACGGGGTACTTGGCTTTTGACTTCGGATCTTTTTAGATCTTTTTAGTCTGTGAAAATCTCAGGAGTCGGCCGACCGGCACTTGTGAACTGCTTTTGCTTCGGGCACCGCGCGGCAAGAAAGACTGAAGAAAATGGCGTCGGTTGCATCTTTTATACCCCCGGCGCACTGACGTCAGGGAGGAGGTGACAGCAACTGACGCCGGACCTAGACTTTGGAATTCTGGCCGACTGCGCTTAGCCTGCCAGCAGGATACCCCAAGAGTAATGACTGCAACAGTGAAACACGATGAACATCAATGCAACAATGAACTGTGATACCGTTCTGAAGCCCTTAGCAAAGTGGAGTCATATTCATACACATTTCTCAACTGTACAGATTTTCTCAGAATGTCCAGATTTTTGTCTCATATTTTTGTTGGATCTTACCATAATGTTCCATCTGTGTTGTTGATCTTCACCAATCCTTGATAGTGGGTTTGGTTCCAAACCTCGTAATAGAGACGTCGGTTTACTTCAGCTCGCGATCTCCAAACTCTCGAGCCAGGCTCTACCCATAATGCTCCTCACAGAGATTACCTCAGATTGAGTTTGCCAAGGAGTAGCAGTCAGATGTGAAAGGTCATGAATACATGACAGTCAAATTAATTGAGGCCAAACATGAGTCCTTAAAGGAAAGCTAGCCAAGGACTAAATCTGGTCTACTAAGTCTCAGGATGGGGGATGGAGGGTGGGGATGTCAAGGATTGGTGAAGATCGACAACACATACGGAACATTATGGTAAGACATAACTTCTTTATCTGACGTTGTCAATCTTCACTCAATCCTTGACAGTGGGACAAAGTCCCCAGCTACTTTCGCCTCAGGTCATCTCACGGAAGAATATTCCTAAGCACAAGAAGACCTTTTAGGAATTCTTTACACAATTTGTGTGACATCAGAGGGGCACCCTCCAGTCCTACACAGAAGTCTGAAATCATAGCTAGGTGCACTTCAATTGTTGAAGCAGAGGAACAAGACTGGTAAAGTGAAGCCAGAAAATCTATTATTTTGAGGATAGGGCTGGAATAAGGATCTGTTTTATTATCCAGAGCTCATCTGACAAATTTCTCCCATTTATTTTATGATAATCTCCTTATAGACAATTTGTGATGAGCGATAATTTGTCAGACAGGTGAGGAAAGAGAAGGATAACTGGCAATCATGGGAACTGGAGAAACCACGCAGTGAGCTTGAGGTTTTGGAGATTCAGATGCACTATGCCCTCCGGGTGAGACAGTAGATATGGAACTGGGTCCAGAATCCATGGTTTCTGAATTAAATGAGGTCATAGAAAGGGAAAACAAACTTGGCAATAATTCATGAATTTTCCGTCCTTCTGGCTTTCTTCAGGAAGTGTGAAATGACAGGAATTGGGGGAAAGGCATAAAGCAGATTGGTAGGCCAATCATGGAGAAGAGCGTCTCTGGGTGACTCCCCCTGAGGGGGGATTAGGGCAAAGTAACTTCTGCACTTGTTGTTCGGGCGAGAGGCAAAAAGGTTGCAGGGAAGTTGGCCCCAGTGGTGAAAAATGTTCACCACTGTTGGATTGAGAGACCACTCATGAGGCAAGAGAATAGTTCTGCTCAATTTGTCTGCTATCACGTTGGAGTTCCTCGGAATATGCATTGCTGTGAGAAATTGGTTGGAAGAAAATCGCCCGTTGCCAAACTCAGAGTGCTTCTCGATACAACAGGTACGATTTGCTTCCCCCTTGTTTGTTTTATGTACCAGACACTACTGACATGTTGTACATCTGAATCTCTACTGTTCCTAGAGGGAGGACATCTTGTAATGCTTACAATGCTAACAGCACTGCCCTCATCTCTAGTACACTGATGTGCAAGTTGGCCTCCAATTGGGATCAAATGCTTTGGACCGTCCTTCCCAGATAATGCCCCTCACCCTGTCTGGGAATCATTCATGGTCACTGTGGCTTGGGGATGGGGAAGAATGAAAGGACGACCCACGAGAACATGTCTGGACTGTAGCCACCACAACAGGTCGTGCTTGCTACGATCAGTAATCAGAACTAGCTGAGACATTGGCTGGTGCACAAAAGACCATTGGGATGCTAGTCTTTGCAATATTCGCATATGATACCTGGCAAAAGGAACTAGAGTGACTGCTGTTGCCATGGAGCCTAAGGTTTGAAGAACTAATTTTGCTGGGACCGTGTTGTGTAGTAAAATCGACCCAAATGGGATCTTATACATTGCAGCCTTTCTGGAAGAACAGATGCTATTCCTGACACAGTGTCTAAGTGAGCTTCCAATGAAGTTCAGAGATGTATGGTGTAATCTCTTGTCTGTTCTAAGTGATGCCTCATGGCAGCGGTGAGGAGCCTGTCGTCAAAATTTGGAAATACTCTAAACCCCTGCAGTCTTAGACAAGCTGCTAACTACTGCCATGCATTTGATAAACACCCTGGGGGCTGTGGCGAGTCCAAAGGGCAGCGCTTTAAATAGGAAGTGACTGGCTCCCAGCCGGAAGCGCAAAAACCTCCTTGAGCTCTTTTCCATTTGTATGTGATAATAAGCATCTTGGAGGTCAATAGAGCACATCCACTCATCTTTTTCCAGGAATGGAAGTATCAAATGAACCGTGACCATCCAGAATTTGGTTTGTTGAGCTGCCTTACTGAATTGGCTGAGATCCAAGATGGGTCTCCAGTCCCCTGTTTTCTTGGGCACTAAAAAGAATCAAGTAAAATCCGGATCCTTTCTGGTCTGGTGGGACTTTTTGGAGGACTCTTTTGCTTAGCAGTTTTTGAATTTCTAGAACTGCTGCTTCCCTGAGACTGGGTGGTACGTCTGGGAGTTTATTCTGGGGTTTTGGAGGTTGTGATACAGGAATTTAGAAACCTCTAGATACAATTCCCTGCACCCATTGATCAATTAACATTTGCCAAGCAGATTGGTGCAGAGAAAGCCATGCCCTGACTGCTTCCAGAGGCAGGCAATTGGGCACCCGATTCAGGGGTGCTGGTAGGAAGCTCCAGAGAAGCTCTCTCTGGATCCTTGGTTTTGCGGACCATTTTTGCCTCTAGGGTGGTGTCTTCCATTGCTTCCCCCTCTGCTCTGTGAGAAGTCTTTGCCTCATGAATCCTGGAAAGGCCCTTTGGATTTTTTAAACCATAGTCTCCCACTCCTCTTGTTCCTAGAGTAGGGTCTCTGAAGAGTGGAGAAATGTATGCCAATGGCAGAAAGGGTCTTACAGTCCTTTTCACTTCTGGCAAGGGTATCTTTTACCTTGGGACCAAACAGGGAAGATCTGTCAAATGGAGAGTTGACGAATGACTCTTTAAATGGCTCCACAAATTTGCACAAGCGCATCTAGGAATGCCTTCTAATGGCTGTGCCTGAACCCACTGCCCTAGTCGTCCCTTCAGCTGCATGGGCAAGAAGCCTCATGGGCGAGTTAGAAATTGCTTCTAGGGTTGCAAGCTGAGAAGTAACTATTTCGTACCCCCTTTCATCCACTGCTCCTTCAAGGATATCTGAAAGCTCCTTGATCAAATCCCTCTGTAGTGTTGTGAAGTGCACCATATAATTCAAGGACCTTAGAGCAAAGGTCAGTGAAGCACAAGGCGCTTCCCAAATCTATCCAAAGTCCTAGACTCCTTGGTTAGGAGGATGGACAGTAGGACTTTCCTTGGCAAGTTCATTTCTGGTGGCTGCCACTAGCACCATGGCGTCAACGGGAACTTCTTTGGCCCTATGTGGTTCCTCTTTGGAGGCTGATCGGGGATGGGCTCTATGGCATCGGGCATCTTCCATGTCTGCTTAGTGATCAATTTAATGAGATCGTCAGCAGGCAGAGAGATCCAAGAAGTAGAGAGTTGAGCACAAAAAGCCTCCAGGTATGCTGATTCCTCTGAGGAAGGAGGACCAGCCACCCCTCTGTTTCAGGATTTCTAGGATGTTCCCAAAGGAATCATCATCAGGAGGTGACCTAGGGAAAAAGTACAGTTTTGTACCTACCATAAATGTAGATGTTCGAGTGTAAACACTGCTGCAGTCATTACACTTGGGTTATCCTGCCGCCAGGCGGTCCCGCAGACGGCCAGAGTTCCAAAGTCTTGGTCCGGCGTCGGTTGCTGTCGCCTCCTCACTGACGTCAGTGTGACAGGGGTATATAAGATGCAGCCGATGCCATTTTCTTCAGTTTTTCTTGCCCCAGATGTCAGGTGCCCCCCCAAATAGGTAGGCAATTCAAACTGCTAGTAAAACATACAAAAGAAAAGCAATCAACCATTTTTAGTTACCAGCAAATACTCCCCATAGGTAATAAAGGGTAGACGACCTAGGTAAGTAACAGAAAGTAAGAGGGGAAGGAGGGAGGGTAACTTGGACTGCAGAAGTGTCTACACTCAAACATCTACATTTATGGTAGGTACAAAACTGTACTATGTTCATCGTGTTAAACTGCTGGAGTCATTACACTTGGGTAGAATCCCAAAGCTGAGGCAGGGTGGCTGGTTCTATAAGGCATTAGGGGTGGCTAAAAGGCCCTGCAGTACTGCAGTGGCGAAGCCAGCTCTGGATTTAGAGTATAGAGGCAGATAGTAATGCTTGGTGAAGGTATGTACAGAACTCCAAGTTGCTGCTTCCAAAATGTCCTTGGTAGGTACTCCCCTGAGGTAGGCAGTTCAAGTGGCTGTTCCCTGGCGGAGTGAGATCTAATGCTGCTAGGAACAGGTTTTCCATGGTATGTGTAGCAGAAACGTATACAATGTCCTATCTATTTTGAAATAGTCTGTTTTGAAATGGCTTTTCCCTGTGCGCCTGCAGCATATGCTACCAATAATTGCTCAGATTTTCTGAAAGCTTTGGTTTTGTCCAAGTAGAAGCGTAACTGCCTGTGAATGTCCAAAGAGTGCAGTAGTCTCTCCCCTTTATTCTGTGGTTTAGGATAAAAAGTTGGCAGGTGAATAGTTTGGTTTAGAGCCACACCGGATACCACCTGTGGCATAAAAGTAGGGTTAGTTCTTAAAGACACACTGTCCTGGTGGAAAATCCTCGTGCTGATGTTATTGCCAGGAGCAGAGCAGTTTTCCAAGAGATATATTTTAATTCTGCTGTGTTGGCTGGCTCAAAAGAAGGTAAAGTTAGCTTCTCCAAGACAAAGTTGAGGTCCCAAGTTGGAGTAGGTGCTCTACGGGGCGGTCTTATGTTTTTAGCCCCTTTGAGGTACTGTTTTAACAGAGGATTTGAGAAAATTGGTGGATCCGTGTTGTAATGAGCAGAGATGGCAGAGGCGTGGATCTTGATGGATGAGAAGGAGAATCCTTTGTCCAGCATCTCAGTTAAGTATTGTAGTATCTGAGGAATGTTTGGGACAAGAGGGTCAAGGCTGTGAGCTTGGTTCCAGGCACAGAATCTCTTCCATTTATCCGAATAGGCTTTCCTGGTACTAGGCCTTCTGGCCTCCCGAATGACATCCATAACAGCTTTGGAGAGAGGCATTGCTTGCTTGACTACGGAATCTTCCATGCAGCTAGGTTTAAGGTCTTTAGCTGGCTGTGTAGTATTTGTTTGTTGTGCCGAGTCAGCAGATGTGGGATTTGAGGCAAAATCCAGGGTGGTTCTTGTGCTAAGCTCCTTAAGATTGGGCACCAGTGCTGGCGTGGCCAGTCTGGTGCAATCAGGATCATCTTTGGCTCTTCCTGCCTGGCTTTTATGAGTACCTTTGGCAGGAGAGGTAGTGGTGGGAAGGCGTATACTTGTAGGTTCTACCAGCTGAATGAGAGGGCATCCACTTTCCATGCTTGTGGATGGTAACTCCTTGTGCAGAATTTTTGTAGCTGGCAGTTTATAGGGGATGCAAACAGAGCTATGTCCGGGCTCCACCATTTCTGTGTTATCATTCTGAATATTTGTGGATTCAACTCCCATTTGTGGGGATCCATGATATTTCTGCTGAAGTCATCTGCCAGTGTGTTTTTGTCTCCTGGCAAGAATTGTGCTTGCAGATGAATTTGAAGGTTTATAGCTGTGTTCCACAAGGTCATAGCTTGTCTGCATAGGGAGGTAGGAGTGAATGCCCCATTGCTTGTTTATATACCACATAACTGTGGTGTTGTCTGTCTTTAGTAATAGTTCTCCTGGATGCAGCAGGTCCTTGAAGGCTATAAGCGCATTTTGTACAGCTAGCATCTTTTTGATTGATGTGAAGATGCCTTTGTTCTGCAGGTCACGTGCCCTGAATACATTTACCTGCCATGTGTGCTCCGCAGGCGTAATCCTATGCATCTGTGGTCAGTGTTTGCCTGGCTGTGGGTTGTGTAAAAGGCTGTCCCATGTTGAGGTGACAAGCTTGAGCCCACCATTGAAACTCCTGTTGAAGGCAAGGGATTAGTGGTATAACGGTTTCCAAACTTTGACAGTGTTGCAACCATACATTCTTTAGGTACCATTGTAGTTTCCTCATATGCAGTCTGGCATATAGAATTAGTAGTATACAAGATGCCATGTAACCCAAGGCCTGCAGAATTTTTCTTGCAGGGAGTTGGGGGTCTTCGTTGCCATCAATTGAAAGTATTGAGTCAGTTGTCCTTGTTTGTCTGGCGTGCGATAAGCCATCTGGGCCGCTGTGTCCAAGCTGGCACGCAGGAATATAATCTCTTGTGAGGACACTAGTTTTGATTTATTTTCGTTTACTGTGTACCCCAGGCAACTTAACTTTTTTACAAATGCCAGATGCTTTAGAAGAATATCCTTGCTCTCTGCTTGAATCAGGCAGTCGTCCAGGTATGGATAAATTTGAATTCCTTTGTCTGCAAAATGCAATTACTGGTGCCGGGCACTTTGTGAAGACCCTGGGCGCAGTAGATAAGCCAAAGGGCAGTGCAGAGAATTGGTAGTGCATTGAACCAGCTATGAATCTGAGGTATCTTCTGCAGTTTTGTCTGATAGGGACATGCAGGTATGCCTCTGAGGTCCAAAGTCAAGAGCCAAGCTTTCTTGCCCAACATGGGAAGAAGCTGCTGTAATGTCAACACTTTGAATTTCGGAACATCCAGGTAGGTGTTTAGAGATGAAAGATCCAGAATGGGCTTTCAGGCTTTGTCCTTTCTGGGTACCAGAAAGAGTCTTGAGTAAAATCATTGTCCTTGCTCCTGTGATGGTACCTTTTGAATAGCTCTCATATCCATGAGTGCTGTAATTTGTTTTTGAGCCTCTGCCCATTGATTTGGTGGCAGGTTTGGCATTCCTTTTAACCTTGGCAGAGTGTGAAAGTGGAACCTGTAACCTTGAAATACAATGCTGAGAACCCATTTGTCTTTGGTGATCATTTGCCAGTTGTGGTAGAAGAGTGCCAGTTTTCCTCCCAAGGGGGCTGCCAAGAAGGATTTGTTTGGCAGCTGTAGTGGGAAGTCATTGGAGCTGTTTTTTATATGGTTGGGGCCTGTCTTCCCCTTCTTTCTGGCCTGATGCAACCCATTGTTGAGGCCTGTAAGTATCTTGTGCTTGACCTCTACCTCTTGGACGTCTGTATCTTCCCCTTTGAGGTCTGTCTGTAATTGGAAAGGACCAATTCTTAGTCGGCCAGTTTCTGCTAAATCTAGGAGGCTTAACCTGTAAGAAATCCTTCACCGTTTGCATAGATTTTTGCCTTATCCTCCATTTTCTTTAATACCTTTTCTGCCTTAACTCCAAATAACACATCCTGCTGCAAAGGTGCATCCAATAATTTTGCTTTAACATGATTTGGTAACGTATGTTCTTTTAACCAAGCATGTCTTCTAATGACAGAGTCTGTAACTGCTGCTCTGCAGGAGGCCTCTAGAGAATCAAAACCGCATTGCAAAGTATGCTTTCCCACTTGTTCAGCTGCATGCAATAAATCCTGCATTTCTTTAAAATTAGGAGGATTTGATTCTGGAAGCATTTTTTGTTTTAACTGAGACAATAAAAACTGCTGATATTTTAGCATGTGAAACTGGCAATTTAAGGCTCTCATTGCTAAAGTTGCAGACGTATATACTTTCTTTCCCCATCTGTCTAATGCTCTGGAATCTGAGGGAACTGGATTCTTGGCTGATGATGCCTTAACTCCTTCGGGTCCCTGAGAAATAGTTTCAGGGTCAGCTACAGGGCTTTTATACAGAAATTTATGAGAGTCAGGGACTCTGTAGTATGTCAGGTTTAACAGGGGCTGGAGGTAAGGATTCAGGATTTAAGCTGGATTCAGTATACACATCATCCACAATATCTAACACTGGCGGAACAGCAAGGGGTCTGTGTTGAGGTAATAAAAGGAAGTCTCTGAGCCTTTTCTTGGATTCTGAATAATCCTGGCCTTCCCAGTGGAAATGCTCCCTCATGGTAAGTAGGGTTTCCCCAAAGGAGTAGTCCTCTGGCGGTGAGGCTGATGGAATTGATTCCTCAGCATCAGAATCCTCATAAGGGGGTATAGAGTATCCTAGGTCTGAGGATGAATCAGAAGAGATGGACACCTGGTTGGATGAGTCATACTCTGCATCCTGTCTAGGCCTTTTATCAGGAGGGTGATGGGACCCCCTGATCAGAGTGATTAGGTCTTCGGCCATTTTGAGCATTTGTTTCTTAGGCATGGAGGCCTGTCCTGGAAAAAGCTGTATTTGTTTCTTTGGCTTTAAAGAAGGCTTAGACTTAGCTGAGGGTTTAATGCTTAACTGAGTAGGTCTGAAAACACCCTCTGTAGCTGTGGGTTGCTCAGCTACTCCGGATCCCTCTGAAAGGTTAGTCTCGGTAGGCTGAAGAACTTGTGCGTCCGAAGGCCCAGCCATCTCCACGTGGGAGTCAGAGGCGGCTTGAGGTTCTACAGAAGCGGTAGTCAGGGGCTGCGAAGGCGCCTCGCTGAAAACCGGAGAACTGGCGACTGGACTAGAAGAGGCTTCGTAGTCAGTTTTGGGCCTCGGATGCCTATCCTTGTCTTTGTGCTTTTTGTGTATACCAGTCGTTGGAAGTTCCGACGGCATGGTATAATTGAATTTTCTACCAAAATAATGTCGGGCAAAATCAAACCAACGTTTAATAGTGCGCTTGTTAAACCTAGCACAAAACCGACAATCAGTGACGTCGTGGTCAGGGCCTAGGCATGGGATACAATAGGAATGGAAATCCTTATGCGGTATTTGCTTCCCACAAGAAATACAGTTATTAACTTTTACTGTCATTGGTCTGAGGCAAGAAAACATTTCCCCAACGGGGTACTTAGCTTTGTAGAAGACTTCGGTTCTGGATTTGAAATGAAAATCTCAGGAGACGGCCGACCGGCACTTGCGAACTGCTTTTGCTTCGGGCACTGTGCGGCAAGAAAGACTGAAGAAAATGGTGTCGGCTGCATCTTATATACCCCTGTCGCACTGACGTCCGGGAGGAGGCGATAGCAACAGACGCCGGACCAAGACTTTGGAACTCTGGCCAACTGCGGGACCACCTGACGGCAGGATAACCCAAGTGTAATGACTGCAGCAGTATAACATGATGAACATCTTCCCCTTAATCGAAATCAGTATCTTCAGTGAAAGACTGTTCCAGGGAGTCTAAGTGCTTCCTCTTGCACTTTGTTTTCGCAGGGACTTCCTTGGGGGGATGATCCAGGGAAGTAACTGGAGAAGAGACTACCAAGGTAGGTGTTACCCAAGACTTTTGTGCCCACTGTCCTGGGGATAGGACTGATGATAGCTCAGGTTGAGGGGATACTGAAATCTGTCCCGACAAGAATGGCACGAACTGAGAGTCTCCAACAGACCATGCCCTCTCTATAATCTGGAAAGCTGCCCCCTCCACCCCCCGTGGAGGGGTGGGATCCTGGAACTGAAATAGACTCCTTTTGACCAGGGTCACGCCCTGCACACAGGAGAACGCCCCTGGAAAGAACAGTTTTGTACCTACCATAAATGTAGATGTTCGAGTGCTAATACAGCTGCAGTCATAACAGATGGGTTCTCCTGCCGTCAGGCGGGTCCTCGGTCGGCCGAATTCCAAAGTCTAGGTCCGGCGTCGGTTGTCGTCGCCTCTTCCCTGACGTCAGTGCGACAGGGGTATAAAAGAACCAGCAGACGCCATTTTCTTCAGTCTTTTTTGCCCCAGATGTCAGGTGCCTCCAGAAGGAAGGCAATACCTAATTTTATGTAATAATGCAATGCAATATAATCAGAAAACAGTAGTTGCAAGCAAATACACCATAAAAGAACACCCCAATCAGGTTGTAAGAGGAGGTGTTAGCCACCAGGCCTGGCCCAAGAGGGGAAGGAGGGAGGGAAACTTGGACTGCAGCTGTATTAGCACTCGAACATCTACATTTATGGTAGGTACAAAACTGTACTATGTTCATCGTGCATACAGCTGCAGTCATAACAGATGGGAAGAATCCCAAAGCTACGAAATGGGTGGTAGGCACTAGGTGGAACTAGGAGGAGCCAGAATGCCCTGTAAAACTGCAGTGGCAAAGCCTGCTCTAGTTTTGGAGTATAGAGGTAGGTGGTAGTGTTTAGAGAAGGTATGAACAGAACTCCAAGTGGCTGCTTCCAAAATATCTTTGGTAGGAACTCCTCTGAGGAAGGCTGCAGAGGTAGCTGTGGCCCTTGTGGAGTGGGATCTGATGCCTGCAGGTACAGTTTTACCATGAAAAGAGTAACAAAAGCGTATGCAGTGGGCTATCCATTTTGAAATTGTCTGTTTGGAAATTGGCTTCCCTTGAGCTCCTACAGCATAGGACACAAAGAGCTGTTCTGATTTTCTGAAAGGCTTTGTTCTGTCCAAATAGTAACGCAGCTGTCTATGAATGTCCAAGGAATGTAGTAGCCTTTCCCCTTTGTTTTGAGGGTTAGGGTAAAAGGTAGGTAATTGTATAGCCTGATTTAAAGCTACCCTGGATAGGCATAAAGGACGGGTTGGTTCTTAGGGAAACTCTGTCCTGATGGAAGATGATAAAAGGCTGCACAGCCATGAGGGCTTGCAGTTCCGATACCCTACGAGCTGAGGTTATAGCCAGAAGGAAAGCTGTTTTCCAGGACAAATATTGCAAATCTGTTGAGGCCGCTGGCTCAAAAGGAGGCAAGATTAACTTTTCTAAAATGAAATTGAGGCCCCAAGCAGGAATTGGTTGTTTCCTTGGAGGTTTTATATTCTTAGCCCCTCTGAGGAACTGTCTTAAGAGAGGGTGAGAGAATAAAGGTGGATCAGTGTTGTATTGTGCAGAAATGGCTGAGGCATGGATTTTGATGGAGGAGAATGAAAGTCCACTGCTTAGCAGCTCAGCTAGATACTGTAATATTTGAGGTAAATTCAGTTTTCCAGGATCCTGGCCCTTTTTCTCATTCCAGGCACAAAACCGCTTCCATTTTGCGGAGTAAGCTTTTCTAGTAGACGGCCTTCTGGCCTCCAAAATGACATCCTGCATCTCCTTGGAGAGTAGGGTCTGTTGTGATGTTAAGGAATCTTCCATGCGGCCAGATTGAGTGTTTTCAGCTGACTGTGAAGAGTTTTGTAGTTGTGCTGAGTCAGAAGTAGAGGCATTAGAGGTAGGGTCCATGGAGGGGAATGCATCAGGCTCCTCAGGAGTGGGTACCAGTGTTGTCTTGGCCAGTCTGGAGCAATGAGAATCATCCTTGGTCTGTCTGCTCTGGTTTTTAAAAGTACTTTGGGCAGTAGAGGAAGAGGTGGAAAGGCATAAATTGTCAGTGCTGTCCAACTGAAAGAAAGAGCGTCCACTCTCCAGGCCTTTGGATGAAATGTCCTTGAGCAGTATTTTGTCAATTGCTGATTTTTGTGGGAGGTAAAGAGATCTATGTCTGGCCTTCCCCACGCTTGAATTATCGCTGTAAAAACTTGAGGATGCAACTTCCATTCGTGTGGATCTGTCATATTTCTGCTTAGGTTGTCTGCCAGCGTGTTTTACATGCCTGGCAAGTACTGCGCTTGAAGTTCAATTTGCAATTCTAGAGCCATGTTCCAAAGTGACATGGCCAGCCCGCATAAGGGGTAGGAATGGGTTCCTCCTTGTTTGTTTATGTACCACATTACTGTGGTGTTGTCTGTCCTTATCAATAGTTGACCTGGATGCAGAAGGTCTTTGAAAGCTATAATAGCATTTATTACTGCTAGCATCTCCTTTTGATTGATGTGGAGGTGCTTTTCCTTTTGGGACCATTTGCCCTGAATGCACCGGTCTGTCATGTACGCCCCCCAGGCGTAGTCAGAGGCGTCTGTTGTGATGACTTGATTTGCTAGAGGCTTGCAGAATGGCAGACCTGTGTTTGCTTGGCATGCTTGAGCCCACCATAGAAATTCCTTTTGAAGACATGGAATTAATGGTAATATTGTTTCCAAACTGTGGCTGTGTTGAGACCATAGGTTTTTTAGGTACCACTGAAGTTTTCTCATATGCAACTTTGCATATGTGATTAGTAGAATGCAAGATGCCATGAATCCCAGAGCCTGCAGGATTTTCCTTGCCGTCAGCCTGGTGAAATTTGCTAGTGTCTTGAACTATTGAGTTAGTTGCCCCTGTTTCTCTGGCGTAAGATAGGCCATCTGGGTGTTTGTGTCCAAGTTGGCACCCAGGAAAATTGTTTTCTGAGATTGCGTTAGCCTGGATTTCTCTTTGTTGACTGTGCATCCCAGAGAATTCAATAACCTTATTACATAAGCCAGATGTTCCAGAAGTATGTGTTTGCTGTCCACTTGGATCAGGCAGTCGTCCAAATAGGGGTATATTTGTATCCCTTGAAGTCTGCAGTAGGCAATTACTGATGCCAGGCATTTCGTGAATACTCTGGGTGCAGTAGATAAGCCAAAGGGCAATGCAGAGAATTGATAGTGGATTGAACCTGCAAGAAATCTGAGGTAACTTCTGCAGCTTTGTCTGATTGGGACATGCAGGTATGCCTCCTTGAGGTCCAATGTTACCAGCCAAGACTCCTTGCCCAGCATGGGAAGAAGCTGCTGTAAAGTGAGCATCTTGAATTTTGGTACAAGTAGAAATGTGTTTAGGATGGATAAGTCCAAAATGGGTCTCCAATCTGTTCCCTTCCTTGGCACCAGGAATAGTCTGGAATAAAAACCTTGACCTTGTTCGTGAGTAAGTACCTCTTGAATAGCTTTCATGCCCATGAGCTTTGAAATTGGTCTTTGAGCCTCTGCCCTTTGATTGTGTGGCAGGTTCGGCATGCCTCTCATTTTTGGAAGGGTGTGAAAATGGAATCTGTAGCCTCTGTTTATAATGTCCAGGATCCATTTTGTCTTTTGTGACAAAATGCCAATTTTTTGAAAATAATGCCAGCTTTCCTCCTAAGGGTGCTGCCATTTGAGCCTTGCTTGGCATGCAAAGGGGAAAGTCATTGGGTTTGCTTTCCGAATTGCTGTGAACTATCTTCGCTACCTCTTGGTGTTGGAGTTTGCCATTGTCTGCCTCTATATGAACCTTGAGATTGTCCTCTGCCCCTTGGGCGCCTGTATCTACCTCTTTGGGGTTTGTCCGTGGCTGGAAAGGACCAATTTTTGGAAGGCCAATTTCTACTAAAACATGGTGGTTGTACCTGTAGAAAATCCTTAACAGTTTGCATAGATTTAGGTTTTTCCTCCATTTTCCTTAATACCTCCCTCAGCATTAGCACCAAATAATACATCCTTTTGTAGATGAGCATCTAGTAATTTAGCTTTGACATGATCAGGCAATATTTGTTCCCTGAGCCAGGCATGTCTACGTATGACTGATCCTGTAACAACAGCTCTACTTGAGGCCTCTAGAGCATCATAACCACATTGTAAGGTGTGTTTACCCACTTGCTCTGCACTATGCATCATATCCTGCAACTCCTTCAAATCTGGTTGTTCAGATTGTGACATTTTACTTTTCAATTGTGATAACAGAAACTGTTGATATTTAAGCATATGGAGCTGACAGTTTAAGGCCCTCATGGCTAGGGTAGCCGAGGTATATACCTTTTTTCCCCACCTTTCTAAGGATCTAGAGTCTCTCTTTCGGAAGGTAATGGATTTTTAGCAGTAGAGGCCTTCACTCCCTTGGGGCACTGAGAAATTGTTTCTGGGTCAGCAGCATGGCTTTTGTAAAGAAATTGGTGTGAGTTAGGAACCCTGTAGTACCTATCAGGCTTGACTGGGGCTGGAGGCAGGGAATCCGGGTTAAGGCAGGCCTCCGAGTAAACATAATCTAGTATGTCCAAGACAGGAGGTATCGCCAGAGGTCTGTGCTGAGGTCGTAAGAGAAACTCCCTAAGCCTTTTCTTGGAATCTGAATAATCTTGGCCTTCCCAGTGGAAGTGTTCCCTCAAGGTATGCAAAGTTTCCCCGAATGAGTAATCCTCTGGGGGAGATACAGAAGGAATGGACTCCTCTGCATCAGAATCTTCAAAAGGGGAGTAAGAATGTTCCTGTTCATCAGAGTGCTCTGAAATAATGGAGCCCTGATCAGAGGAGGGAGATTCTTCCTCCACTCTGGGCCTTTTGTCTGGTGGGGGTTGGGAACCCCTGATAAGAGCAATTAAATCCTCAGCCATTTTAAGCATCTGCTTTTTAGGCATGGGGCCTGGAGATGGGCCCTGTGCAGCAGGTCTCTTGGAGTGCATGGCTGATTTAGACTTAGTAAAAGCCTTGATGGAAAAGGAAGAGGAAGGTCTGAAGACACCATGGGTGGAGGTAAACCTGTCCACATTATGAGGCTCAACAATAAGAGTGGTTTCGGTATCTGTAGTCGGGGTGTGGGCCGAGGAACCTGCGGCCTCGGGTACAGAAGACACCGCCAGAGAAGCGTCGTCGGTAGTCAGGGGCTGTGTAGGTGCCTCGCTGAGTACCGGACCACATGTGGTCGGTTTTGGCGTGGTGTCGGTGGAGACCGCTGACCTCGCGTGTCAGTCTTTGTCCTTATGTTTTTTGGACAAAACGGTAGTCGGAGTCTCCGACGACATTATATAGTTAAAAGCTTTACCAAAAAAGTGCTGGGCGAACTCCGCCCGACGCTTAATAGTACGTTTATTGAAAGTAGCACAAAAGCGACAGCCTGGGACGTCGTGGTCTGGGCCTAAACAAGGTATACAGAGGGAATGGAAATCCTTATGCGGTATTTGCTTCCCACAAGAAATACAATTGTTAACTTTGTCTGACATCGGTCTGAGGCAAGAAAAGTTTCCCCAACGGGGTACTTTAGCTTTAAAGAAGACTTCGGCTTCCAAATTTTCGTAATTTCAGGAGCTGGCCGACCGGCACTTGCGAACTGCTTCTGCTTCGGGCACCGCGCGGCAAAAAAGACTGAAGAAAATGGCGTCGGCTGTGTCTTATATACCCCTGTCGCACTGACGTCGGGAAAGAAAGCGACGACAACCGACGCCGGACCTAGACTTTGGAATTCGGCCGACCGAGGACCCGCCTGACGGCAGGAGAACCCATCTGTTATGACTGCACCTGTATGCACGATGAACATCGGGCCCCAACGGCAGACAAAGTCTTACCCTCCTGCTCACATCTCGTGAGGGTGTCTTTCACTTTGGGTACAAAAAGGGAGGACCCGTCAAAAGGGGCATCCGTGAAAGAAGACTTGAAAGCCTCCGCAAAATGACACAAGCGCATCCAAGCTTGCCTCCTGAGGGCTACGCCTGAACTCGCTGCTCTACCCACCCCCTCGGCTGCATAAGATATGAGCCTCATGGAAGAGTTGACGATGGAAGAAAGGGTAGACAGCTGGGCGTTAACAGACTGGGTCAACGCCTCAGGCACGTTACCTGCCAGGGTATCTCCCAACTCTTTAATGAGATCCCTTTGGAGCCGCGTAAAATGACAAGTAATTCAGCGACCGCAAAGTAAAGGTCGCTGAAGACAGGGTACGCTTCCCATACCTATCCATGCTCCTAGACTCCTTATTAGGAGGATGGATGGAAGTAGAAGCCTCTGCCACGTCCTGCTGAGTGGCAGACGCCACCACCATGGCATCCACAGGAACTCCCTTGGTCAAAAGCTCTTTCCCAGGAGGTGCCGATATGAATTTATTGGGGTGGCTAGGAACTGGCTCCACAGAGTCAGGGTGTTCCCACACCCTTCGACAAATAAGATCCAACAATTCATCGAAGGGTGGAGACACCCAAGAGGTGGAAGGCTGGGCTCCGAAGGCCTTGAGGAAGACCGACTCCTCCTCAGAAGGGTTTTTGGATGGCCAGTTGCCCCGCTGTCTCAAGATCTCCAGGATGTCGGAGAACGAGACATCATCGGAGGACGACTTCGGGGACCCTTCTGCATCATCGAGGTCGGTGTCCGAGGTGGCAGACTCATCTGGGGAGTCTAGGTAGTTCCTCTTACACAGCTTCTTTCTGGGAGGCTATTCAGGCACGGACTCTGAAGGGCCTTCAGAAAGCAGGGGACCACACATGGAGGTATCCTCAGGCCTTGGAGCCCCGCTGTCCAGAGATAGAGGGTCGCCAGAAACTCTAGTTGTAGTGTCCAGGGAGGGAGAAGCCGATTCGGGTGAAGTCACCAAGGATTTGGCCAGAGCGCTCCTCATAGCCTCAAAGGCAGGTCCCCCCGAATCGGAGGAAGGGCACGTCTCCAAAACCATGACCGGAGTCAGGGTTCCCCTAGCTGAAGCACCAAGGGGGAGACCCGGAACCTAAGTCAGTGGTCCCGATGTATCACCCTCTGGCCCGACTGAGGAGCCCCGAGTACCGAAACCTGCAGAAGGAATAGAGAAGGTTGGAGCTGAGGCCGGAACTGAAAGACTGGCGGGGGGTCTCGGCACCGACCCAAGGACTTCATTCGACTCAGCACTCTCCGACTCCGACAACACCAAGGTTGTCGGAGGAGGAAGGAATGGAACAGATACTATGGTGGGCTCCGGAGCCGACTGGGCTGGAGCCGAAAATAATTTAGATAACACTGGCGGCTGTAGGAGTCTCTGGACCACCCTATCTATGTCCAAATCAGATAACCTGGAGGAGACAGAAGGGGGTCGAGAAACCTTTCCCATTGGATCCGAGACACGACTAGGAGAATGGCTCCGAATCGGCTCCAAGATGATTGGAGCCGAAGCAGGCTCGAGAAGCACCGAAACCTCCTTCAGCGCCGAAAGCCGTGGAACCGAAGAAGCCAGCTCCGAAATGGAAAGTATTAGCTGCGGCTCCAAAACCAGTGGAACCGAGACAGTGGACCCTGCTTTCGACCCTGAATCCTGTGGCTCCGAGACCAATGGAGCCGAGGAAGGAGACACAGCTTTAGACCCCATAGCCATCGGCTCCGGGACCAGTGGAGCCGAGGAAGGGGACATCGACCTGGATCTTTTTTCCGGCGGCTCCAAAGAGGAGGACGGAGCCGGGGACTTCTTTTTCGACTTAGCCCTGGACTTTTCAGAGGGAGGAGAAACAGCTTCCTCAAAGGAGGGTTTGATTAAATCCTTCAGGATGAGTTTATTTTTTCTCTCCTGCAAAACTCTCAAAGAGAAAGCATAACAGACACTGCAAGATTCTTGCAAGTGTTTGGCGCCAAGGCAGTATATGCAAATCGCGTGACCGTCTGTCAAAGACATTTTGTAGCTACACTTTGCACATTTTTTAAAGCCCGATGGCTTATGTTCTTTTTCTTTGGTAGATGTACAAACACAAATCAAACACAAGTTAAACATTGGGGGGGGGGGGGGGGGGGACGGCTCTAAGTTAAACGCTGAGACACAAGATAGGGCAAAGGCCCTCTAACTAAAACGGGCCTAGCCCACCAAACAGAAGGATCACTCACACAACAGGAATAAACAATCCCACTCAAACAAGTCAATTACTAATTACTACAACGTAGCTATGAAAATAGCTTTTTGAATATAAATTTTCCTACAGAAAACACTGAGATATAAAAAAAATCACAAAAGAGGGTACTTAGCCACAGCCAAGTTGAGACCAGGTCGATACTCCAAGAGCGGCAAACGAGATCTGGGGTTTTGGACGTGGTGCACCCTGGGATATAGGGTTGGCCCAGCCAATGAGAGACTTCGTGCTAGTCAGAACGACAGAGTCGGAGCCGATTCTCGGCTCCGAGCCCATCAGTATTGAATGTAGGTGAGATAGGATCACATTACATCTGGCAGTTTAAGGCCCTAATGGCCAAAGTAGCCGAAGTGCATACCTTCTTACCCCCATCTGTCCAAGGCCCTGGAATCTCTATCAGAGGGGGTAGGGTTTTTGCCAGTAGTAGCCTTAATGCCTTTAGGTCCCTGGGAAATGGTCTCTGGGTCCGCAGTAGGATTCTTGAAGAGGAACTTGTGAGAGTCAGGTACTCTAATACCTGTCAGGTTTCCTGGGAGCCAGAGGTAAAGTGTCTGGGGCCAGGCTAGATTCCAAGAAGGCATCATCTACATTGTCCAGGACAGGAAGGATAGCTAAAGGCCTGTATTGAGGAAGGAGTAAGAATTCCCTAAGCCTCTTTTTGGAGTCGGAATAATCCTGGCTTTCCCAGCGGAAATGCTCCCTAAGAGTATGCAAGGTTTCACCAAAAGAAAAATCTTCTGGAGGGGAAGCAGAGGGAATTGAGTCCTCTGCATCAGAATCCTCATAAGCAGATAAGGGCAAATCCTGGTAATCAGAAGACATAGAAATTTCAGAATCCTGATCAGAAGAATCAGAAAGAAAATCAGTTCTAGGTCTCAGAGGGTGAAGACTGGCTTCCCCTAATTAAAGTAATAAGATCTTCAGCCATTCTTATTTGTTTTCTAAGCATATGGGCCTGACCATGTGGTTTGGACGTCAGTTTTCTAGGCGTGGATCAAGTTTTAGTCCTTGAAGAAGATGGCGTCAGTTTGAAATGCAAGTCAGTAGGCCTGAATACACCCTCCGAAGCCGGTGCCTGCACAGTGGCTCTGGACCCATGCAAGGTAGAGACATCCACAGGTTCCATGGTTGAAGAAGCATCTCACCGAATGTGTCTCAGTAGAGGCCTGCGAATCTGAAGTAGCGGGTATCAGGAGCTGCGAAAGCGCCTCACTGAGTACTGGCAAACTGGTGACTAGGTTATCGGAAGCATCGTTGGCAGCTTTGCACCTATGCGGTCTGTCTTTATCGTCACGTTTTTTCAGAATGTCAGTAGTTGGGTGGCTTACCGAAGCCATTTCTGGATAATTAAACAGAGTACTGAAATAGTTTGATGCAAAAATGAACTAACGGTGAATAGTTTGAGGATTGAATAAGGCATAAAACCGATAGCGAGGGAAGTTGTGGTCTGGGCCGAAGCAAGGAATGCAGTACGAATGAAAACCTTTATGAGGTATTTGCTTTCCACAGGTAATATAATTAACTTTTACTGACATCGGTTTAGAGCAAGAAAAACGACCCCCAACAGGGTACTTAGCTTTTTTGAAGACTTCGGTTCTGAAACTCGAAAACGAAAATTTGAGTCGGCGGCCGACCGGCACTTGCGAACTGCTTCTGCTTTGGGCACCGCACGGCAAGAAAGACAAATGTAATGGTGTCGGCTGCATGCTTTATACCCCTGACAACCTGACGTCATGGAAGAAGAGACAGCATCCGACGCAGGGATCCAATACTTTGATATTCAGGCTGGCTGAGGGCTACCTGCAGGCAGATAACCCAAATATACTGACTGCAACAGTGAAACACGAAGAACATCCAATGCTGTCTTAGCCAAAAGGGAGTCACCAGCAAGATGTTTTAGTCTGTCCTGCTGAATCTTCAAGCAGGACTTTTTGAATTAGTGGGAAGGTGGGGGGTGGCATACAGAAACATCCCCTTCCAGGAGATGAGAAGGCATCTCTTGCCCTTGCTAAGGGACTGGTTAGCCTGGTGCAAAATAGTGGCAGTTGTCTGTTCAGAGGGGAGGCAAACAGATTTATTTAAGGCGTACCCACCTGTGAACAATGTCCAGAAACACATTCCTGTGAAGCATCCATTCGTGGGATTGTGACATGGACCTGCTCAAGGTGTATGCCTGAAATTTCTGAGCTGAAGGGATATAGAGTGCCCGCAGGGAGATTCTGTGTTGGGCTGCCAGATCCCATGCCTGGAGAGCAAGTCTGCAAAGCAAATAGGATTTGGTTCCTCTCTGTTTGTTCACATACCAAAAGAACTGTAGCATTGTCTGTGAACAATTTCAGGGGCCCTTGTTTTAGGACATGAAGAAAGGCTGTCAGGGCAAATATGAATGTTCCCGCCTGAAGGTGTGGGACCAGGTACGCTGTACTTTCAAGGCTGCCCAGTGTAGCACCCCAGCCCCGATCTGAGGCGAATGCGTACATCTCCTGGACATGGTGAAGGGGCTGCAGTGGAAGTCCTGGGTTGAGCATGACCTGGTTTAAAGACCAGAGAATCTCCTTCCTCAAACATGGGAGGAAGGGGATGACGGAGTCCAAGGGGTGTGAATGTTGGGTCCATAGGGACTTAAGGTACCACTGCAATTTCCTCATGTGCAGCCTTGTCAGAGGAAGCATGGGAATAGTGGAGGCCATACAGCCCAGCAACCTGAGGTACTGTCTGGCTGTCAAAGCAGTGGCTTTGAGGACGGTCGCCAGGTATTGGGTCAGGGTTTCTACTTTCTGGGGCAGGAGGAATGCCCTCATAACACCTGTCCTTATTCTGCAGCCCAGGAAAATCTGGTCCTGGGAAGGATTCAGATTCGACTTGGGAAAGTTTATGTTGAATCCCAGACCCTGTAGTAGGGAGATGACTTGGAGGAGATGGCTGTGTAGGGATTTGGGACATTCTGTCTGAATCAGGAGGTCATCCAAGTATGGAAAAATCTGGATCCCTTGGACTCTTCAGAAGGCCACTACAAGAGCCAAGCATTTGGTGAAGATCCTTGTAGTCTCTCCAAAGGGCAAGGGCGAGCACTGAAAGTGTGAGGAGCCAACAGCAAAACTCAGCAATTTCCTGTAGTTGGGTCTGATAGGTATGTGGAGGTAGGCATCCTTTACGTCCAACGTGGACAGAAATCCCAGAGTTATCAGTAAAGGGAAAAGGCTTTGAAGAGCCAGCATGCATGTGAAAGGTAGGGACCTTTAAGAACAGGTTTAGGTGGGAGAGATCCAGGATAGACCTCCAGGGTCCATCCTTCCTAGGCATGAGAGAGAGAGAGAGTCTTGAATATAACCCTTTCCCTTGCTCCCCTAGAGGAGCTGGTTGTATGGTTCCTTGAGAAAGGAGAGTGTCTATGACTGGCTGAAAAAGATGGAGTTGATTTTTGGGTGGCTGGGGAGTTCCTATGGAAGAGGGGGGAATGACCCATGACAAAGTAGCCCTTTTCTATAATGGACAGGATCCACCTGTCTGGGGTAATGAACTGCCAAAGGGACAGGGGAATGGAGGCTGGGGGAGGGGGCAGGTAGTCACAGGCTACCCACCCTACCCGGAAAAGGGAGTTTTCTGAGCAGGAGTTTGAGCAGACTTAGAGGGAGATGCTTTCCTGCACCTTTTCTGCCTCTAGCAGGGGGAGCTGGAGCAGTGTGTTTCCTTATAAACTGTGTCTTAAATGGACAGCTCCTATGAAATTTGGGAAAGGGGGAGACAGAGATGTTTCAGATCTTGCAGCTACTTCCCTTTCCACTGAAGGGCCTTGAATAGCTCAGCCACTTTAGAACCGAAAAGGGCAGAGTTATCCAGGGGTGCATCCATTAATTTTGCCCTAATATCATCAGGTAAGGACTGAAGCCTTAACCAAGAAAATCATCTAAGAACTGAGGCAGAGGCAGCTGATCTTGCAGAGGCTTCTGCCGCATCATAGCTGCAACAGAGTGCCTCGTGACTTGAGAAGAGAGACTAATAAGATTAGAAATTTGTGCCTTGGAAGTAGAGACTGGGAGGTCAGCCAAGAGTTGGGTGACCTGGGAAAAGAAATGCCAAGCCATACTTGGACGCATGTTTGGTAATTTACTGCCCTGAAGGCCAGGGTAGAGGAAGTGTAAACTTTCTTACCAAGGAGCTCCATGTTCTCATCAGATGGGAGGACTGAGGTAGATGGCAATAATTTAGATGGCTTATCTATGGAGACAGACAGTGGCAGAGTCAGCTACTGGGCATTTAATCAAAAATTTAGCCCCTTAAGGGACCTTGTAGAACCTCCTGGAAGCGGGTGATTGGGAATCAGGGTTAAGAGAGACAGCACTGAAGGCATCCATGAATGCTGGTAATACTGGGGGAATTGCAGATGTAGCAGGGATCTCCATTTGTAGGAGCTCATATCTTTTTTGCACCTCAGGCATCTCAGAGGAATCCCGCTTAAATTCCCTCATTTTGGTAATTGTCTCCCCAAAGGTGAGATCCACAGCTGGGAAGTACCTCAACAGATTCATCCTCTGGGGAAGCATAACCAAAATGAGAGGGTATCTGGGAGGAATAAGAGAGGGAGTCCTAAGAAGAGGAGTCTGAGGAATCATCAGCTTCAGGTAGGATGACATCATCAACCTGAGGCCTGGGATTGATAGGACGACGCCCAGCTTGTGGCGATCCAGGCATGGCAGGCCTTAAGAACCATAAAAGCATTACAAAGGCTCTGAGAAAAAAATCTAAATATATATTTAAAGCGTGCAGGCGACTATGTAGGCTTTTCGGCATGAAGGCCTGACAAATCATGCAAGAAAGATGGTTCTGTATAGGCCCTAGACAAAAAAGGCAAAGATTCTGGGAGATCTGACGGCCGCACTTGCCCTTTCCCTTCCTGGATGACATGTAACCTTAACAGGCATGCAGTAACAAAAGGATACAAAACATCCCCAATGGGGTAATTATCTTTAGCGAAGATATGAAGTGAAGATGGCAGGAATGCTGATGTTTGACTAGCGACAGAGAAGTTCTGAAGAAAGTTACGTACAGATGTTAGCTCAGAGATCGTGGTCCATAAAAGTGACGTCAGATGTCCTATGTACCTAGCAGTGACTACAAGCTTTTGTACACTGGCCAGATGTTCAGACAGCAAGAGAGGAAAACCCAAAAGTTGGAATACTGCAACATGAGAATAGGACATCAAACACTGTCTTGGCCAAAAGGGAGTTATCAACAAGATTTTTGGTTTGTCCTGCTGGATTTTCAGTAGTACTTTCTGAAGAAGTGGGAAAGGGGGGAATGCATACAGAAACATCCCCTTCCAAGAGATTGAGAAGGCGCCTGTTGCCCTTGCCAGAGGGCTGGGTAGCCTGGTGCAAAATAATAGAAGTTGTCTGTTCAGAGGGGAGGCAAACAGATCCATCTGTGGTGTACCCCATTTGTGGACTATGTCCAAGAACACATCCCTATGAAGCATCCATTCGTGGGACTGTGACAGGGACCTGCTCAAGGGCTGATGTGACAGAACAGCCGACATTCGACTGGCAGCAGAGAAGTTCTGAGGAATGGTATGTGCAGACATCACTTTTATGGCCAATGCTCTATTAGGCAACGTCAGATGTACCTCACAGTGACGAGAAGCTTGTGTATACTGGTTGGACATTCGGGTAGCAAGAGAGGATACCCCAAGGGTTTGGAATACTGCAACATGAGAAAAGGACATTTTTATCTGATCTTGTCTGTTAAGTCTTCTTCAAACCTGTAAGATAGAGTCCCCAGCTACATAGGTCTAAGTGGCCTCATGGAAGGATATTCCAGAGCAATATGACGTCAAGTTCGTAATGCAAAATTAAAGTGTGAGAGTTCGCCGATGATGCAGCTGCACAAATATCTTCTAAAGAAACCCTAGACCAGAATGCTTTGGAAGGAGCAATAGATCTTGTGGAATAGATCTTGTGGAATGAGTTCTGAATGGCTTAGCTAAGGGAACCTTATTCAAAGAATACACATGAATTATGCAGCTTGTTAGCCAAACATCATCAGCAGTTTTAACAACAACTTTCCCTTTTCTGGAATTTGAGAAAACAACTGATCAGATTTCCTGAAAGTTTTTGTCCTATCCAGATGGAATCCAATTGTCTATGTACGTCCAAAAGATTCAACATATATTCATCCTTATTTTGAAAGTTCAGAAAAAAAAACAGGGAGATTAATAGTATTGACAGAAGCAACTTTTGTCAAAAAAGAAGGATTAGTATGCAAGATAACTCTCTATGGAAAACATGACAGAGAGATTTGGAAGAAAGCGCATGAAGTTCAAGAAACCCTCTAGGCCAAAGCACTGGCCACTAGAAATGCTGTTGTCCAGGATACGAATTTCAATTCAGCCTTAGTAGAAGGTTCAAAGGGGGTTAAGGTCAAGCCATGAAGAGCGAACGTAAAATCCCATGGAGAAGTAGGATCCTTGACAGGAGGTCAAAGAAGGAAAGTACCCTTGAGAAAGGCTTTGCAAAGTCTGGAAGAAGCCAAAGATGTAGCATTCTCTCCAATGTGAAAATCGGAAATGGCTGCTAACTGAACTTTAATAGCAGAGAAACTGGCCCCTGAATGAAAAAGACCAGCCAGGAAATCCAAAACTGCCGAAATGGGCACTGTAAGCGGATCAATGTGATGCTGTTAGGCCCAGATGGAAAACCTTTTCCACATACTTTTATAAACTTTTTGGGTAGAAGACTTGTGAGAAAAAAATGATAATCTTCTGGCACAGGGAAAGAAAGTCTGGATTGTCGAACTCTTGTTGGAATTGGAGAAACCATGTCGTTAGTCGCAAACTGTGAAGGTCTGGGTGAATTTCCCTGAAGGATGGGACAGAAGGCCTGGACATGGTTCCAGGGTCCATGGAGGGCAAATTAGCTGAGACCAAAGGAAGGTGAACCAAACTTGTCGAGACCAAAAAGGGGCAAAGAGAATCATTTTGCTCTTCAACCTGTCTCTCTTCTGAAGAAATTTGGGAATTAGGGGGAAAGGAGGAAAAGCATAAAGTAGACCAGAAGGCCAAGCATGGGCTAGAGCATCTCTTGGTGACTGTCCCTGTGGAGGGGATCAGGCAAAGTGCCTGCTGCACTTCTTGAAAGGGGAGGCAAAAAGGTCACAGCAGGGTTGACCCATCTGAGGAAGATCTGGTTTGCCACTTACTGATTCAAAGACCAGTCGTGAGGCATCAGAAGTACCCTGCTGAGCCTGTCTGCCAATATGCTGTGCTCCCAACTTCCTAGCTAACTTCCTCCCTAGCTTCGCAACTAGAAAGCAGTTAGTAGAGAGAATCCATTGCCACACTCTCATTGCTTCATGACAAATGGGATAAGATTTGGTTCCACCTTGTTTGAGATACCACACAACAGACATGTTGGTCTGAAATCACAACTGTTCCCAGAGGGAGAAGGGAGTGAAGGGGCTTGCAACGCTAAAAAAAACACACTCATCTCTAGGAAGTCGATATGCAGTTTGGTCTCCTGGGAAGTCCATATGCCTTGGACTATCCGTCCCAGGTAATCCTCCCCTCCCCAACTGGGAGGCATCCGTGGTCAACGTGGTGACAGGAGTGGGAAGAAAGACTGACCCAGAGATGCTTTTGGATCATGAAGCCACCACAAAAGAGAATCCTTGCACACCCGGGACAGTTTCACAGGATGATTGAGGGGGGTGATGCAGAAGGGACCATTGGACAGGTTCCACTGGAGAACTCTCATATTTAAGCAAGCTGTTGGTAGTAAGGTAATTATTGCAGCCACAGAACTCAAGAGCACTGAGAACCAGACTTGTTGTAGGAACTGGTACGGCTAGCATTTGTTTGATAAGTGTCCGCAGGGAAAGAATCCTCTCCGGTGGAAAAAAGGCAAAGGTTTTGGGTGTGTCCAAGTGGGCCCCTATAAAATTTATCATTTGCACAGGCTGCAATTGCAACTTCTAGAGTTTTATGGTGATCCCTAAGGTAGGGGCTAGTTTGTGTCTTTTGGCTTTTCCCGGTTAGGGGTCGCCACAGCGGAACTCCGGTCCGCTAATGATTGGTAGTGGATTTTTACGTACCGGGTTACCAGCCCTGATGCATAAGAGAAAATCCCTGGTCTGCATCAGTAGATGCCTGGATGGTGCAACTAGGAGCCAGTCGTCTCGGTAAGAAAACGTGTAGAATCTGTGCAGTCTGAGGTGAGCTGCGACCACTGTCATACATTTGATGAATACCCTGGGGGGCTGTGGTGAGACCAAATGGATGCAAGTGGAACGAACTGGAAGTGACTGGCTCCATGCCTGAAATGGAGACACCTTCTGGAGTGTCTGCTCATTCTGATGTGATAGTACGCATCGTTCAGGTCTATCGAGCACATCCAGTCGTCCTTCTGTAAAAAGGGAAGGATGGACTGAACCAAGACCACACTGAACTTCTGAACTTAGTGTTTTTCACTGATTTGTTCAGGTAAGTCAGGTCCAGTATAGGCCTGAGGTCCCCTGTTTTCTCTGGAACTAAAAAGAACCAGGAGTAAATCTCTGATCCGTGCTGGTTTGAGGGGACATCCTGGAAGACTTTTTTGGGGCAACTTTACAATTTCCAAGTTGCTGCCTCCCTCTGATTGGAACATTGGGGAGTTGTTGTTTGGGCTGGGGGGGGGGGTTTAAAAAGGTAATGGAGTAACCTCTGGATATAACAACTTGCACCCATCGGTCATTCGTGATGGCTAACCATGCATCTAAGTGCAAGGAGCATCGTTCCCTGACTGCCTCCAGAGGGGGACAGTTGGCAACACTTCAGGGATGCTGCAAGGATTTCTCGAGGCACAATCCCGACATCCCTGATTCAATGGACCCCCTATGCCCCGAGAACAGTCTACCACTGGAATTAGTCCCCTCTCTGCCCCTAGGGGAAAAATCTCCCCGAGTGTCCTGGAAAGGACCCTGGGATTTTCTCAACCACAACCTCTTTCTCCTATGCTGATTCCCTGAGAAGGACCTTTGTAGGGTACAGAGGCGGATCCTGATGGCAGACAGTGTCTGTCTTTCTCACTGCAGGAGTGTGTGTCACATACAGTCAGTCCAAAAAGGGAGGAACTGTCACAGGGGGCATTGACAAAAAAGACACTTTAAAATGTTTCCAAGAAATTACATAGCTGCATCCAGGCATGGGGCTGAACAGTAATGCCAGAACCAGCCACCCTAGAGGTGCCCTCAACTGTGTGAGAAATTAACCTCAGGGACGCGTTGGAAATGGAGTACAGAGTGGCCATACAGGAGAGTAAAGGAAGTCCGATCCTCTGGTGTCATGGACTCAGGGCCAAAGCTAGAGTTTACCTTAATTAAGTCCCTCTGTAGCCTGATAAAATGGGCAAGATAATTAAACGCTCTGAGAGCAAAGGTGGAAGAAGCGCAGACCCTTTTTCCAAATCTGTCCATGGACCTAGACTCCCTGTTATAGGGATGGACAGCAGCGCTTTCCTGTGCAAGCTCTTTCTTGGTGGCCGCCGGCACCATGGCATCTGGAATGCCCTTTGTCCAGCGAGGTCTATCCTTGGGGGCACTGTGGATCTTGTCTGCTCTTTTCAGTATAGGTACTGAAGCATTTGGTTCCTTCCATGCACTTGCACATACCAGGTCCATGAGGGGGATCTGCACGTGGGGGGTACCCAGGATGTAGATGGGCTGGTTCCGAAGGCCTCAGAGAACACTGACTCATCCAGGGTGGGATTTGGGGCCGTCCAACCACCTCTCTGACGAAGAATCTCCAATACGTCTCCAAATAAGACATGAGGTGGAGATCTGGGGGAACCCGCTCCCCTTCAAAGTCAGTGTCCATTGTGAGAGATTCCCCAAAAGAGACGGCGCAAAAGGAGGCAACTAGATTCCTCAGAGGAGCCTCCTCAGTGGGGTGCCCTGTGGAGGCGTCTGAAGGTAATTACTTGCATCACACCACTAGTCTGACATAGACCTATGAAACCACTGGCAAAAAACACGAAAACATACTCGGAGGCTCTAAATAAAAATCTGCAAAAGCAACAGAGACCTCCAAAGCAGACATCCAAGCAACCTCCACCCCCCCACCACAAACCATGAAACACACACTTCACAAAACCAGTGTGCAACACAATCATAGCCCTTAAGGCAAAATAACATACCCAACACACTAGTAATAGGTGACTCTATAGTCAGGCACACTGATGTCCCACTCAATAGGCTGAAAAAGGAGAAGGTCACTATTGGCTGCCTGTCAGGTGCCAGGATCTGCCACATAACACAAGCACTCATGTCATTCCAGAATAAGTACAAATACGACTGTCACTGTCCATGTTGGTGTGAATGACCAGAGCCGTACCTCCCTGGACTACATGAAAAGAGATATGGAAGAGCTCTCTGATCACGTAGCCCAGGCTGGCATGACCTTGACCCAGAGTAGCATCCTGCCCTCACCAAGAATGATACCACGGTATAAAGAACAAATCATCAATTTCAACAAATGGCTAAGCTTCTGGTGTCATTCAAAGGGGATCTAGTGTCTGTCAGCCTGGGATGACATGCTCGACAAGCCACTCTACTTCGCTAGGCTTGCACCTGTCACCCTTAAGCTTTCGAATACTGGTCAAGGCTCTTGCCACCCTCATAGTGCCTTTTTTAGGCAAGGCTCAAAAGACAAACCTACTGCCGTAAATAGCACAAGTAACAAAAAACTGAGGGTAATGCTACTCACTGCAGAAGTCTAAACCTCAAAATGCATGCACTCGAGGCACTCCTTAGTATGGGGAAAATCGATACATGTGCAGTAACAGAAACCTGGTTTAAGCCTCCAGAGAGCACACCAGCACTACCAGGCTACAACTCATACCATACATTTTGGCCACAAAACCTGAACTGAAATACAAAAGGTGGGGGCGTATCCATATTTACCAAGGATACCCACACCTCCAGGTTAGTGGCACAGCATGATGCGTCAGAGATCATCCACGTGCAACAAACAACGGGCAAAACTGTAATTCAAATTGTAGCTTGCTACAGACCACCCACCATGGCCCAGGACCCCCATTCCGCATTTCTGGAAATACTGGGAAACATAAAGGTCCTACCAAACACCCTGATACTGGGTGATTTCAATTACCCAAACATTAACTGGGAGAACTACTCAAGTACTAACTCCCTTGCCCAACATTTCCTAGAATTTATAAACTCAAATGCCCTGGATCAACTGGTCACCACCACCACCAGAAGTGACAACATATTGGACCTGGTCATCACCAACATGGGCGACTGGCGTTCCACACCGGAGGTCAACCCTCGCTGGTTAGATCTGACCATAAACGAATCATTCTGGATATTCACATTCTGCTCCCACCCCCAGTCAAAGAAACCACCGTGAAAAACATTTCAAAAGCAAACTTCACGTTACTTAAGACCAAGGTGGAAAGCTTCAAAACCCTCATGCTAAAGGACAACACTGCTCAAGCTGCAAAATCCTTTACTAATGCACTCTACGGGCACCTACAAGAATGCCTGGATCGTGCTATCCCAAGAAAAACCAAGACTCACTCCTCCAAGAAAAGGAAACCAGTCTGGTGGTCCCCTGCCATAAACAATAGGAGGAAACTAGTACATAAGAGTAAAATCGCAAGAAGGGAAGGCATCCCTGATCAGTATCAAGAAACTACGATCCCTCATACAATCATCCAAGGCTAGCTTCAAAAGAAAAATTTCAAGGACTCCAAAGATAACCAAAAGGCATTCTTTAGCTATGTCAAGAAATTAAGTGGCAATTCTCAGATCTGCTCGGAGTTAGCAGAGAATGGCACAAAATACACTGAACTGACCAATATCGCCAACATCCTGGCAGACAGGTTCACTGCAAACTTCACCCCCCTCTCACCCCCAAAAGGACCCATAACCATAGCAGAAGAATGTAGTGCCCCTGAAATCACAGACACACAGGTTAAAACAGCCCTCTCCAAAGCCAAAAACACAGCATCAATGGGACTGGATGGTGTCCCAGGCTGCATCCTACACGAGCTCAAAGATGAACTAACCCCTCACCTAAACACACTGTCCAAACTCAGCCTCTTCACAGGCTACGTGCCCATAGAGTCAGTAACGGTTATTCCGCTCCACAAAGGTGGAGCCACAACAGACCCTGGGAACTATCGCCCTATAAGCCTGACTAGCTTGGTCTGCAAGGCTATGGACCGCATCAACATGGATCTCATTAACAGAGACATTGGGAACCTCCAAACACTTGACCCTACTCAGTTCGGCTTTAAGGGCAGATCATGCCTCCTAAACCTGGTGGACTTCTTTGAGACAGTTATCAAGGCTATAGACGAGGGAAAGGTGGTCTAAACAGCCTACCTAGATCTGGCAAAGACCTTCAACACCATTCCCCATTCTGGTATTCTAGACAAGCTCACCAGCCTAACAAACCCCAAAGTCAAGAGATGGGATGCCAACTGGCTCACAGACAGAACCTACATGGTAAGAGTTGCAGGAGCTAGGTCCAACTCTAAACCGGTTACAAGTGGAGTCCCCCAGGGCTCAGACCTAGGATTCCTTCTGTTCGACATATACTTCTCAGAGGTACAGGCAAGCACAGGAGGACTATGGCTGACACAGACATCCTCCAAAAGGGTCTCACTGAGACAGTTACCTGGTGTCAAAACCATGGCCTTAATCTAAATGCCAAAAAGTGCATAGTCACCCCTTTTGGAAAAAACAAAGTACCCACAAACTATCACATAGGTGGTATCTCCCTAAATACGGAAGACATAAGGGACCTGGGGACCCAAGTAGAGAGTAATCTCTCCTTTGATAATCAAATTGCCAAAGTGGTTAGAAAATCCTTCTGTGTGGTCCACCTAATCACAAAAGGGTTTGCATCCAGATAAAGAGAGGTCATTGTGCCCCTCTACGCATCACTCATCAGACCCATCATAGAATACAATGCCCCATTTGGGATGTACCTTACAAGACACCTGCAACAGCTGGAAAGACCTCAGAAGTACCTCACCAAGAGGATTACTGGCCTAAAACAGATGCCCTATGCAGCTTGACTGAAGAAACTCCAGCTGTACTCTGTTGCATGCCGCCTACTCAGAGGTGATCTTTGCCTGACATACAAGGCTATGTCCAACCCAGAATTGATGGACATGCTCCACCTAAAGAAAACCATATCCCCTTGAGCCACACACTCTAGGGATCTAAACCTCACCACAACAATAAATTGGACGTGCTGGAGGGATAGATTCCTGTCCCAGAGACTTCCCATGCTCTGGAACAAGATTCCAATCGACATTAGGCAGAGCTCCTCGCTAACACTCTTTAAGAGAGACCTTAGTGAGTAAATTATACCCCGGGAATCACTTCAATGGCTCTGCTGGACAGAGGCACAGGGAACTAATCTAAGGGGGTGGCGAAAGCCAATACATTCCGGCTAGGCTTTTAAATGCCTTCAGGCAGATAGCCTAGTACCTACCTATGAACCTAAGAGGTCTGGGCTTCTCTAGGTGGGAGAGATTGGAAGCCCTGTGGAACCAGCTGTCCAAGTGGCAGAAGAGAGGTCTCCGACACAGCCAAAGATGGGAAGGGGTGGATCTGAAATGGTAGTTCCGAAGGTCTCCTAGGGGCTGAGAGGACCCTTTCCACCACCTCAAAGCAGGACTGCTGGAGTTTCAAAGACCGCTTTGTCCTGAGGGATCATGAGCAGGTCATCCCCGGTCACCAACAGCCCTCCGTTCCAAGGGGAGAGCCAGTGCCAAGCTGTCAAACACCAAGGGGAAGCAACAACTCCAAAAACTTTGGAGTGGAAGTCATCCCCCCAGACTCAACTTTGAGACTTTGGCTTCAAGACATGCTCGGCCCCGACATGGTTGGAACACAGCGAGTCAAAGAAATAGTCGGATTTGAAGTAGACAACTATCTGGTCGACAGACTGGCAACCAGGGGCCAAAAGATCTGGGAGCTCAAAAACGGCAGACCAAATTAGAGAAGGAAAGAATCCTACAGGGAGAGGCTCGGCTTGCAGATCCTGCAGGGGACAGAGCTGAGAGGACCCCCATCTGGATCTGCGTATGCAGAAACTTCCTAAATCTGTCAACCTTATTCTTAGACGGGCTGTGAGAGGACCTGATGGATGACAACACAGAGGAGGGTACAGAATGGTACCTGGGAAAAGCGAGCCAGGGGACCAGTTTAGGGGAAGACAGCTCCGGCCCTGAAAGGGGTGGAGCACAGGGCAGTGAGAAAAAGTACAGTTTTGTACCTACCGTAAATGTAGATGTTAGAGTGTTCAGTCATCACACTTGGGTTATCCTGCAGTCAGGCGGTCCCGCAGTCGGCCAGAGTTCCAAAGTCTTGGTCCAGCGTCGGTTGCCGTCGCTTCTTCCCTGACGTCAGTGCGCCAGGGGTATATAAGATGCATCCGATGCCATTTTCTTCAGTTTTTCTTGCCCCAGATGTCAGGTGCCCCCAACAGGTAGGCAATACATATTGCTAATAAAAAATATATATATAAAAATAAAACAATTCCTTCAGTTACAAGCAAATACACCACAAAGGTTGTATAGGATAGAAAGGAATAGATAACTCCAGCTAGTTCAGAGGGGATGGAGGGAGGGTAACCTGGACTACAGCAGTGTGAACACTCGAACATCTACATTAATGGTAGGTACAAAACTGTACTATATTCATCGTGTTACACTGCTGCAGTCATCACACACGGGTTGAATCCCAAAGCTAAGGATGGGTGGTGGAACTAAACAGGGTTTGGCGAGGCTAGTAGGCCCTGCACAACTGCAGTGGCAAAGCCAGCTCTGGTTTTAGAGTATAGAGGTAAGTGATCGTGCTTGGTGAAGGTGTGCACTGAACTCCAAGTTGCAGCCTCCAAAATATCTTTGGTTGGTACCCCTCTGAGGAAGACTGTTGATGTTGTTGTAGCCCTGGTGGAATGGGGCCTGATGTTACCAGGCACAGATTTCCCATGGTGTGTGTAGTAGAAACGGATGCAATGTCCTATCCATTTTGAAATGGTCTGTTTTGAGATAGCTTTTCCTTGTGATCCTGCAGCATAGGATACAAAGAGCGGGTCAGATTTTCTGAAAGCCTTAGTTTTATCCAAGTAGTAACGTAATTGCCTGTGAATGTCCAAAGAGTGTAGGAGCCTTTCCCCTTTGTTCTGGGGGTTTGGGTAAAAGGTGGGCAAATGAATGGTTTGGTTTAGGGCCACACTGGAAACCGCCTTTGGCATAAAGGAAGGGTTAGTTAGTAGAGAGACTCTGTCTTGATGAAAAATGATGAAAGGCTCCACTGCCATTAGGGCCTGTAGTTCTGAGACTCTTCGTGCTGAAGTTATTGCTAACAGCAGGGCAGTTTTCCATGACAGGAACTGTAGATCAGCTGTGAAAGCTGGTTCAAAGGGTGGTAGTGTAAGTTTTTCCAAAACATAGTTGAGATCCCAAGTTGGTGTTGGTGCTCTCCGGGGCGGTCTTATGTTCTTAGCTCCTCTGAGGGCCCGTCTTAGTAATGGATGTGAAAATATAGGAGGGTCCGTGTTGCACTGAGCTGAAATAGCTGAGGCGTGGATCTTAATAGAAGAGAAGGAAAGCCCTTTGTGCAACATCTCAGTTAAATATTGAAGAATCTGAGGAATATTTGGTACAAGGGGATTTTGGCCTTTAGCCTGGTTCCAGGCGCAGAATCTTTTCCATTTGTCTGAATAGAGTTTCCTGGTGCTGGGCCTCCTGGCCTCCAGAATGACGTCCATCACAGCTTTAGAGAGAAGTGCTGACTGGTTGTTTAGGCAATTTCCCATGCAGCCAGAATTAAAGTCTTGAGCTGGCTGTGTAGAACTGATTGCTTTGCTGAGTGAGCAGGTGAGGAATTGTAGGTAAAATCCATGGTGGGTCTTGAGCCATGTTCCTTAGTATTGGATACCAGTGTTGGCGTGGCCAGTCTGGAGCAATGAGCATCATTTGTGGCCTCTCTAATCTGGCTTTCAGCAGCACCTTTGTCAGAAGAGGCAGTGGAGGAAAGGCATACACTGCCAATGTTTTCCAACTGAATGAGAGGGCATCCACTTTCCAAGCTAGTGTGTGGTATGTCCTTGTGCAGAATTTCCGTAGTTAGTAGTTTTGGGGGGAAGCAAACAGATGTCTGGGCTCCCCCATTTTTGAGTTATCATTGCGAATACTTGTGGATCTAGTTTCCACTCATGAGGATCTATGATGTTTCTGCTTAGATAGTCTGCCAATGTGTTTGTCTTTCCTGGCAGGAATTGTGCTTGTAGTTGAACTTGGTAGGTCAGTGCTGTGTTCCACAAGGTCATTGCTTGTCTGCATAGGGGGTAGGAGTGTGTGCCCACTTGCTTGTTGATGAACCACATCACTGTGGTGCTGTCCGTATTTATTAGGAGTTGTCCTGGATGTAGGAGGTCCTTGAAAGCTGTTATGGCATTCTGTACAGCTAGCATCTTTTTTTGATTGATATGTAGATGCCTTTGGTCTGCAGACCATTTGCCCTGAATACACTGCCCTGCCATGTGCGCTCCCTAGGCATAATCCGATGCATCTGTTATAGTTTGCCTGGCTGTGGGTAAGGTAAAAGGCTGACCCTTGCTGAGGTGACATGCCTGAGCCCACCATAGAAACTCCTGTTGAAGGAAAGGTATGAGTGGAATTATTGTTTCCAAGCTGTGGCTGTGTTGAGTCCATACGCTTTTCAGATACCACTGTAATTTCCTCATATGCAGTTTTGCAAATGGTATTAGTAGTATGCAAGATGCCATGAATCCCAAGGCCTGCAGAATTTTTCTTGCAGGGAGTTGGGTCTTTGTTGCCATCATTTTGAAGTATTGAGTCAGTTGTCCTTGCTTGTCTGGCGTGAGATAAGCCATCTGGGCCGTTGTATTTAAGCTGGCACCCAAGAATATTGTGTCTTGTGAGGGCACTAGTTTTGACTTCTTTTCGTTTACTGTGTACCCTAGGCAACTTAGTAGGTTTTTGACAAACGCCAGATGCTTTAATAGAATGTCCTTGCTTTCTGCTTGAATAAGGCAGTTGTCCAGGTATGGATATATTTGAATCCCTCTGTCTGCAGTATGCAATTACTGGTGCCAGGCATTTTGTGAAGACCCTGGGCACAATAGATAAGCCAAAGGGCTGTGCAGAGAATTGGTAATGGGTTGAATCTGCTATAAATCGGAGGTATCTTCTGCAATTTTGTCTGATAGGGACATGCAGGTATGCCTCCTTGAGGTCCAACGTTACTAGCCAAGCCTTCTTGCCCAACATGGGAAGAAGTTGCTGTAGTCTTAGCATCTTGAATTTGGGTACTTCCAGGTATGTGTTTAGAATTGAGAGGTCCAGAATGGGTCTCCAGGCTTTGTCCTTTCGTGGAACTAGAAATAGTTTTGAGTAACATCCTTGTCCTTGTTCCTGTGTAGGAACCTGTTGAATGGCTCTCATGTCCGGCTAAGAACTTGCTATATTCAACTGGATGTATAAGAGAATTTAAGTACCTTTATCTGCTCTTTTTTTTTCAAAAAAATACAGTATTTAAATTGATTTTAATTGTGTGGAAGGAATATTAACTGAACTGGAAGTTTTCACTCTGCTCTTCAGTTAGTCCCACCCACTCTCCCTGTTTTTGTTTTGGTGTTAATCTTAGTGGCCTTGCAACTGCCCGCCCCTCTTGTAAATTTGTGTTTGGATACTCCTTCTGGGCCCATCTCATTTGCTCACTCAAGTGAGTGCAGTGAGATCATACTCTGATTTCAGGCACTCCTACTGTGTACAAAGAGAGCATCTGGGAAACAGAAAAAAAAAAAAAAAAAAATTTTAAGCTGGTTTCCTGCCTTTCCTGTTAAGTGGTATAGACTACTTGTAGGCTTCTGAGCCCCCAAGCCCTTCTGTGTTGGAGGGAAGCCTTCTAGCTTAGTTTTTTTTTCTTATAACTAGCCAGTTTTCTAGTTTCAGCACTCAAATCTGTTTCTTTGATCTCAGCACTTGTTCAGAAAAAAATAAATAAATAATTTAATCTGCTTTTACTGTACTTGTGTTTCTACCTACTTTTTTTTTACTTTTGCATCATCTTAAAAGTACTCAATTGTATTTATTACTGCTTGGTGTAACTCATTCTAAGCCTTTTGGTTTAAACACTTGGGCTTCAGACCAGTTGTTTTGCACTGAGAGGGTTTGTGGTCTGCACTGTAGTGGCAGAACAGGTAGCTTACATCCTTCTAGGTTGGGAACTGCTGATTGAGGGCTCAGTGTCTGTTATTCTAAAAGTGTATTAATTCTGGTTTAAGCACTTGGGCTTTCAGGCCAGTTATTTTACATTAAGAGGGTTTGTGGTCTGCACACTGGGAGGAGAGGCTGGACTCTGCCCTTCTGAGCTGGGAATTTCTGGTTGAAGGCTTATAGTGCATGCATATCTGAACTGCTTCTTACTGAAGTTGGTGCGCCTTGTTTGCTGTGGCATAGACTGGATTCGGGCCTGCTGGATCTAGCTTTGTTTGTGTAACTTGAGCACTAATCCAGGCATTCTCTAAAGTATTCAATTGTATTTATTACTGCTTGGTAGTAACTTGATTAAAGTGTAGCTATCATTCTAAGTCTTTTGGATTAAGCACTTGGGCTTCAGACCAGTTTTACATTAGGAAGGTTTGTGGCATGCACTGTGGTGGCAGGACAGGTAGCTTTCATCCTTTTAAGTTGGGAACAGCTGATTGAGAGCCCAGTGTCTGCTATTCTTAAAGTGCATTAGTTCTGGTTTAAGCACTTGGGCTTCAGGCCAGTTATTTTACATTAAGAAGGTTTGTGGTCTGCACTCTTGTGGGAGAAGAGGCTGGACTCTGCCCTTCTGAGCTGGGAATTTCTGGTTAAAGGTTTATAGTGCCTGAATATTTGAACTGTATCTTACTGAAATTGGTACACCTTGTTTGCTGTAGCATAGACTAGATCCAGGCCTGCTGAATCTAGCTTTGTTTATATGCTTGTTGTTTGTTTGCTTGTTATTTCCCTGGAACGCTAATTTCATCTAATACGTGGCTTCTCAGCGCTTCTGTGGATCACTAGTGATATCTGCATTGCTTACTGTACTTATTTCCTTGTTTCACTTGAAAGAAAGTTACTGTTTGTCGTTTTTGCATTTAAGTTACCTGTAACACATTGCACTTAAGTTACCTGGCACTTGCTCACTAAAGCAATTATATAAGTCAGCACTAAAAATTAAAAGCACTACACCCTCACTCCCCACTGGCCCTGGTTTTCAATTATTAAGGAATTCCCAATATTATTCTAGCATGTCCAAAGGTCAGTTGTCAATCTCCTCTCCGGTCCAGCTGGTGAATCTGGGAATCTTGAGGCAATGTTACAACTGCCTCATGTACACAGACAACCCTCTCCTCCTTCCAACAAATTCCAACACATGTGAGAGATGCAACCATATAGCCAAACTGGAGGCTAAGCTCTCTCAACTCAGTACTGGCATAACCAGTCAGGAGGAGAAGGAAACCACACTCACTACAATTCCAGTCTCACATAGACCTACCATGACAGCAAACCAAACACATAATCACACAAAAACATACTCGGAGGCTCTAAATAAAGATCTGCCGAAGCAGCAGAGACCTCCAAAGCAGACACCCAAGCAGCCGCTACCCCAAAACAAAACATGTGCAACACATCTCACAAAGCCAGTGTGCCAAACAGTCACAGCCCTTAAGACTAAACAACACACCTGATACACTTGTAATAGGTGACTATTGTCAGGCACACTGACGTCCCGCTCACCAGGCTGAACAAGGAGAGGGTCACGGTGAGCAGCCTGTCGGGCGCTAGGATCCGCCACATAACACAAGCACTCAGGTCACTCCAGGGCAAGTACAAATATGACTCAGTCATTGTCCATGCTGGTGTGAATGACCTGAGACGTACCTCCCTGGACTACATGAAAAGAGACATAAAGGAGCTCTCTGAGCATGTAGCCCAGGCCAGTATGACCCTGACCTTGAGTAGCATCTTACCCTCACCAAGAATGATGCACAATATGAAGACAAGATGATCAATTTCAACAACTGGCTTAAGTACTGGTGTCATTCAAAGGGGATCCAATGCCTGTCAGCTTGGGATGATATGCTCGACAAGCCACGATGCTTCGCTAGGGACAGCTTGCACCCGTCACCCCTGGGCTTTCGGATATTGGCAAAGGCTCTTGCTACCCCCATAGTACCTTTTTTAGGCAAGGCTCAAAAGACAAACCCACCTCCATAGGTATCACAAGGGATAAGAAACTAAGAGTAATGCTACTCAACGCCAGAAGTCTAAACCTCAAGATGCACTTTTCGAAACTCTCCTTAGCATGGAGAACATCGATATCTGTGCAGTAACAGAAATCTGGTTCAGGGCTCCCGAGAGCACCCCAGCACTACCAGGTTATACCTCATACCATGCTTTTCGGCCCCAAAACTTGGACCGAACCACAAAAGGAGGGGGAGTATCGATATTCATCAAAGATACCCACACCTCCAGGTTTGTGGCAAAGCACGAAGCATCAGAGACTATCCACGTGCAACTAACAGTGGGTAAAACTGCCTTCCAGTTTATAGCCTGCTACAGACCACCCTCCCAAACCCAGGAACCCCACTCGGCCTTCCTGAGAACACTGGAAAATATGAAGGTCTCTCCAAACACCATTATATTGGGCGACTTCAACTACCCAAACATAGACTGGGAGCATTACTCTAGCTCCAACACCCTAGCCCAAAGGTTCCTAGAATTTATAAACTCAAATGCTATGGAACAACTTGTTACCACTCCCACAAGAGGGAAAACATACTGGACCTGAACATCACCAACATGGGGACTCTATGCTCCAGACCAGAAGTGTATCCCTCACTGGTAAGATCAGACCATAAACTAATCTCACTGGATATTCACATCCCGACCACACCCCTGCCCAGAAAACCACAGTGAAAAACTTCTCTAAAGCAAATTTCACACTCCTCAAAACTGAGGTGGAATCCTTCAAAGCCCGGCCTGTGGAAAATCTGCCCAGACCGCAGAATCCTTTATAAACACATTCTATGAACACCTTCAGGAATGCATGGATCATGCGATCCCAAATAAAACCAAGACCCAATCCTCCAAAGGCAGTCGTCCTGTCTGGTGGACCCCAGCCATAAACAAACTATACAATAGAAGGAGGAAGCTACTAAATGACAGAGCAAAATCTCAAAAAGGGAAGGCATCACTGATCAGTATTAGCAAAAAACTACGGGCACACATAAAATTGTCTAAGGCCAGCTTCGAGAGAAAAATTGCACAGGACACTAAGGATAATCACAAGGCTTTCTTTAGTTATGTTAGGAACCTGGGTGGTAATTCCTAGATATGCTCAGAATTAGTCCAAAATGACAAAAAATACACCGAACCCACAGACATTGCCAGCATCCTAGCTGACAGGTTCAGCGCAAACCCCCCCCCCCCACCAAAAGGGCAAATGTCTATCCCAGCAGAGTGCTGCCCCCCTGACATCTCAGATGCTCAGGTAAGAGCCGCCCTCTCCAAAGCAAAAAACACAGCATCAATGGGACCAGATGGTGTCCCGGGCTGTGTCCTACATGAACTCCAAGAAGAGCTAAACCCAAACATAAAACTACTGTTCAATCTCAGTCTTACTACAGGATATGTGCCCAAAGAGTGGCGTACAGCAACAGTGGTCCCTCTCCATAAAGGTGGTGCCTCAACGGATCCTGGAAACTATTGCACCATAAGCCTGACTAGCTTGGTCTGCAAAGCTATGGAAAGGATCATCATGGACCTCATAAATAAAGATATTGGGGACCTACAAACACTGGATCCTACCCAGTTCGGCTTTGTTAAGGGCAGATCCTGCCTCTTAAACCTGGTTGACTTCTTTGAAACAGTCACCAAGGCCATTGACGAGGGGAAGGTGGTCCACACAGCCTACCTGGACCTCGCAAAAGCCTTCGATACAATACCCCACTCGGGCATTATAGATAAGCTCACCAGCTTAAATATAAACCCCTATGACACTAGATGGATTGCAAACTGGCTCGAGGACAGAACCCACATGGTTAGAATTGCTGGAGCCATGTCAGACTCCAAACCAGTTACAAGTGGTGTCCCACAAGGCTCAGTCCTGGGACCTCTCTTGTTCGGTATATATTTCGGAGGTACAGGCCAACACGGAAGGACTGTGGCTGACCAAGTTCGCAGATGACTGCAAACTGGGCGCCATAATCGACTCTCCAGCCGACACAAGCATCCTCCAAAAGGGCCTCATAGAAACAGACAACTGGTGCCAGAGCCATGGCCTCAAGCTAAATGCCAAAATGTGTATAGTCATCCCCTTAAAGTGCCCACAAATTACCACATAGGTGGTAATCCATTAAGTACAGAAGAAGTAATTAGGGACCTGGGGACCCAAGTTGATAGCAATCTCTCATTTGACAACCACATGGCCAAAGTGGTTAGAAAAACATTTTATATAGCCCACCTAATCATGAAGGGATTCACATCTAGATCAGGGAGGTCATCGTGCCTCTTTACTCATCCCTCATCAGGCCCATAATTGAGTACAATGCCCTTTTGGGATGTACCTTACCAGACATCTGCAGCAACTGGAAAGACCCCAAAAGTACCTCACCAAGAGGATCAAAGGGCTCAAACAGATGCCATATGCTGCCCGGTTAAAGAAACTCCAGCTCTACTCAGTGGCATACCGCCTGTTCAGAGGCGATCTGTGCCCGACGTATAAAGCCATGTCCAACCCGGAATTAATGGACATGCTGCACCTCAGAAAATCCAAATCCCATCGAGCTACGCGCTCGAGAGACTTGAACCTCAGCACTATGCTGGAGGGACAGATTCATAACCCAGAGGCTCCCTTCACTCTGGAATAAAATCCCAGTCCAGGTTAGGCAGAGTCCCTCATTGACTCTCTTCAAGAGGAATCTTGATGAGTGGATGGAAGATCGTAGGTTTACCCCGGGTATCACTTCTGTGTCACTGTTAGACAGAGGCACAGTATACTAACCTCGAAAAAGGGCATAGCAAAATAAATTTAAAATGGGTGGCGAAAGCCAAACACATTCTGGCTAGGCTTATAAATGCCCTAGGGCAGATAGCCTAGTATGAACCTATGAACCTATGAGAGCTAAAATTTGCTTTTGAGCCTCTGCCCATTGATTTGGTGGCAGTTTTGGCATTCCTTTTATCCTTGGCAAAGTGTGGAAGTGGAATCTGTATCCTTGAGATACAATATTTAGGATCCATTTGTCTTTTGTGATGATGTGCCAATTGTCTGCAAAAAGTGCTAGTTTTCCCCCCAAGGGAGCTGCTAAGAGGGTTTTGCTTGGAAGTCTGAGGGGTAAGTCATTGTGTTTGTCTTCTGGTAGTTTGAGACCTGTCTTGTCCTCTTTTTGGGCTGTGGCACCCCACTGTCGAGGCTGGTAAGAGCCTTGTTTCTGGCCTCTGCCCCTTGGGCGTGTGCATCTGCCCCTCTGTGGTCTGGCAGAAGCTGGAAAGGACCAGTTTTTGGTTGGCCAATTTCTGCTGAAACGAGGGGGTTGAACCTGTAAAAAAATCCTTGAGCGTCTGCATAGATTTTGCCTTATCCTCCATTTTCTTTAAAACTTCTTCTGCTTTTACACCACATAAAATATCCTGCTGTAAAGGTGCATCCAATAACTTTGCTTTAACATGATCAGGTAAAGTTTGTTCTTTTAACCAAGCATGCCTACGTATGACAAACCCTGTCACCGCTGCTCTACAAGAAGCTTCCAATTAATCAAATCCACATTGTAAAGTATGTTTTCCCACTTGTTCAGCTGCATGCAACAAATCTTGCATTTCCTTGTAATCAGGCTGTTCTGTATGTGTGAGCATTTTTTGTTTTAATTGAGACATCAAATATTGTTGATATTTCAGCATGTGAAACTGACAATTTAAGGCCCTCATAGCTAGAGTAGCCGAGGTATATACTTTCTTTCCCCATCTGTCTAGTGCTCTAGAATCCCTTTCAGAGGGCACAGGATTTTTAGCAATAGAGGCCTTAACCCCTTTGGGACCTTGGGAAATGGTTTCTGAGTCAGCAACAGGGCTTTTATACAGGAATTTGTGGGAGCCAGGGACTCTGTAGTATCTGTCTGGTTTGGCTGGTGCAGGAGGTAGTGAATCTGGGTTAAGACTAGATTCTTAGTAAACATCATCCACAATGTCTAACACAGGTGGAATAGCAAGTGGTCTGTGCTGGGGTAGTAAAAGGAACTCTCAAAGCCTTTTCTTAGGATCAGAATAATCCTGGCCTTGCCAGTGGAAATGTTCCCTCATGGTATGTAAGGTTTCCCCAAAAGAGTAGTCTTCTGGGGGAGATGCAGAAGGGATAGACTCTTCAGCATCAGAGTCTTCATAAGGGGGAAAGGAATATTCCTGTTCCTCAGAAGAGTCTGAGGAAACTGAAACCTGGTCAGAGGAAGCGTAGTCCTCCTCCTGTCTTGGCCTTTTATCAGGAGGGGGATGAGAACCTCTGATTAGGGTAATTAAGTCTTCAGCCATCTTAAGGATCTGTTTCTTAGGCATGGGGCCTTGTACTGGAGACTGCTGAACAGTCTTCTTTGTTTTTAAAGGAGTTTTCAGCTTTGCATAGGATTTAATAGTGAGTGTAGTCGGTCTGAAGACACATTCTGCAACTGAAGGCGTATCAACTGCACCGGAATTTCCTTCAGGCATGGAGTCGGATGGGCCTAAGGTTAAAGGTTGTGGAGGCCTAGCAATCGCCGCTTGTGAATCGGATGTCGCCTGGGGTTCTAAATCAGCGGTAGTCAGGGGCTGCGTAGGCGCCTCAATGAAAACTGGAGAACCGGCGACTGGCCTAGCAGAGGCCTCGGAGTCTGGTTTGGGTCTCGGCTGCCTGTCCTTATCTTTGCGTTTTTATGCATTCCGGTCGTCGGTTGCTCCGACGGCATGGTATAATTAAATTTCCTACCAAAATAATGTCTGGCGAAATCAAACCGACGTTTAATAGCTCGTTTATTAAACCAAGCACAAAACCGACAACCTGTGATGTCGTGGTCTGGGCCTAGGCAAGGAATACAATAAGAATGAAAGTCCTCATGAGGTATTTGCTTCCAACAAGAAATGCAATTGTTAACTTTTTCCGACATCAGACTGAGGCAAGAAAGGTTCCTCAACGGTGTACTTAGCTTTATTGAAGACTTCGGTCTGAAATTCAATTTGAAAATCTCAGGAGTCGGCCGACCGGCACTTGCGAACTGCTTCTGCTTCGGGCACCGCGTGGCAAGAAAGACTGAAGAAAATGGCGTCGGATGCATCTTATATACCCCTGGCGCACTGACGTCAGGGAAGAAGTGACAGCAACCGACGCCAGACCAAGACTTTGGAACTCTGGCCAACTGCGGGACCGTGTGATGACTGCAGCAGTGTAACACGATGAACATGTACAGTTTTGTACCTACCATAAATGTAGATGTTAGAGTGTAAACACTGCTGCAGTCATTACACTTGGGGTCATCCTGCCGTCAGTCGGTTCCCCAGTCAGCCTGAGTTCCAAAGTCTTGGTCCAGCGTCTGTTGCTGTCGCCTCCTCCCTGACGTCAGTGCAACAGGGGTATACAAGATGCAGCCGATGCCATTTTCTTCAGTTTTTCTTGCCCCAGATGTCAAGTGCCCCCAAATAGGTAGGCAATTCAAATTGCTAATAAAACATACATAAGAAAAGCAAACAACAACTTTCAGTTACCAGCAAATACTCCCCATAGGTAGTAAGGGTAGAAGGCATAGGTACGTACCAGCAAGTAAGTGGGGAAGGAGGGAGGGTAACCTGGACTGCAGCAGTGTTTACACTCGAACATCTACATTTATGGTAGGTACAAAACTGTACCATGTTCATTGTGTTACAATGCTGCAGTCATTACACTTGGGTGGAATCCAAAAGCTAAGGTAGACAGGCTGGCATTAGGGGTGGCTATAAGGCCCTGCAGCACAGCAGTGGCGAAGCCAGCTCTGGATTTGGAGTATAAAGGTAAATGGTAATGCTTGGTGAAGGTATGCACAGAACTCCATGTTGCTGCTTCCAAAATATCCTTGGTAGGTACTCCTCTGAGGTAGGCAGTTGAGGTGATTGTTGCCCTGGTGGAGTGAGATCTAATGCTGCTAGGTACAGGTTTCCCATGGTGAGTATAGCAGAAACGTATACAATGTCCTATCCATTTTGAGATAGTTTGTTTTGAAATGATTTTCCCTGTGCTCCTGCAGCATATGCTACCAATAATTGTTCAGATTTTCTGAAAGCTTTGGTTTTATCCAACTAGAAGCGTAACTGCCTGTGAATGTCCAAAGAATGTAGTAGTCTCTCCCCTTTGTTCTGTGGTTTTGGATAGAAATTTGGTAAGTGAATAGTTTGGTTTAGAGCCATACTTGATACCACCTTTGGCATAAACGTAGGGTTAGTTCTTAAAGACACCCTGTCCTGGTGGAAAATGAGGAAAGGTTCCGCCATTAGTGCCTATAATTCTGAAACTCTTCATGCTGATGTTATTGCCAGTAGCAGAGCAGTTTTACAAGAAATGTATTTTAATTCTGCTGTGTTAGCTGGCTCAAAAGGAGGTAAAGTTAATTTTTCCAAAACAAAGTTAAGGTCCCAAGTTGAGGTAGGTGCTCTACGGGGTGGTCTTATGTTTTTAGCCCCTCTGAGGTACTGTTTGAGCAAAGGATTAGAAAAAATTGGTGGATCCGTGTTGTAATGAGCAGAAATGGCTGAGGCGTGGATCTTGATGGATGAAAAGGAGAGGCCCTTGTCCAGCATCTCAGTTAAATATTGAAGTATCTGAGGAATGTTTGGGACAAGAGGGTCAAGGCTGTGCGCCTGGTTCCAGGCACAGAATCTCTTCCATTTATCCGAGTAGGCTTTCCCGGTGCCAGGCCTTCTGGCCTCCAGAATGACATCCATAACAGCTTTGGAGAGAGGCATTGCTTGCTTGACTAAGGAATTTTCCATGCAGCTAGGTTTAAGGTCTTTAGCTGGCTGTGAAGTATCTGATTGCTGTGCTGTGTCAGCAGATGTGGGATTTGAGGCAAAATCCAGGGTGGTTCTTGTGCTAAGTTCTTTAAGATTGGTTACCAGTGCTGGCGTGGCCAGTCTGGTGCAATCAGGATCATCTTTGGCTCTTCTTGCCTGGCTTTTATGAGTACCTTTGGAAGGAGAGGTAAAGGAGGGAAAGCGTATACTTGCAGAATGAGAGGGCATCCACTTTCCTTGCTTGTGGATGGTAACTCCTTGTGCAGAATTTCTGTAGCTGGCAGTTCACTGGGGATGCAAACAGATCTATATCCGGGCTCCACCATTTTTGTGTTATCATTCTGAATATTTGTGGATTCAATTCCCATTCGTGAGGATCCATGATGTTTCTGCTTAGGTCATCTACCAGTGTGTTTTTCTCTCCTGGCAGGAAATGTGCTTGCAGATGAACTTGGTAGTCCAGAGCTGTGTTCCACAAGGTCATGGCTTGTCTGCAGAGGGGGTAGGAGTGTGTGCCCCTTTAATTGCTTATGTACCACATAACTGTGGTGTTGTCTGTCTTTAGTAGTAGTTGTCCTGGATGCAGCAGGTCCTTGAAAGCTATAAGTGCATTTTGTACAGCTAGCATCACTTTTTGATTGATGTGAAGATGCCTTTGCTCTGTGGGCCACTCGCCCTGAAAACATTTTCCTGCCATGTGTGCTCCCCAGGCGTAATCTGATGCATCTGTTGTCAGTGTTTGCCTGGCTGTGGGTGGAGTAAAAGGCTGTCCCTTGTTGAGGTGACAACCTTGAGCCCACCATCGAAACTCCTGTTGAAGGCAAGGAATTAGTGGTATAACTGTTTCCAAACTTCAGTGTTGAGACCATACACTCTTTAGGTACCATTGTAGTTTCCTCATATGCAGTCTGGCATATGGAATTAGTAGTATGCAAGATGCCATGTAGCCCAAGGCCTGCAGAATTTTTCTTGCAGGAAGTTGGGTCTTTGTTGCCATCAATTGAAAGTACTGAGTCAGTTGTCCTTGCTTGTCTGGCGTGAGATAAGCCATCTGGGCCGTTGTGTTCAAGCTGGCACCCAGGAAGATTATCTGTTGTGAGGGCACTAGTTTTGATTTCTTTTCATTTACTGTGTACCCCAGGCAACTTAACTTTTTTACGAACACCAGATGCTTTAGAAGAATGCCCTTGCTCTCTGCTTGAATCTGGCAGTCGTCCAGATATGGATAAATTTGAATTCCTTTTTGCCTGCAAAATGCAATTACTAGTGCCAGGCACTTTGTGAAGACCCTGGGCGCAGTAGATAAGCCAAAGGGCAGTGCAGAGAATTGATAGTGCATTGAACCAGCTAGAAATCATCTTCTGCAGTTTTGTCTGATAGGGACATGCAGGTATGCCTCCTTGAGGTCCAAAGTCACGAGCCAAGCTTTCTTGCCCAGCATGGGAAGAAGTTGCTGTAGTGTCAACATTTTGAATTTCAGAACATCCAGGTAAGTGTTTAAAGAAAGATCCAGAATGGGTCTTCAGGCTTTGTCCTTTCTGGGAACCAGAAAGAGTCTTGAATAAAATACTTGTCCTTGCTCCTGTGGTGGTACCTTTTGAATAGCTCTCATGTCCATGAGTGCTGTAATTTGTTTTTGAGCCTCTGCCCATTGATATGGTGGCAGATTTGGCATTCCTTTTAACCTTGGCAGAGTGTGAAAGTGGAACCTGTAACCTTGAGATACAATGTTGAGAACCCATTTGTCTTTGGTGATGCAATGCCAATTGTGATAGAAAAGTGCCAGTTTTCCTCCTAAGGGGACTGCCAAGAGAGAGCTGTTTGGCAGCTGTAGTGTGAAGCCATTGAGGCTGCTTTTTATAAGGTTGTGGCCTGTCTTCCCCTTCTTTCTGGCCTGGTGTACCCCATTGTCGAGGCCTGTAAGGACCTTGTGCTTGACCTCTACCTCTCGGACGTCTGTATCTGCCTCTTTGAGGTCTGTCTGTGACTAGAAAGGACCAATTCTTTGTTGGCCAATTTCTGCTAAAACGAGGAGGCTGAACCTGTAAGAGATACTTCACTGTTTGCATAGATTTGTCCTTATCCTCCAGCTTCTTTAATACCTCCTCTGCCTTAACTCCAAACACATCCCGCTGCAAAGGTGCAGCCAATAATTTTGCCTTAACATGATCTGGTAACGTATGTTCTTTTAACCAAGCATGCCTTCTAATGACAGAGCCTGTAACTGCTGCTCTACAGGAGGCCTCTAAGGAATCAAACCCACATTGCAAAGTATGTTTTCCCACTTGTTCAGCTGCATGCAATAAATCCTGCATTTCTTTAAAATTAGGAGGATCTGCATGTGGAAGCATCTTTTGTTTCAATTGAGACATCAAAAATTGCTGATATTTTGGCATGTGAAACTGGCAATTTAAGGCTCTCATTGCTAAAGTTGCAGATGTATATACTTTCTTTCCCCATCTGTCTAATGCTGTGGAATCTCTGTCAGAGGGAAAGTACAGTTGTGTACACTTACCATAAATGTAGATGTTAGAGTGTCTTCACTGTTGCAGTCATGACTGTAGGGTTCTCCCTTGCCGGCAGGCAGTCCTCGGTCGGCCAGAATCCCAAAGTCTGGGTCCGGCGTCGGCTGCTTAGCCATGCTCCCTGACGTCAGAGCGCCAGGAGTGCAAAGCTGGCAGCCGAAGCCATGTTCTCCAGTTTTTCTTGCCCCAGATATCAGGTGTTCCAAAATGAGTAAAATCCCATACCCTTTGCAAATACACCTCAGAAGAAGGGTGAAGAAGGGAACCACACAAAAAAAAGGAGGGAGGGTAACCCAGACTGCAACAGTGAAGACACTCGAACATCTACATTTATGGTAAGTGTACACAACTGTACTATGTTCATCGTGTTTCACTGCTGCAGTCATGACTGTAGGGTTGAATCCCAAAGCAGAATAAAAGGGAGGTGGCCATAAAGTAGAGGGGGCGGCTAAAAGGCCCTGCAAGACTGCAGAAGCAAAGGCTGCCCTAGACTTAGAGTAGAGAGGTAGATTATAGTGCTTAGAAAAAGTATGCACTGAACTCCAAGTTGCAGCTTCCAAAATGTCTTTGGTAGGAACTCCCCCAAAGAAGGCAGCTGAAGTGGCAGCAGCTCTGGTAGAGTGAGTCTGTATACTCCCTGGGATTTGCTTTCCATGGTGTGAATAACAAAATCTGATTCCATGAGCAATCCATTTAGAAATGGTCTGTTTTGAAATGGCCTTACCTTGGGAACTTGAAGCATAAGAAACAAACAATTGCTCTGATTTCCTGATGCCCTTGGTTCTGCCCAGGTAAAAACGAAGTTGTCTGTGTACATCCAAGGAATGCAAGATCCTTTCCCCCCTATTTTGAGGACTGGGGAAAAAAGTTGGCAGGTGAATAGTTTGATTTAAAGCCACTTTGGAAACACCTTAGGCATGAAAGTAGGATTACTCCTTAAAGACACCCTGTCTTGGTGAAAAATAATATAAGGTTCTACAGCCATGAGAGCTTGCAACTCCGAAACTCTCCTGGCAGAGGTCAGAGCTAACAGGATGGCTGTCTTCCAAGATAAAAACTTGATGTCAGATGTGGCAGCAGGCTCAAAGGGAGGTAAGGTGAGTTTTTCCAAAACATAGTTGAGATCCCAGGCAGGAATGGGTGGAGATCTAGGGGGCCTTAAGTTCTTAGCTCCTCTGAGAAACTGTCTCATGAGCTGGTGGGAAAAGATAGGAGGGTCTGTATTATAATGAGCAGAAATAGCAGAGGCATGTATCTTTATGGAAGAAAAAGAGAGACCCTTATGTAAGAGGTCTGTCAGGTAAAGTAAAATCAGAGGAATGTTAGGAATAAGAGGATCCGAATCCTGAGCCTGCATCCAGGTGCAAAATCTTTTCCATTTTCCTGCATAAGATTTTCTAGTGCTAGGACGTCTGGCTTCTAAAATGACATCCATAACCTGCTTGGGTAAGAGAGAATAAATCATAGACCCTGGATTAGCCGGGCTGAGAGTTTTGACATGGGAATGCAGAACTTGACCCTGGAGTTGGGACAGAAGATTCGGAGTCCGAGGTAAAACCCAAGGGGGCTCCGGAGAAAGGTTTTTCCATGTTGGGTACCAAAACTGTCGAGGCCAATTTGGGGCCAGTAAAATTATCTTGGGCTTGTCCTGTTTGATCTTTAATAACACCCGTGGAAGAAGAGTTAGAGGCGGGAAGGCATATCCAGAGAGATTTCTCCAACTTAACGATAGTGCATCCACTTTCCAAGCTAGTTTGTGGAATGTCCTTGTGCAAAAAAATCTGTAGTTGATGATTGAGGTGGGATGCAAAGAGGTCTACGTGAGGACATCCCCAGACTGCTGTAATCATCTTGAATATTTCTGTGTCCAGCATCCATTCGTGTGGGTCTGACAAGTTTCTGCTCAGACTGTCTGCCAGGATGTTTTGCTTCCCTGGTAGAAACTGAGCTTGAAGGTCCAGTTTGTAAGCTAGAGCTGTGTTCCATGGATTCATGGCTAGTCTGCAAAGGGGATAGGAATGTGATCCCCCTTGCTTGTTTATGTACCACATAACTGTGGTGTTGTCTGTCCGTATCAATAGTTGTCCTGGTTGAAGACGATTCCTGAAGGCCAATAGAGCATTCTAAACGGCTAACAATTCCTTTAAATTGATATGCAGGTGCTTCTGATCCTTTGTCCAAAGGCCCTGCAGACAGTTGCCCTGCAAATGGGCTCCCCATGCATAATCTGAGGCGTCCGTGGTTAGTATCTGACTGGCTAGAGGCAGACTGAAGGTTTTCCCTTTGTTTTGAGTACATGCCTTGGACCACCAAAGGAATTCTTTTTGAAGACAAGGCAGGACGGTGATCTGTATGTCTAAACTGTGGCAATGCTGAGATCATAAACTTTTTAGGTACCACTGTATTTTCCTCATATGTAGTCTTGCATAAGGTACGAGAAGGATGCAGGAGGCCATGTAACCCAAAGCCTGCAGGAATTTCCTTGCAGATAGCTCAGTCAATGATGCCAAGGTTTTGAAAGTTGAAGCCAGCTGTAATTGTTTTTCAGATGTCAGAAATGCCATCTGGGTTGTTGTGTTTAGAAGAGCACCCAGAAAAGTTATCTGTTGTGAGGGTGTCAAATTTGACTTTATGTTTACAGTGAATCCCAGGAACTTGAGAAGGTTCTGAACAAATTCTAGATGCTGGAGTAAGACATCCTTGCTGTCTGCCTAAATAAGACAGTCGTCCAGATAAGGGTAAATTTGAATTCCCTTGAGTCTGCAATAAGCTACTACTGGAGCCAGGCATTTGGTGAAGACCCTGGGCGCAGTAGACAATCCAAAGGGTAGCGCAGAGAATTGATAATGCCTCGATCCGGCCTTGAACCGGAGGTATTTTCTGCACTCCTGCCTGATGGGAATGTGCAAATAAGCCTCCTTTAAATCCAAAGTTACCATCCATGCATTCTTGGACAGCACTGGAAGTAGCTGCTGTAGAGTAAGCATCTTGAATTTTAGTATCTCGAGAAAAGTGTTCAAGACTGACAGATCCAGAATGGGTCTCCATGAATTTTGCTTTCTGGGGACTAGAAAGAGCCTTGAGTAAAAACCTTGCCCCATTTCTGAAAGTGGAACCAGTTCTATGGCTTTCATAGCCAAGAGGGCTTCCACCTGGTTTAAGGCCTCTAACCATTGATGTTTTGGTAGATCCGGCCATCCTCTTGGTCTTGGTAGGGTATGAAAATGGAATTTGTAACCTCTTGAAACCACATCCAGAACCCACTTGTCTTGGGTTATATGTGTCCAATTTAGGTGAAAGAGAGAAAGTTTTCCTCCGAGAGGGGCTTCCAGGCAGGAAGTTCCTGCAGCCCAACGGAGGGAGTCATTGAGCCTGTTTTCTATGAGCTTGCGACCTGTCCTCTCCTCCCCTAGGGGTGGAAGCAGTCCACTGTCTTGGTCTATAAGAGGCTTGCGTTTGGGGCCTTCCTCGGGAGCGTCTGTATCTACCCCTCTGAGGCCTGTCTGAATTGGGAAAGGACCAATTTTTAGTAGGCCAATTCCTACTAAATCTGGGTGGCTGTACTTGTAAGAAATCCTTAACCATTTGCATGGATTTTGCCTTGTCCTCCATCTTCTTTATCACCTCTTCAGCCTTAGATCCAAACAAAACATTATGCTGAACAGGAGTATCCAATAACTTAGCTTTGACTTGATCTGGCAAATTTTGTTCCTTTAACCAAGCATGCCTTCTAATGACTGTGCCAGAGGCAGCAGCCCTACAAGAAGCCTCTAAGGCATCAAAACCACAGTATAAACCATGCTTCCCTACTTGTTCAGTGGCATGCATTAAGTCATGCAATTCCTTATCATCTGCACAAGCGGAAATGGAAGTTAGCTTTTGTTTCAAAACAGACAGAAGACATTGCTGATATTTCAGCATATGAAATTGACAGTTTAAAGCCCTAATAGATAAAGTTGCAGAAGTGTACACTTTTTTGCCCCATCTTTCTAAAGATCTGGAATCCTTCTCAGTGGGAATGGGGTTTTTAGCAGAAGTGGCCTTAACCCCCTTAGGGCCCTGAGAAATGGTTTCAGGATCAGCAGTAGGATTCTTGTATAAAAACTGGTGGGAATCACGAACCCTATAATATCTGTCTGGCTTAACAGGAGCTGGAGGAAAAGAGTCAGGAGTTAAGTTAGCCTCCGAAAAAGCATCATCCACAATATCCAAAATAGGAGGGATAGCCAGGGGTCTAATGTTGGGGAAGAAGAAGAAAATCCCTAAGTCTTTTCTTGGATTCAGAGTACTCCTGTCCTTCCCAGTGAAAATGTTCCCTCATTTCATGTAAAGTTTCCCCAAAAGAAAAATCCTCAGGGGGAGAGGCTGAAGGAATGGATTCCTCAGCATCAGAATCCTCATAAGGAGGGAAAGAATATTCCTGGTCAGAAGAAGAAACTGAAGAAACAGAAGCCTGATCAGAGGAATCATAATAAACATCCTGTCTTGGCCTTTAACTGGAGGGGGATGTGAACCCCTAATCATAGTAAGTAAATCCTCTGCCATCTTGAGTAACTGTTTCTGTGACTTGGGAGCCGGTTCAGAAGAGGCCTGTGTTGCAGTCTTTGATTTAGAAGGAGTCTTTGCCTTTGTCTTTGGCTTTGCCTTTATTAGAAGCTGAGTAGGCCTGAAAACCCCTTCAGAAGCCGGTACCTGCACAGCGGCTCCGGACCCATCTGAAGGAGCATTGTCCGAAGGTCCTGCAATAGAAATATTCAAAGGGCTGGTTGGCTCCTCATGAGAGTCCATTTCGGCCATCGGTTCTGAAATGGCCGACGACAAGGGCTGCAAAAGCACCTCACTGACGACGGCTGAACCTGAAGCTGGCTCCGCTTGTGCGCTATCATCAGATTTGGACCTCGGAGGCCTGTCTTTATCCTTGCGAAGTTTGTGAACTCTGGTGGCCGGAACCGTATCCAACGACATTTTGTAGTTAAAGCGCCTACTGAAGTAATGAAAAGCAAAATCGTACCTTCGTTTAATTGTACGTTGATTGAATCTAGCACAAAACCGACAACTAGCTACGTCGTGGTCAGGGCCTAAGCAAGGAATACAGTAAGAATGAAAATCCTTATGAGGTATTTGCTTCCCACATGAAATACAATTATTAACTTTTTCTGACATCGGACTGGAGCAAGAAAAAAGTTTCCCCAACGGGGTACTTAGCTTTGAGTAGGAGAAGAAAGTCTTCGGACTGAAGTACGTTTAGAAAAAATTGTCAGGAGTCAGCCGACCGGCACTTGCAAACTGCTATCACCGCACGGCAAGAAAGACTGGAGAACATGGCGTCGGCTGCCAGCTTTGTACTCCTGGCACTCTGACGTCAGGGAGCATGGCTAAGCAGCCGACACCGGACCCAGACTTTGGGATTCTGGCCGACCGAGGACTGCCTGCCTGCAAGGGAGAACCCTACAGTCATGACTGCAACAGTGAAACACGATGAACATCTGGGTTGTTTGCTGATGAGGCCTTTTTCCCTTTGGGTCCCTGAGAAATGGTTTCAGGGTCAGCAACAGGGCTTTTATACAGAAATTTGTGAGAGTCAGGGACTCTGTAATATCTATCGGGTTTAACTGGGGCTGGAGGTAAGGAGTCAGGGTTTAAGCTGGATTCAGTGTAGAATCATCCACAATATCTAACACTGGCGGAATAGCAAGGGGTCTGTGTTGAGGCAATAAAAGGAAGTCTCTGAGCCTTTTCTTGGATTTTGAGTAATCCTGACCTTCCCAATGGAAATGCTCCCTCATGGTATGTAAGGTCTCTCCAAAGGAGTAGTCCTCAGGCGGAGAGGCTGATGGAATTGATTCTTCAGCATCAGAATCCTCATAAGGGGGGTAAGGAATATCCTAGGTCTGAGGATGAATCTGAAGAAATGGACACCTGGTCGGAAGATTCATAGTCTGCATCCTGTTTGGTCCTTTTATCAGGAGGGGGATGGGACCCCCTGATCAGGGTGATTAGGTCTTCGGCCATTTTGAGCATTTGTTTCTTAGGCATGGAAGCCTGTCCTGGAGAATGCTGTATCTGTTCCTTTGTTTTTAAGGGGGCCTTAGACTTAGCAGAGGGTTTTAATGGTTAACTGGGTAGGTCTGAAGACACCCTCTGAGGCTGTGGATTGCTCAGCTACTTCGGTTCCCTCAGAAGGGTTAGTTTCGGTAGGCTGAAAACAGAGCATCCGAAGGCCCAGCCAGCTCCACATGGGAGTTTGAGGCGGTCTGTGGTTCTGTGGAAGCGGTCGTCAGGGGCTGCGTAGGAGCCTCACTCAAAACCGGAGAACCGGCAACCGGCCTAGAAGAGGCCTCGTCGTCAGTTTTGGGCCTCGGATGCCTGTCCTTGTCTTTGCGCATTTTATGTAATCCTGTCGCCGGAAGTTCCGACGGCATGGTGTAATTGAATTTTCTGCCAAAATAATGTCGGGCAAAATCAAACAGACGTTTAATAGTGCGCTTGTTAAACCTTAGCACAAAACCGACAACCAGTAACATCGTAGTCTGGGCCTAGGCATGGAATACAATAGGAGTGGAAATCCTTAATGAGGTATTTGCCTCCCACAAGAAATACAGTTATTAACTTTTACTGACATCGGTCTGAGGCAAGAAAAAGTTTCCTCAACGGGGTACTTAGCTTTGTAGAAGTCTTCGATTCTGGATTCGGAATGAAAATCTCAGGAGTCGGCCGACCGGCACTTGCGAACTGCTTCTGCTTCGGGCACCGCGCGGCAAGAAAGACTGAAGAAAATGGCGTCGGCTGCATCTTATATACCCCTGTCGCACTGACATCAGGGAGGAGGTGACAGCAACCGACGCCGGACCAAGACTTTGGAACTCAGGCCGACTGGGGAACCGCCTGACGGCAGGATAACCCCAAGTGTAATGACTGCAGTAGTGTAACACGATGAACATCTGGTATCACAGCCAGGGAACTGTGCTCTGACAATCTCAGGGCCTTCTTAGGAGGCTCCGACTCTGAAGACACAGAGGGGGTCCTGGGACTGTTTCTTATGGCCCCTGTTCTCTTTAGGATTTCTTGGTGGGGGGGGGGGGTTGAGCCCAGAAGCAATGGCAGGAGAAGGAGGAGGGATAAGACCCCCAAGCACAAGCTTGTTACGTCCATCTGCAAGGGTCTGAGGGAGAAAGGTTTGCAGATAGAACAATCTACTAGAAGGTGGGCAGGACTCAAACAGTAAACGCACTCCATGCGGGTGTCAGATGCAGGTATCTTATGCCTACATGAAGTGCATTTTTTTTAAAAACCCATGGGTTTGTCAGATTTCACTGACATGGTAGAGATGAAAGAGGAAAAGAGAAGAAATCTGAGATAACCACGAGCAGAAAGAGACACTACAGATTTAAGAACTTTTTTTTTTTTTTTTTTAATAGTTAGAATAAGGACAAGAAAGACAAGTAAAGAAAGAAGAAATTTTAAGTCACAACCCAAAATACACTCGCAAAGAAGCTCTAACCAAAACAATGCTGAGCGCTGCAAAGGAAATCAGAAATATCAGAGGAACTACGGAGTATGGGTAGGGTGGGAGGAGCTCTAGCTTCAGATCCTAAGCTTGCTGATGGCAGAGTCGGTTCAGAGCCTGGAACTGAGACCCACAGGTTTGATGAAGACTGAACAGACATCAGATCTGATGGTCTTTGGTTACTGTCTGACTTTGGAATGAATGAGGAAAAGGGCAGTCCACTTTACCCGTTTTTAAACACCATAGAAAGAACCAGTATAGCTAACTAATGTAGTAGGTACTAGCAAAAGGGAAGAAAATTGAACTCTTCCCTGGAGGGTGGTTCAAACTGGAACTTGGTCAGCTGTCTGAACTCAAAGTTGAGGTCCCATGGTTGAACTGATTTTTAATTGCGAGTGTAAGAAGAAAGGCTCCCTTAAAGGATGTGGAATTTGAGATGAAAAATGGTCTATATTCCCCTGCAACACACACAGCAAAATCTGTCCATTCTTCTTTGCAAGTTTCCCTGGTGCTAAGACTCTGGGCAGAAGCCATGATATACACCACCCTTTTGAAGTAAATTGGGTCCTTATCAATTAAGTAAACACAACAATGTGGCAAGTACTGGGGAGTAAAAATCCTGGTAACTGAGAAGGGTACAGAAGGATCTTAATCTGACAAGGCTTCTCCACAGAGAGAGGCCACAGCAAAGGCCTCATTTGTCAAGGTCAGTGTGGGGAAATAACAATCACTCTGGCTTTGCTCGCCTGTGCCTTCAGCTGGAACTTGAGCATAAGAGGAAAGGCATGCAGGACACCTGGAAGCCACTTCTGGACTAACTCATCCCTGGACTGTTGTCTTGGAGGAGGAAATTGAAGTAAAATTTGCTGCATTTTATACTGGTTAGAACAACAGACTGCAGCAAAGCTTACCTACTGGTGTAAAAATAGTGTCACCAGTAACCAGATGAGGCAACTCATGATGCATCAGCAAGCACCAGCTGATCCAGTCCGCTAGTGAGATGGCTTGTCCAGGTATGTGGACTATTAGAAGGAAGCAGTTTGTGTTAGTGGCCCGTTCCCAAACCATTACCACATCTCGGGGGGTGAGGTAGCAGGCTGTGGGCAGCAAGGTCCCCTTGCTTACTGATGCACCACGCCATTGCAAAATGTACAGCTACTTCTCTATGAGAAAGACTTCTGAAAAGCTGCACTGCAAGGACTGCTGTGTCTCTAGGGCACTTACAAGTAAACTGCCCTTTGCCTGTGAAAAGATCCTTTTTTAAAATATGCCCCAAGCAATGCCCCTCCATCATACACTGGGGCTTATGCATCTACTTCACTGGGAGCAGAGGAAGAAGGCAAGAAAAGCCTGTGGACAGGTTTCTGCAAACTACTAAAGCAAGATGCTGCAAATATTTGCAAAGGGCAGGACAGAATGTTTGTGGACTGATTATACTGTGTACCCAAATTCCACTGGAAAATATGGCACTCATGTAAAATGAATATCTGATGCCATGAGCACTACAGTTCTGAGACACAGTGGATGACTGATGGATCTTCAGCACCCCTAAACAAGTATGAGGAATTGCTTGCAAAGCAATAGCATGCCAAATATGCAATCTGTGAATGTCAGGAACACACGTGGTTCCAACTGGGACCTCACAAATCAGTTATGTCAGAGGACATGAAGAGGAGGAGAACATTCTGGGCTGACACTAGCTGCGCTTCCACTGGAACAAGGAGCCACTCTAAGGTAGGGAAACCTTTCAGCTCTGAAATAATGCCACTGCCAAAAGACATTTCATAAAGATTGAGATGCTATGCACACACCAAAAATCAGGCATAAAAAAAAAATGAACTCTAAAATGCAAAAAAAAAGGACAAACTCCCTGCTGATTCTGATATGCAGGTATGCATCATGAGGTCCTGAGCTCAACTAATCCCCTCTGGGAAGCCGGAAAGAAATGACCATACTATGACCATCTGGTACTTTTAGAAGGTATTTACTTGGGATGCTTAGATCTGGAATGGGCCAGAAATCCTTGGCATTTTTGGCACCAATAAAACTGGAGTAGTAACCCAATCCTTTCCAGTTTAGTAGGACCGACTGGCTGGCTTTTTTTTTTTTCCAGACAGCTGGCAACCACTAAAATTACAACCCCCTTTTAGTGGAGAGGGAAGTCAAAGAGGAAGGGAGAGCAGATTAGTAGGGGCCAAAAGGAGATGAACCGATTATGTTACAATGTCAAAATTCCATAAGTCGCATGTAATAACTGCCCATGTTGACCAGTGAGGGACAGACATTGGTACATCTCAAAAGTGAAGTAATAGGGGAAGGCCTTGAGAAGGCTGCTGTTGCTCCAATGGACTCCATGATCATTCCAGGAACCTCTGTGACTGGGATGCCATCCAACACAGAAGTTAGTACCCCACTCTGTTCCTTCTAGAATAACTATCTTGTGGCAATCAGCAGTGCAGAATTCACTTTCAATGTGGACTTCTGCCCAAGGCTCACTGTTGCAGTACTCACTTTTTGGATTCCTGCCTGAAGGACTTCAAAGGATGGCCCAAATACCAGAGCTTTCACATCCTCATTCCTGGCCCAGTGGACACTTTCCTATTCTGAGATTACAGCATTACTTTTATGAAGGGTAGTGGGCTGGGACCCTCAAGTCTTTCTTGCTCCAGATTCCAAACCCCAGGAACCCAGGGATCTAAAGCATGACCAAACCAAGGATAGCTCAAAGCCAATAAGAAAGTACAGTTTTGTACCTACCATAAATGTAGATGTTCGAGTGCTAATACAGCTGCAGTAATCACAGATGGGTTTTCAGCCGTCAGGCGGTCCCTCAGTCGGCCGAATTCCAAAGTCTTGGTCCGGCGTCGGTTGTCGTCGCTTACTCTTCTGACGTCAGTAAGGCCAGAGTATATAAGACACAGCCGATGCCATGTTCTTCAGTCTTTCTTGCCCCAGATGTCAGGTGCCCCCAAAAGGAAGGCAATACATAAATAAGGCTTATCTACATATGCAGGCAATGCAATGTAATGCAAAATCAGTGTAAGCAAGCAAATAAAACATAGCAGGATAACCCAGTCAGGTGGTATGAAGAGGTTGTTAGGCCCCATGCCTTTACCAAGTGGGGAAGGAGGGAGGAAACCTGTACTGCAGCTGTATTAGCACTCGAACATCTACATTTATGGTAGGTACAAAACTGTACTATGTTCATCGTGCATACAGCTGCAGTAATCACAGATGAGTAGAGTCCCAAAGCTATGCATAGGGTGGTAGGTACTATGAGGAACTGGGTTGAGCCAGAATGCCCTGCAAAACAGCAGTGGCAAAGCCTGCTCTTGTTCTGGAATATAAGGGTAGGTGGTAGTGTTTTGTGAAGGTATGTACAGAACTCCAAGTGGCTGCCTCCAAAATATCCTTAGTAGGAACGCCTCTGAGGAAGGCTGTAGAGGTGGCTGTGGCCCTGGTGGAGTGAGATCTGATACCAGTAGGGACAGATTTCCCATGATAGGAATAACAAAACCGTATGCAGTGGCCAATCCACTTGGAAATGGTCTGTTTGGTAACTGGTTTCCCTTGAGCCCCTACGCATAGGACACAAAAGTTGTTCTGATTTCCTGAAGGACTTTGTTCTGTCCAAATAATAACGTAGCTGCCTATGGATGTCTAAAGTGTGAAGCAGCCTCTCCCCTTTGTTTTGAGGGTTAGGATAAAAGGTAGGTAGGTGTATGGCTTGATTTAAGGCTACCCTGGATACCACTTTTGGCATAAAAGATGGGTTAGTACGAAGGGAAACCCTGTCCTGATGGAAGATGAGGAAGGGCTGCACCGCCATGAGGGCCTGTAGTTCAGAAACCCTACGAGCTGAAGTGATGGCCAGAAGGAAAGCTGTTTTCCAGGACAAATGTTGCAGATCTGTTGAGGCAGCAGGTTCAAAGGAAGGCAATGTTAATTTTTCTAGTATGTAATTAAGGTCCCAGGCTGGTATTGGTTGCTTCCTTGGAGGTCTTATATTCTTAGCCCCTCTGAGGAACTGTCGTAAGAGTGGGTGAGAGAATAAAGGAGGATCCGTGTTGAATTCTGCAGAAATGGCTGAGGCATGTATTTTTATGGAAGAAAATGGAAGTCCACTGTTCAGCAGTTCAGCTAGGTACTGTAAAACCTGAGGCAAGTTCAATTTTCTAGGGTCCTGGCCTATTTTCTCATTCCAACAGCAAAACCACTTCCATTTTGCAGAGTAAGCTTTTCTAGTAGATGGTCTTCTGGCCTCCAAAATGACATCCTGCACCTCCTTGGAGAGTAGGGACTGTTGTGGTGTCAAGGAATTTTCCATGCAGCGAGGTTTGAGTGTTTTCAGCTGACTGTGAAGAGTTTTGTAGCTGTTCTGAGTCAGTAGGAGAAGCATTAGAGGCAGGGACCAGGGAGGAGTATGTGTTAGGCTCCTCAGGAGTGGATACCAGTGTTGCCTTGGCCAATCTGGAGCAATCAGTATCATCCTCGGTTTGTCTGTTCTTGCTTTCAAAAGCACCTTGGGCAGAAGGGGCAGAGGTGGGAATGCATAAACTGTCCATGCTGTCCAACTGAATGAAAGGGCGTCCACTTTCCAGGCCTTTGGATGAAAGGTCCTTGAACAAAACTTTTTCAGTTGATAGTTCCTGTGGGAGGCAAAAAGATCTATGTCTGGCCTCCCCCACGCTTGGATTATCTCTGTAAACACCTGAGGATGTAACTTCCATTCGTGTGGATCTGTCATATTTCTGAGTGTCTGCCAGTGTGTTTTCCAGTCCTGGCAAGTATTGTGCTTGAAGTTCGATTTGTCTTTCCAGAGCCAAGTTCCAAAGAGTCATGGCTAGTCTGCACAAGGGGTATGAATGTGTTCCTCCTTGTTTGTTTATGTACCACATTACTGTGGTGTTGTCTGTTCTTATCAGTAATTGTCCTGGATGCAGGAAGTCCTTGAAAGCTGTAATTGCATTTATCACTGCTAGCATTTCTTTTTGATTGATGTGAAGGTGCTTTTCCTTTTGGGACCATCTGCCCTGAATGCACCTGTCCTTCATGTGCGCCCCCCAGGCGTAATCTGAGGCGTCTGTGGTTATGACTTGTTTTGCTTGAGGCTTGCAGAATGGAAGGCCTGTGTTTACTTGACATGCTTGGGCCCACCATAGAAATTCCTTTTGAAAACATGGAATTATTGGTATAATTGCTTCCAAACTGTGACTGTGTTGAGATCATAGATTTATTAGGTACCATTGAAGTTTCCTCATATGCACCTTTGCACATGGGATTAGATGCCATGAATCCCAGAGCCTGCAGGATTTTCCTTGCAGTAAGCCTGGTACTTTTTGCTAGTGTTTTGAAGTACTGAGATAGTTGCCCTTGTTTTTCTGGCGTAAGATATGCCATCTGGGTGTTTGTGTCCAAGTTGGCACCCAGGAAGGTTATTTTCTGAGATGGTGTTAGTCTTGATTTCTCCTTGTTGATGGTATATCCCAGAGAAAGCAGTAACCGTGTCACATAAGCCAGATGTTCCAGTAGTATGCGTTTGCTGTCCGCTTGGATAAGGCAGTCGTCCAGATAAGGGTAAATTTGTATCCCTTGAAGTCTGCAGTAGGCAATCACTGATGCCAGGCACTTTGTGAATACTCTGGGCACAGTAGATAAGCCAAAGGGCAATGCAGAGAATTGATAGTGGATTGAACCTGCAAGAAATCTGAGGTATCTTCTGCAGCTTTGTCTGATTGGGACATGCAGGTATGCCTCCTTGAGGTCCAATGTTACCAGCCAAAACTCCTTGCCCAGCATGGGAAGAAGTTGCTGTAATGTGAGCATCTTGAATTTTGGCAGTAGGAATGTGTTTAGGATGGATAAGTCCAAAATGGGTCTCCAGTCGGTTCCTTTTCTTGGTACCAGAAAAAGTCTTGAATAAAAACCTTGACTTTGTTGGAGTGTAGGTACCTTTTGTATAGCTCTCATGTTTAGGAGCTTTGAAATTTGCAGTTGTGCCTCTGCCCTTTGATTTTGTGGCAGGTTTGGCATGCCTCTCATTTTTGGAAGAGTGTGAAATTGAAATTTGTAGCCTCTGTTTATAATGTCCAGTATCCATTTGCCTGTTGTGACAATATGCCAATTGCTTGCAAATAATGCTAGTTTCCTCCCAAAGGTGCTGTCAGCTGAGACTTGCTTGGCATGGAAATGAGGGAGTCATTGGGTTTGCTTCCTGTATTGTTGTGCACTGTCTTCACCACCTCTTGGTGCTGGAGATTGCCATTGTCTGCCTCTATATGATCCATGTGATTGCCCTCTGCCCCTTGTGCCTGTATCTGCCTCTTTGGGGCTTGTCAGTGGCTGGAAAGGACCAGTTTTTGAAGGCCAATTTCTGCTAAAGCGTGGTGGTTGGACCTGTAAGAAAGCCTTGACAGTTTGCATAGATTTGGCTTTTTCTTCCATTTTCCATAGTATGTCCTCAGCATTAGTACCAAATAATACATCCTTTTGTAAAGGAGCATCAAGAAGTTTAGCTTTCACATGATCAGGTAAATTTTGTTCCCTAAGCCAGGCATGCCTGCGAATGACTGATCCTGTGGCAGCCGCTCTACTGGAAGCCTCTAGGGCATCATAACCACATTGTAAGGTGTGTTTACCCACTTGCTCCACTATGCATCATATCCTGTAACTCTTTTAAATCTGGTTGTTCAGGTTGAGACATTTTGTTCCTTAATTGTGATAACAGGTACTGTTGATATTTAATCATATGAAACTGACAGTTTAAGGCCCTCATGGCTAGGGTGGCGAGGTATATACCTTTTACCCCACCTTTCTAGAGATCTGGATTCCCTTTCTGCAGGGAGTGGATTCTTGGCAGTGGAGGCCTTTAATCCCTTGGGGCCTTGTGAAATGGTTTCAGGGTCAGCATTATGGCCTTTGTAGAGAAATTGGTGAGAGCTGGGTACTCTGTAATACCTATCAGGTTTTACTGGTGCAGGAGGCAGAGAATCAGGGTTAAGGCAAGCCTCGAATAGACATCATCCAGTACATCCAAAACAGGGGTATAGCCAGAGGTCTGTGCTGAGGTAACCAAAGAAATTCCCTAAGTCTTTTCTTGGAATCTGAAAAGTCTTGGCCTTCCCAATGGAAGTGTTCCCTCAAAGTGTGCAAGGTTTCCCCAAAGAAAAATCCTCAGGAGGGGATACAGAAGGAATGGACTGTTCTGCATCCGAATCCTCAAAAGGGGAGTAAGAGTGTTCCTCTGCATCAGAATGTTCTGATAAAATGGATCCCTGATCAGAAGAGGGAGATTCTTCCTCCACTCTGGGTCTCTTGTCAGGAGGGGCTGAGAACCTCTGATAAGAGTAATTAAATCCTCAGCCATTTTAAGCATCTGTTTCTTAGGCATGGGTCCAGGAGATGGGCCCTGTGCAACAGGCCTCGTGGGATGCCTGGCTGCTTTGGATTTAGTAAAAGCCTTTATTGAAAAAGAAGATGAGGGCCTAAATACACCATGGGTGGAGGTGGACCTGTCCACATTAGTAGGCTCGACATTAGCAGGGGCTTCGGTTGTAGTCTGGGAAAGGACCGAGGACCCAGCGGTCTTGGGTACAGAGAACACCGCCAAAGGAGTGTCGTCGGTAGTCAGGGACTGCAAAGGCGTCTCGCTGAGAACCGGACCACGTGTAGCCTGTTTTGGCGTGGTGTCGGTGGAGACCGCGGGTCTCGCGTGTCGGTCCTTTTCCTTGCGTTTTTTTGACAAAACGGTAGTCGGAGTGTCCGACGACATCTTATAATCAAAAGCTTTACCAAAGTAGTGTTGGGCGAACTCCGCCCGACACTTGATAGTGCGTTTATTGAAGGTAGCGCAAAAGCGACAGCCCGAGACGTCGTGGTCTGGGCCCAAACAAGGTATGCAACGGGAATGGAAATCCTTATGCGGTATTTGCTTCCCACAAGAAATACAATTATTAACTTTCTGACATCGGTCTGAGGCAAGAAAAGTTTCCCCAACGGGGTACTTAGCTTTAAAGAAGACTTCGGTTCCAATTTTTTCTTAATTCAGGAGCTGGCCGACCGGCACTTGCGAGCTGCTTCTGCTTCGGGCACCGCGCGGCAAAAAAGACCGAAGAACATGGCGTCGGCTGTGTCTTATATACTCTGGCCTTACTGACGTCAGAAGAGTAAGCGACGACAACCGATGCCGGACCAAGACTTTGGAATTCGGCCGACCGAGGGACCGCCTGACGGCTGAAAACCCATCTGTGATTACTGCAGCTGTATGCACGATGAACATCTGCTGTATGAATGATAACTGGAGAAAGGAAATGAGGGTGGGAGTGAACGGTTACCCATCCCAACCCCATGGAAGGTGAGGAGAGATGGGCTGGGAGGGAGCTGGTACTGCAATAGTAATTCTACAACTAAGGCAACTTCCCAATTCAACTGTACTATGTTCTTCATAGTTCACTGTTGCAGTACTGACTCTTGGCATAACATTCTAGTGCTAAGCAAGGCTGGGTGGCTGTTCAGAAACAGAAAAGCAAGGGTGAACAAACTCTGTAGGAAAGCTAACGCAAAGCTTGTCCCATTACCAGACAAGGCCTCTAAGTTGTAGTGATCTAGAAAAATGTACAAAGCATACCAGGTAGCTGCATCCAAATCAGCCTGGGTGGGGAGGACTGCCATAGTAGTCATATCACTAGTGAGCAAGAGTACTTACCCAGTCAGATATTTGCTTTCCAGCATAGACTGGACAAAAAGTAATACAGCTGTCAATTCAGTTTGAGACAGTTTGACAAGCTTACCTTCTTTTCACTTTGTAACAGTTTGTTGGCAAGCTTAACTTTCTTCCTTTGCAAAAGTAACAAGCTGGTATGATTTTCAACTTTTTTCTATTAAGGTAAAATCTGAATTGCCTGTGCATGTAAAAGTCTCTGCCTTGATCAAAGGGAGGCAAAAAACACTAGCAAATGTACTGCCTGGCAAGCAAGTAGAACATGACTAAAATACAGTTCATTGGACTCTGCGCTACCTTGAATTTTTTCCCACTAAGGGGACACAGCCACTTGTCTTTTCCCACTTCTTGAGTGTTGGCAGTGATGAACTTTTCTACTTCTTGCTCGGAGTCTTTCTTCCCCATCTTTACTGCTTCCTCCTCGGACAATGATTCCTTCACCGTGAATAAGGGATTTAGTCTTTCCTCACAATTTTTCTGCCACTCTGAAACTAAATTAGGAGACATTTCATAGTATCTGTATACTCAAAGCTACAATTTAAAACATGCTTAGAGCCAAGTATGCAACAAAATCTCACTGCATGACATTTATACCTGGAATTCTGGGAGAAAAAAAAGATTATTTCACAGTTTACCAAAATTATTTTCTTACCTTATCAGTTGATAAATGAGAAGATCCCCCTTAAAGGGCCTTTTGTTGGGTACATTTATTTCACCCCCAAAAATTCAGCAAATTTCATTTAAGACCCCACATTCTGTAATGTGCTCAGTCTGTATGGTCACATGCTATGTCTCAACATGCCAGTGACTTAAATAGATCTACCGCTGCTCAGCAAAAGCAACTAATAAGCATCATTCTGCAAATATTACAGATGTACAGAACTTACCATAACAGCAGATGTTGGTGTGTCATCACTGTTGTAGACATGGAATGTAGTCATGTAGGCCATAACTGTAGATATTAAGAGCATGTTCACTGTTGCAATAGCTTCTCAGTCTTCTGTCAAAGACCCACAGTAAAATCTAACTTCCAGCGTTTTTCACCCGTTTCCCCTTCCTAGCTATAGATATTGGCTAAGGCTCTTCCTAGCTATAGATATTGGCTAAGGCTCTTGCCACCCCCATAGTGCCTTTTTTAGGCAAGGCTCAAATTCTAAACCTACCACCCTAGAAAACAAAAATGGGAAGAAATTGAGGGTAATGCTGCTCAATGCCAGAAGTCTAAATCTCAAAATGCACGCACTCGAGGCCCTTCTCAGTATGGAGAACATCGATGTCTGTGCTGTAACTGAAACCTGGTTCAAGGCTCCTGAGAGCACCCCGGCACTATTAGGTTTTACCTCATATCATGCGTTCGGCCCCAAAACCGGACCACTCCACAAAAGGAGGGTGTATCCATATTCATAAAGGATACTCACACCTCCAGGTTGGTGGCAGCATGAAGCTTGAAACCATCCAGGTGCAACTAACCATAGGCAAAACTGCTCTACAAATTGTAGCATGCTACAGGCCACCCTCTCAAACTCAGGAACCCCACACAGCCTTCCTGAAGACACTGGAGGGTATAAATGTATCTCCAAACACCATCATATTGGGTGACTTCAACTACCCGAATATAGACTGGGAACATTACTCAAGCCCTAACTTTCTAGCCCAACGGTTCCTGGAGTTCATAAATTCAAATGCCATGGAACAGCTAGTCACTGTTCCCACGAGAGGAGAAAATATACTAGATCTCATTGTCACAAACATGGGGACAAAATGCTCCACACCGGAAGTATATCCCTCATTGGTGAGATCTGATCATAAACTAATCTCACTGGAAATCCACATCCCGCCCCACCCCAAACAAAAAGACCATAGTGAAGAACTTCTCTAAAGCAAACTTCACACTACTCAAGACTGGTGTGGTATCCTTCAAGGCCCCTGAGTCAGAGGAAACCACAACCCAAGCTCCGGAAGCCCTTACAAATGCCTTCTATGAACACCTCCAGGACTGCATGGATCAGGCAATCCCAAATAAAACCAAGACTCTTTCCACAAAGGGCAAACGTCCAGTCTGGTGGACCCCAGCCATTAACAAACTTTACAATAAGAGGAGAAAGCTATTACATGATAGAACAAAATCCATAAAGGAAGTCACCCCTGATCATTATTAGTAAAAATACGAGCACTCATAAAATCAACTAAGGCCAATTTTGAGAGAAAAATTGCCATGGATTCAAAGGACAATCATAAGGCCTTTTTCAGCTATGTTAGGAACCTGGGTGGAAACTCACAGATATGCTCAGAATTAGTCCAAAATGATACAAAAATCACTGAACCCACAGACATTGCCAACATACTGGCAGACAGGTTCAGTGCAAACTTCACCCTCTCCCCTAAAGGAGATAACTATCCCAGCCGAGTGTAGCCTCCCGGACATCTCAAATGCAGGTGAAAGCTGCTCTCTCTAAAGCTAAAAACACAGCATCAATGGGACGGATGGTGTCCCCGGCTGTGTGCTACGAGCTAAATGAGGAATTAAACCCGCACATAAGGCAGCTGTTTAATCTCAGCCTTACCACAGGATACGTGCCCAAGGAGTGGCGTGCGGCAACTGTGGTCCCACTCCACAAAGGTGGCGCCTCTACGGACCCTGGTAATTACCGCCCATAAGCTTAACAAGTCTAGTCTGCAAAGCTATGGAGAGGATCATAATGGAGCTCATAAACAAAGATATAGGGGACTTGCAGACATTGGACCCGACCCAGTTTGGCTTTGTCAAGGGAAGATCATGCCTTTTGAACTTGGTCGACTTCTTGAAATAGTCACCAAGGCCATTGATGAGGAAAGGCAGTCCATACAGCCTACCTTGACCTTGCAAAGGCTTTGACACAATACCCACGGGTATTGTAGAAAAACTACCAGCTTAAATGTAAACCCATATGTCACAAGATGGGTTGCAAACTGGCTTAAGGACAGAACCCACAGGGTTAGAGTTGCTGGCGCTGTGTCAGACTCCAAGCCGGTCACAAGTGGTGTCCCACAGGGCTCGGTCCTTGGCCCCTATTGTTTGGCATCTACTTCTCAGAAGTACAGGCCAACATGGGAGGACTTTGGCTGACAAAGTTTGCAGATGACTGCAAACTGGGCGCCATAGTGGAAAGTGCATCGGACACGGATATCCTTCAGAAGGGACTCACGGAAACAGATAGCTGGTGCCAGAGCCATGGCCTGAAGTTAAACGCCAAAAATGTATAGTCATACCCTTGGGAAAAACAAGGTAACCCCAAGCTACCATATAGGTGGCAATCCACTAAGCACAGAAGAGGTTATCAGGGACCTGGGGACCCAGGTTGACAGTGGCCTTTCTTTTGACACTCACATTGCTAAAGTGGTTAGAAAGACCTTCTACATTGCCCACCTGATCATGAAGGGATACACATCCAGATCTAGTGAGGTCATTGTTCCCCTGTACTCTTCACTTATCAGACCAATGATCGAGTACAATGCCCCATTGGGATGTATCTCACCCGACATCTGCAGCAATTGGAGAGACCCCAAAAGTTCCTCACCAAAAGGATAAAGGGACTCCAAAATCTGTCATATGCTGCCAGATTGAAGAAACTCCAGCTCTATTCAGTCGCATACCGTCTGCTCAGAGGTGACATGTGCCTGACATACAAGGCCATGTCCAACCCGGAATTAATGGACATGCTCCACCTCAAAAATCCAAATCCACCAAAACCACTAGAGCAAGCGACTTAAACCTTAGCACGGATATAAATAGGACGTGCTGGAGGGATAGATTTATCACTCAGAGACTCCCTATGCTGTGGAATAAAATCCCGGTCCATGTGAGGCAGAGCACCTCGCTGACTCTGTTCAAGAGAAATCTAGACCTGTGGATGGGAGATCGTAGGTTTACCCCGGGAATCATCTCTGGGTCACTGCTGGACAGAGGCACAACAAACTAATGGGCACAGTATTTTTTCATATAAGGGGTGGCGTAAGCCACAATAATTTGGGCTAGGCTTATAAATGCCTTAGGGCAGATAGCCTAGTATAAACCTATGAACCTAAGATGCTCTCCCACCTGGAATTGGTACACCTGTGGTATAAAAGTATGTACAACTGTTACCTTTACATCCTTCTTACCTCCCAATAATCAAAAGGGGCCTGTCAGAAGCCAGAGGACTAGCTGTTTAGGTGGCAAATGTCCCCAGCAGTGACTGACCTTCCCAAAAGAATAAGCTCCCTTCTTCGTGCACTAATCAATTGGAGGTGGAAGATGACTTGTAAGGTTAGGAGGAGGTGGGGGAAAACGACTAGATACATAACAATCCTAGGACTAACAGGCGCAACAAGAAGGTGTTGGTGTGAAATATTCTGCAATAGTGAAAATGCTCTTATGTACAATTATAGTTACGTTACTACAAAACAGTACATGATTAGTCATATCATTCACTTCTAATTTCTGGGAAAGTTCCCAAAGCTTACGGACCACAGAGTAGATGTCATTAGTAAGGAATGGTTTGTAAAAGCCCTCACAGAATGGCAGCTACCTCAAGAATCATGGCAGGATTTGTACAGTCCAAGCTCTACTGCCTGGAAAGAGAGTAGAGATGTTTTTTTTCCCCACAACAGCCTGATCACTAAACATCAATGCTGTTGTCGAGTGGGCACTAACATGTCCTGGGTACAACTTTGCCATGGACGGAGTAACAGGAGAGTAAGAGTGAGAAGCCACTTGGACATGGTCCATTTTGAGACAGGTCTGCCCACCTTCACTTTGTAAAGGCTATATATATATATATATATATATATATATATATATATATATATATATATATATATATATATATATTATTTTTTTGTTTTTGTTTTAACTTCTTTAGTGCCCATTAGATAAAAATTTAAGTTGCCTAAGCAAATATCCAGGCATGCAAGACTCCTTAACCCTTGAACTGTGGGGTGGTAAAGAATACTTGATCGTAATTCAGAGAGACCTTTGTCAGACTGGTCATGGAGAAGGGGTTAGTTTGTCCCAGTGGAAAATCAGAAAGGATAGCTTGCACACAATGGTTGTACTTCAGATAGTCTCCTGGCAGGTCTTAGGCCCATTAGGAAGACAGTCTCTCAGGTAAAATATTGTGAGGCACTGTAGCTGCTGGCTGAAATGAAGGAAATGCTTATTTTCTCCCCACTACATTAGTTAGGTCCCAAGAAAGGTAGATAAATGACCTTAAATGCAATATTCCTTTCAGGACAAGTTTATTGGCTGTAACAAATAAAACATGGTGAATCCTAGGCAAACAAACAGACGTGCACTTTCGATAAGGTGTATATCATTACAGGTTTATTTATAAAAGTCTGTTATCCTTGTGGGCCACTGAAGACTGGTTATGGTCCAGCGCCTCTCTCTGGTACCAAGGGGAAAATCTTTTCTATTTATTTTAATGGAGGCTTCCCAGCCTCCCTCATAACAGCAAGTCATCTTCAGTAAATCTAACTGCTGTACCATCCATGCTGCCAGACATATTTCTTCAGCCTGGAAAGTGCGTATTTGAGGGTGGGGTGGGGGGAAGTTAACCCATATTTTGTTACAAGACTTCACTCAGTCACCATCAAATTTCATAGAGCAGAGCCTGCAGTCAGTACAACTGACCTTGACACTGCAGGAGCTCTGCTACAAAGCCCTACTCCTATAAGTTTACTGACAATTTTGGCATTGTAGAATAGCTTACGGCCACTACATCTGAACTAGATACTGCAGGAACTCTACCCAGGAAGCCCTACCCCTACAAGTTTACTGAGAATTTTGTCACTGATTAATATAGGTACATTTAACGAAGAATTTTGCTGTGTACTAAATTTAATCAGTTAAATACATGCCTGCTCTGTTATTAAAAGTCTCTGTGAAATAGTCCGTGCACTCTAAGGACCTCTTACTTAAATGGCTAGTGCCCACTTTTTCTTGACCAGTAGACTATACTGCATATGCCAGTTATATAGCCTCTGGAAGCAACAGAAAAAGAACAGTTGTGTAAAATCTTACCATAACTACAGATGTCCTCCTCTTCCATGTTGCAGTATTCTTGGTATGGGATTTCTCACCTCAGGCGACCCATACGTTGGCTCCTATACAAAAGCTTCAGCTTGGCTGTTGTAGTTGCATGGGATATCACACACAGGCCCATAAAACAGGGGCCTTAAATGTGACGTCTGCACGCACAGACCTCAGAACTTGAAAGGCCAGCAGGACAGGTCAAAACAGAGTAGTAAGTAATGTCAGTAAAAGGATCAAAGAGCCATTTGGTGGTTAAATTGGTCATAGGGTAGGGTATAACCACCAGACCTAAGACAGGTCAACAATGAGAGAGAGAATAGAGAAAGAATAGTTGTGTAAAATCTTACCATAACCATAGATGTCCCTTCTCTACCATGTTGCAGTATTCTTGGTGTGGGATTTACCGCCTCAGACGACCCAAACGTCGGCTGCTATACAAAAGATTTACCTTGGCTGTTACATCTGCGTAGGACGTCTCACATAGGGCCATATACGGGGGGGGGGGGGGGGCTTAAATGTGACGTCTGCATGCACAGGCCTCAGAAAGTACAGTTGCGTACACTTACCATAAATGTAGATGTTTGAGTGTATTCACTATTGCAGTCATTACATTTGGGTAATCTGCTTGCAGGTTGCCCTCTGTCAGCCTGATTAACAAAGTCTTGGGTTCTGTGTCAGTTGCTGTCCCTTCTTCCATGACGTCAGGTTGTCAGGGGTATAAAACATGCAGCCGACGCCATTACATCAGTTTTCCTTGCCCCAGATGTCAGGTGCCCCCCATAATGGGGAGCAATTAAACATAAAAACACAAAGGTATACCCTCCAACAAAAAAGCAAATACACCAAAAAGGCTTTTAAGCATAGTAAAGGAAAGTAGAGGTATAGACAAAAGAAGTTGGGGACAGGAGGGAGGGTAACCTGGACTGCAACCGTAAATACGCTCAAACATCTACATTTATGTAAGTGTACACAACTGTACTATGTTCTTCGCGTTTCACTGCTGCAGTCATTACATTTGGGTAGAATCCCAAAGCTATGGATGGGAGGCTGGCGCTAAACAGCATTAGGTGCGGCTATAAGGACCTGCAGAACTGCGGTGGCAAAGCCTGCCCTGGACTTAGAGTAGAGAGGCAAATGATAATGCTTTGTAAAGGTGTGAACAGAACTCCAAGTAGCAGCCTCTAGAATGTCTTTGGTTAGCACTCCTCTGAGAAAGGCTGCTGAAGTAGCTGCAGCTCTGGTGGTATGAGACCAGACTGTGACAATGTTGACTCCATAAGCTTTTTAGGTACCATTGAAGTTTCCTCATATGCAGTCTTGCATATGGAATCAGTAGGATGCAGGATGCCATGAAGCCCAAAGCCTGCAGAGTTTGTCTTGCAGATAACTGGGTTTTTGTTGCCATCGGTTTGAAGTAAGTAGTCAGTTGCCTTTGTTTGTCTGGCGTGAGGTAAGCCATCTGGGCAGTTGTATTCAAGCTTGCACCCAGGAATGTTATCTTTTAAGAGGGTGCCAGTTGTGATTTCTTTCCATTTATTGTGTACCCTAGGCATGTTAGAAGCCTTTTCACAAATGCCAGGTGTTGAAGAAGAATGTCCTTTTTCTCTGCTTGAATGAGACAGTGGTCCAAGTAAGGCTATATTTGTATACTTCGTCTGCAAAAAGCAATTACTGGTGCTAGGCACTTTGTAAAGACCCTGAGTGCAGTAGATAAGCCAAAGGGCAGTGCAGAGAATTGGTAATGCATTAAGCCAGCCTTGAATCTGAGGTATCTTCTGAACGATTCCCTTACTGGGATATGCAGGTATGCCTCTTTTAGATCTAATGTCACCGGCCAAGCATTCTTGCCCAGCTTGGGCAGAAGCTGCTGCTGCAAAGTCAGCATTTTGAATTTTGGAATGTCCAGGTGTGTGTTCAAAATTGATAAATCCAGTATTGGCCCCCAGGCCTTGTCCTTTCTGGGTATCAAGAACAGTCGAGTAAAAACCTTGTCCTTTTTCCTGTTCTGGCACTGGCTGAATAGCCCCCATATCCATGAGGGATGTAACCTCTTTCTGTGCCTCTGCCCATTAATTTTTTGGCAGATCCGGCCAACCGTTTGCCATTGGCAGAGTATGGAAATGGAATCTGTATCCCTGTGATACTATGCTTAGTACCCACTTGTCCTGGGTTATTAACTGCCAATATTTTAGCAAAAAGTGCTAATTTTCCCCCTAAGGGTGCTGCCAAAAAGTAAGTGCTTGGTGAAGGCAGAGGGAAGTCATTGGGACTGTTTTCTGTAGGTTTGCGCTTTATCTCCTCCAGATTTGGAGATAGAAGCACCCCATTCCTTTGACCTGTAAGAATCTTGTGCCTGGTATCTGGAACCCTTTGGGTGGGTATCTAGATTTGCCCCTTTGTGCTCTGTCTGACACAGGAAAGGACCAATTTTTTGTAGGCCAGTGTCTACTGAATCTTGGTGGCTGCACTGCTAAGAAATTTTTTACAGTTTGCATAGACTTAGCCTTGTCTTCCATTTTCTTTAAAACGTCTTCTGCCTTAATACCAAACAGAATATCATGCTGTAGAGGTGCATCCAGTAATTTAGCTTTAACATGATCAGGCAAATTTTGCTCTTTTAGCCAGGCATGCCTCCTAATCACAGATCCAGTAACTGCGGCCCTGCAGGAGGCCTCTAAGGAATCAAAACCACATTGCAAAGTATGCTTCTCAACTTGTTCAGCTGCATGCAATAATTCCTGCAATTCTTTATTTTCTGCACATTCAGAAATCAACATAATTTTGTGTTTCAGCAATCCCATAACATGTTGTTGATACTTGAGCATATGAAACTGGCAGTTTAAGGCCCTAATAGCCAAGGTTGCAGATGTAGAAACCTTCTTTTCCCATCTATCCAGTGACCTTGAATCTCTCTCAGAGGGGGTAGGATTTCTTGCTGTTGAGGCCTTAACTCCAACTGGACCCTGTGAAACAGTTTCAGGATCAGTGGCAGGGTTTCTAAATAAAAATTTGAGAGAGTCAGGGATCCTGTAATATCTGCCAGGCTTGCTGGGAGCCGGAGGTAAGGAGTTCGGGGTCAAGCTCAACTCCGAAAACACATCATCCACACTGTCTAAAACAGGGGGTATGGCTAAAGGCTTGTACTGAGGGAGAAGGAAATCCCTGAGCCTCTTTTTTTGATTCTGAGAAATCTTGACTCTCCCAGTGAAAATGCTCCCTCAAAGTATGCAAGGTTTCTCCAAATGAATAATCCTCAGGAGGTGATGCAGAAGGGACTCCCCTGCATCAGACTCCTCATAGGGAGGTATAGATAATTCCTGACCAGAAGAGGAATCAGAAGAAATAGAAACCTGATCTGAAGATTCATAATCAGTGTATTGCCTAGGCCTCTTATCAGGAGGGGGTGGGAACCCCTGATCAAGGTAATAAGGTGTTCAGCCATTTTGATCATCTGTTTTTTAGGCATAGCAGCCTGTGCATGTGGCTCATGAGTCCGTTTTTTAGCTTTAGAAGTTGCTTTTGTCTTTGGTTTTGCAGCTGTCGTCGGTTTGATATAAAAATGTTTAGGCATGAATACACCCTCAGAAGCCGGTGCCCACTCAGCGGCTCCGGACACATCCGAGGGAGATACATCTGTAGGTCCAATACTTTGACT